>NW_027316532.1:22528977-22723977 GCF_026437365.1 Eucyclogobius newberryi
CATGTTCTGTGATTAATCATATCTAAATATTGATCATTGTAAGTCTTCATGACAAAAGAAAATTGAAACAAGTTTGGATGTATAGGGTATAAATGTCAGTTAGCTTGTTTTCCATTACAAAGGATCAAATACATACTTTTATTTTTTGCATAAACATTGCATATGCACTAATATATCTGAAGATGAAATGAAAAACTTACTCATATTTGTCCTGTAAAACTTTATAATCAAGATTTCCTCTTCATCAAATCTGTATCCGTGATCTCCTATTAAATAAAAAACAATGTAAAATACAGATAGTGTCTTTAATCTTACTCAGTCACAAAATCCCTTTGACTTTATATTTAGTTGTATTATTATTATTGTATGATCATCTGCAGCTAATCCACATTTCTCCATTGAAATCACACCGTGTTCCACTTTTACCTCCAGTTTCCTTCGAATGTACGAATTTAGAAACGATTTGTGTACAAACTTTGACAGAGTTTATATATGAATTGACTATAACATGTGACTTTTACGCCACCTCCGAGTGTTTGTACAGTGCAGAGTGAACTTGTCCTGACCTTAGCGTTGAGAGTATGAGAAGTGCTCGGGGGGATCGGGGGGCCGGCGGGGGGGGGGGGCTGGTGTTTTTCAAGCCCACCCGAGTGCTGTGCGGGGCGGGGCAGGTTACTCATCTGCAGCTGCACTAGCTCCAGTCTGTTTGCTCCTTTAGACAAACGCCCGCGAGTAAAGCTGAGAAAGTGTCTGATTCAGTCCTTTCATCTTTGGGTTAAACGTGTTTTCGCTCTCGTGTTCGTGCGTCATCACGTATTTGTTTATAAAAGTAAGCCTGGTACTGTATAGTCTCAGATGTGAGGGAAGATGCAGTGGTACTTAAGTAAAAGTACTATCCAAAAGGGTATTTTTTAGATTTACGCGCTTTACTTTAGTCACTTTTACAGTGGATGCTTCATTTTTAATGTGTACTTCGCTATGTTTGAGAGCAGTTATCTGTACTTTATACTCCAGTACATCTTAAGGGCTAAAAAGTAAAAGTACTTTTCTTTATGGTTTAGACAGCCTGAGATGGCTGAGGAGTCATAGTTTAAGTTGAGCAAAATATACAAATTAAAAAACGGCAAGAAAAATGAGGAAACAAAAATCGCACCAGTTTTTGATGCTTCAACAGTTCTCAAAATCTGCCTGAAATACTTGTACCTTTTACTCCAAAAGTACATTTTCAAAACATTTACTACGAACTAAAATGCAGTTAAGTTTTATATATTTAAAATTATGCTAAAAACATTACACAATTGCTCATTTTTTAGGTTTAGAATGTCACTTCCTGTTTGTAATTGATGACATCACACTAGGAAATTACCCAGCAAACACTGGGCAAAAACTCATCTAATGTCACAATTTTTTTTTTATTTGAAAAATAAACAGAAAAAAAGTGTCCCTAGTGTTTTCTACTTTTCTGCACAAATACCTGCTCGGTTGGTGTAAAAGTTACATTTATCTCCACAACAGGTACAAATACACCAAATAAAGTCAAAATGAGAAAATGGTACAAACCTGTCATTAAGTATTTGTCCATGTTGTACATTTTTGCTCCTGTATCTGTATTGTTTTGTAACAAAATCAAGTACTTGTTCCAGCGCTGCAGAGTGGTAGAGCAGTTATAAGATAAGGTCTTGGGTTTGATTCTTGATGGGGGCATTTTTGTGTAGTTTGCATGTTCTCCCCTTGACAAGACATCTTTTTTAGAAAACATTATGTGGAATTCGTACTAAAAGTGTATTTAGAGGACGGACGAGACACAAAACTCCACACGTTTCCTCAAACACCAAGGTTTTTATTTTTGTGTAACTAAAAATAATTCAAGAATCAACCAACAAATCGTGAAAATAACTGTAATTCATATTTTGATCATGATAATTGTTATTTGGACAATACAGACTCTAAAACACACACGAAAAACCTTTTATACCTTTTATAACAACGACAGGGACATTATTCAATCAAAAAAGAATAAACTTATTTGATTTTCTTCATAAATAAACTCAAATTGTAAATATTCTCTGTCTAAAAGGCTTCCATCAACATATTTCATCATTTATTTGGTTAAAAATAGATTCAAAAGACACATTTCTCGACATTTACGACAAATATAAGTGTTTAAAACGTGGTGGGCTCGTTCTGAGACGTTGTGGTCGTGTTTGTCGGCGCGTTGGTGCAGCGGCCGCGGCGATGACGCTGTGCACAAAGGTTCACTTCCTGCTCCTTTCATAACGGAACCAGGAAGTGAAAAGCAGGTGGCATCGGCAGCTTGACCCGGACTGAACACACCACACACACAACTTTAAAAACAGAGAGATTGCGTCATGCTTTTGTATGGTACAGCTGGCAGCCCGGTGTAAACGCTCTCTCTTCTTTCTCACACTTATTGTGCTTTATCTCCTATATTTTGTAAATATAATTAGTATATTTTAACTATTTTACTGTACGATAGGGACACGCGCTGGAATAGTTTTTTAATTCAACTGTTTTTGACTTTTTTCGGCTGGATTTGAGCGTTTTTCGTTGCGTTCGTTGTGTTGTTGTGACGTGAGCTAGCTCCGAGCGAGCCCACCAGCCCACCAGCCCCCCCCCCGCGCCCTCCGGCCGCGCTAAAGTACGGCGTGTCGTCGGTACACGTTTATATACACGTTTATATGAAAGAGGAACTTCACGAACGATCGGGACACGCACTGGAATCGCTTTAAATTAACTTGTTTTGACTTTATTCGGCTGGATTGAGTGTTTTCGTTGTGTCGTTGCAATGTGTCTTGGCTCTGAGTCCCCCGGCTCCGGCCCCGGCCCCGCCCCCCGCCCGGTGCCGTACCGCGTTTACACAAAGGAGGAACTCATGAAACTGCGGAGAACTGTCGTCTTACCCGGAGATCGTCACGTTATCCCGGCGGATATCCTAAGGAAAACGCAACGAAGCAGACGGGCTGGACGTAAACTCCGAGAGAAGAGAGGAGAAAACAGGAAGTCGGTTCCCGCCGTAGTCATGGGTAACGTGAGGTCCCTTCAAAATAAAATGACGGAAATAGCGAGCCTCATGCGGTCCCAGAGGATTTATAGGGACAGCAGCGTCTTGATTTTCACAGAGACCTGGTTAACAGCAGAAATGCCAGACTCTATTGTAGGTTTGGACAATTTTCATCTGCTGCCGGCGGACAGAACTAGAGAATCCGGGAAGAAAAGAGGTGGAGGTCTGGCGGTGTATGTGAACACGAGCTGGTCCAAACCCGAACACTGCACAGTGAGGGAGCAGCTATGTAACAAGGATATTGAACTATTGGCTATTGGCATGAGGCCATATTATCTGCCCCGGGAGTTCTCACATGTGATTTTAATCGCAGTCTATGTGACCCCGTCTGCCAATGCTGAAAATGCTTGTGAAGCACTGCTCTCCTGCACTTGTAGGCTGCAAACACAGCATCCACAGGCTCTCTTCCTCATCTCTGGTGACTTTAACCACGCTTCTCCCTCTTCTGTTCTACCAACATACACCCAGTATGTTACCTGCCCCACCAGAGAGAATAGAACATTGGACTTGTTTTTTGCCAACACCAAGGAGGCTTATTCCTCTTCCCCCCTCCCTCCCCTGGGCAGCTCGGACCACAACCTTGTACATCTGAGGCCTGTGTATGAACCCATCGTGCGCAGGCAGCCTGTGGTGTCCCGTGAGGTGAGGATGTGGTCTGCTGAGAGTGAGGAGGCTCTGAGGGACTGCTTCAGCACCACTGTCTGGACTGAGCTTTATGACCCACATGGGGAGGACATCAACACCATCACAGAGTGCATCACGGACTACATCAACTTCTGTTTTGAGAACATTGTTCCCTCCCGGACGGTGCGGTGTTTTCCAAACAACAAGCCATGGATTAACCGTGAACTGAAGGCTCTGCTGAAGGAGAAGAAGAGAGCCTTCAGGTCAGGGAACAAGGAGGAGCTGAGGACTGTGCAGAAGGAGCTGAGGAGGAAGATCAGGCAGGCTGAGGCCGGCTACAAGAGGAGGATGGAGGAGCAGCTGCAGCAAAAGAACATTCAGGGAGTGTGGAGGAGCCTGAAAACCATCTCGGGCTTCAAAATCCCCCCTGCCCAGACAGAGGGGGATCTACAGTGGGTGAATGATTTAAATGCTCACTTCTTGAGGTTTGATCGGTCACCCGCCCCTCCCCCTGCACAGCTGCATGCTCCCTCTTCCACAGCTGGACAATGCCCTGCATCTGTTCCTCTTCGCTTATCTGCCCCGGACCATCAGCTCCCCACTTCGCCTGGACTCACCCATCCCCCCAGCACACGGTCCCCCTGCCAACCACTGACTGTCACAGCAGCACAAGTGAGGAGTGAGCTGAAGAGGATTAAAGTGAGGAAGGCAGCAGGACCTGATGGCATCAGCCCCAGGCTCCTTAAGTCCTGCGCAGATGAACTGTGTGGAGTTATGGAGCATGTCTTCAACATGAGCCTGAAGCTGAGGGTGGTACCACAGGTCTGGAAGACCTCCTGTCTGGTACCTGTGCCTAAGACACCGCGCCCCAAAGACCTCAACAGCTTCAGGCCAGTGGCTCTCACGTCCCACCTGATGAAGACACTGGAGCGGCTAGTCCTGGACCACCTCCGCTCCACCGTGAGCTCAGCCATGGACCCGCTGCAGTTTGCATATCGGTCTGGCATCGGAGTGGAGGACGCCGTCATCTCCCTGCTGCACCGCTCTCTCTCTCACCTGGAAAAGCCTGGCAGCTCTGTGAGGATCCTGTTCTTCGATCTCTCCAGTGCCTTCAACACCATCCAGCCGCTGCTCCTGAGGGACAAGCTGGAGACGGCTGGTGTGGAGTATGACCTGGCAGAGTGGATCCTGGACTACCTCACAGACCGACCCCAGTTTGTGAGAGCCCGGAACTGTGTGTCTGACACTCGGACCTGCAGTGTGGGGGCGCCCCAGGGCACTGTCCTCGCGCCCTTTCTCTTCACCCTTTACACTGCAGACTTCAGACATGACACGGACAGCTGTGTCCTGCAGAAGTTCTCTGACGACTCTGCCATCATCGGACTCATCACGGACGACGATGACGCGGAATACAGAGGACTGGTGCAGGACTTTGTGGACTGGTGTCAGCGGAACCACCTCCTCATCAACGCGGGGAAGACCAAGGAGATGGTGGTGGATTTCCGCAGACGCCACCCCACTGCCCCCTCACCAGTGAACATCCAGGGACGGGACATTGAGAGAGTGGACTCATACAAGTACCTGGGTGTTCATCTGAACCACAAACTGGACTGGACTCATAACACAGACGCACTGTACAGGAAGAGCCAGAGTCGGCTCTACCTCCTGAGGAGACTCAGGTCTTTTGGAGTGACAGGGCCACTCCTGAAGACCTTCTACGACTCTGTGGTGGCATCAGCCCTCCTGTACGGTGTGGCCTGCTGGAGCAGCAGCATCACAGAGAGGGAGAGGAAGAGGCTGGACAGAGTCATCAAGAAGTCCAGCTCCGTCCTGGGCTGTGCTCTGGACTCGGTGCAGGAGGTGGGGGACAGGAGGGTCCTGGCTAGATTCACATCTATGCTGGACCATGAGTGTCACCCCCTGCAGGACACTCTCTCTGCTCTGGAGAGCAGCTTCAGTGAGAGACTGATCCACCCTCGATGTGCGAAGGAAAGGTTCCGTAGGTCTTTCCTTCCTGCTGCTGTCAGACTTTATAACAAAAACTGTTAGTACTGAACACTCGCAATACTGACCTAACCTAATACTGATGTGCAACTCTGTCATATGTGCAATTGCTGTTGGAATTCATGTGCAATTCATGTGAAATTCATGTGCAATCTATGTGCTGTCGTGACACATATTCATGTGCAATTACTGTCGTGATCACATGCAATGGTATTTATGTATTTATTTATTTATTTGTCTATGGGAGTTTTTATTTATTTATAGGAGATCTTCTACTGAAAGTGTTTTTCAGACTTCCTATAAGTGATCTGTTCTTCTGTATCTACCTCTGTATCTACCTGCGTTGCACCAATGAAATTTCCCCATGTGGGACAATAAAGGAATATCTTATCTTATCTTATCTTATTTTTTGCGTGTTTTCCTTGTTTTGATGAAGTCTGAGAAAAGATGTATTGACTGCCCACGATTGTTGATTCTTGTTTTATAAAAGTACATGTTTATAGCGTTTATGTTACAATATTCAGATTATACTATAACAATCCATCAGGAAGAAGCTAATAAATGTGCCTATAAATATTGTGGCTTTTTAAAATATTAAAGTATGACACAAAAACTGAATGAATAAGTTGTAAAATTAACCAAAAAAGTGCAGAAATGTCACTTATACTCTTGTTTATTACTATAATTCAGCCTATATCCAAAGCAATACTTATTTATATTGATATTATCTTTACCACGATGATATAACCTCACATTTACTAAACTTGTGTGCACAAATATACTTTTAAATACCATATTACTGGATTTGAACGACAATAACAAAAGCGACAACATTCATATTTTGGCATTTGTACAAAAAAAACCACCTTATTCCATAGTTAATTAAATATTTTTACTCTAGTTACTCACCTGTTGTTCACGCTTCCGCATTTCAGCGTTTGACGTCGATAAGTCGCTGGTTTCCTCTTTACTGTTGCGTTGTGATGTGCACGTGGGGGGGAATATCATGACTGGACGGTGACTGGTACGGTTGTCGTGGTTACGGAGGGCGGTTTGCAGTGTTGTGATCGGTCGGAGCGGCGGTCAACAGGAAGCGAGCGCTCAGGGGCCGGCCGAAGGACAATAAACTCGGGAGGAAGATGTTGTGTTTTTATGAGGCACTTCCTGTCTCTACTTCCTGCTTCTGTCTCTCCTTCTCTCATTCCATCCCTCTCCATTTTCCTCTGTCTTTCACTCTCTTTGTCTTTCTCTTCCTCTCTTACTCCCTCTTTGACTCTCTCTCTCTCTCTCTCTTTCTTTCTCTCTCTCTCCTCATCTGTCTGTCTCTTACTCCCGCTCTCTCACCCTGAAGTTTCTCTCTATTCCTTGCTCTCCTCCCCCCTCTCTCCTTCTCCATCTTTCTGTTTCTCTAGCTCCCTTTTTCTCTTGCTGTTGCTCTGCCTCTCCTCCTAAAGTGTATTTCTCTCTTCCTGTTTACCTCTTTCTTCCTGTCTCTCTTCTTCTCCCTCTCCACCCCTCTCTCCCCCTCTCTCTTCCTTCCCCTCTCCCCCTCTCTTCCTCTCCCTCTCCAACCCTCTCTCTCGCTCTCCCTCTCTCCCTCACCCTCTCTCCCTCTCCATCCCTCTCCAACCTTTTCTCCCCCTCTCTATTCCCCCCCGCTCTCCCACTCTCCCTCTCTCCTCCTCACCCTCTCTTCCTCTCCCCCTCTCACTCTCTTCCTCTCCCCCTCTCCCTCTTCCTCAGCGTCTCTCCCTCTCTCTCCCCCTCTCTCCCGCTCTACCCCTCTCCCTCTCTCTCTCCCTTTCTTCCTCTCCCCCTCTCTCTCTCCCTTTCTTCCTCTCCCCCTCTCTCTCTCCCTCTCTCTCTCCCTTTCTTCCTCTCCCCCCTCTCTCTCTCTCTCTCTCTCTCCCCCTCTCTCTCTCTCTCTCTCTCTCTCTCTCTCTCTCTCTCTCTCACAGTGTATACAGTACATCCCATAATCCCGTCGCTATGGCTCATATTCTCATTTTATTTATCACCACTGCTGTCGTCATCTGGGCGTCATTGCAGACACAAAATATGTTGAAAACTATGGAATGTTTAAATACACATACCCGGGTTGTAGTAAAAAGTACTCTTACTACTGTGGTTGATAAAACTACGATATTTGAACTACTACATTATGATTACTGCCACTGCTGCAGTACTACTTTTTGGGGTTTGCTTTTTACCATTACTACTATAATTTTATCAATACTAATTTCCATTAGTGATGGTCCAATAGAGATTTTTTTAATTGCCTCATTATTTGACTTGCACAAATTAACATTTCACTTTTATAAACTGATAAATATATATGTATCTTTGTCTCTCAAAAACCAGGCGCCTCAGACTGAAGGTAGTAGGTAGTAAAGGACACTTTAGTTTAGTGCAGTTCCACCAAAATGGTTTGTACCGAGGGACCAGAATTTTGTGCTACATCTTCACAAAAATCATAGGGTTATATATATATTTGAATATGTTTTCTGACACGTTAAATCAGAAAACACTGCACTTTCAAACCGAGGTCATCGGCTTCAGCTGCGAGGAGCGAGCTGGATGCGTCAGTCGCTGAGCATGTGGTGTGAAATGTCAGAACATTTCTTAACCCGGTCCTAACAGCCGTAAAGCCGCCAAGCTCCGATTTATGGACAAAACGCCTCATCTCATGTTGCTTTGTACAGCACTTTTAACACTTTTGCAATCGCCGTGAAGCTGTCGGGGTGAAACCTTCCGACAGACACTCAGAGATGTTATGCTAATGAAGAAAATGCATTATTGCGTTTGCCCTCTTTCCAGGGAAATGTAGCAACGAAACGATCCCCGTCATCTGCCTCGAAAATCACATGCAACAAATAAGGTTTGAATCTAAAGAATACTAGAGCGTGTGATCCATGACTGAGGAGGAAGTTTGAAAAGGGAATGTTTCACGAGACTCCTTTTGACTCAAATCCGCCAAGTCAAAGTCATTCGTCTTTTATTAAAATGCACCTACACTTAGTTTATCCGTCCTCGCTGTCACGCCTCGAGCCAAACTCAAACAGAACCGTGCAATCAGGTTTGTCTTCGAAGTAGTTAATTGGTCTGTTGGTGTTTTGTGCCTCGCTCACAATGTTTTTCTGTCCCTGGAATATTTTTTACCCTTTGTTTTGATCTGAGACATTCAATATCTTCCAGGCAACAGCGTGTCCCAGTAATATTACAGAGGGGAATATATTATCATTTGTATGGCCAAAATAGAAAAAAACATGCGGGAAAATAAACAGAACATAAATAATTGCACTCACAGTTGAGCCATGAATATGAGTGCGTATTTCACCCTTTGTTTGCATCACTAGAAACAATGGACATTTTGGCATTTATAATGTTTCTTTAACTATATTCAGATGATATTTCAACTTTTTCAATGTTTATTTTGTTTTATGCACCACTAATGGCAAAAAACGTAAACAGACCATAAAATAAACCCGAAAAAATGCAGAAATATCACTTTATATTTTGTTTTAAAGTTAATCCTAGATGCTTCGGTTCAAAATATTTTTCTGGTCATTTTTAATTATTTGAATTAAGTGCAATACACTCGATATTCTAATTTTCCATCCCCCCTCCCACCATTTTTAAAAATGTATCTCCCACTGTAAAAAACTGTTTTAATAAATCTGAAAAGACATGAAAATCACACAAATAAACCCCATATTGAATCGTATTAATTTCCCTTCCCTTCGCTTTGTATTTTATGTTCTATATTTTGACATGTATTCGTTTTGCATCATTGCACTTATATTAATGACAAATCCAAACAGACAATTGACATAACTCTGTGTTTTAGTCGATCACATTTCATGTCATTTCCCTTTAAACTTTCTCAGACGAACGCCACGTTTTTGCACGTTTCACTACAAAAGCCTTATCTCGTCCGTTACCTGTCACCTACTTCCCCCGTTGCACAAGTCGCCGTCCCATTTACGCCTGACCCGCTTCTGACCGTAAACTTTGCCACACATCCGAGTCCCGCCGGTGACGTGCCCGGCAACCCGCACCTCTGTTTGGGATGGAAACAGTGGTAACTCGATCCGGCTTTGAAACCGGAGCGCGGCTTGAGAGACTCCCGCGCCGTCGAGGCCAAAGGTCAAAAAAGAAAGTGTGCGCGCTTTTCACTGTTTTTTTTTTTATCTCAGAATCGTCCGTAAAACCGAGCCACGTGCGCACAAAGTCTGGCAATCCGTAACGCGACTGGGGAACGTCACGTAAATTGACAGTGACAGGGAAAAAAAGGCCGGAAAAGGACGTTATTTTGAAGGAACGGGAGAACAAACAGCACGTGTCGGAGGATGTTTCGCAAAGTCCTTAATTGCGTTCGACTCGTGGTGTTTTCTGCAAATTCGAACGTAACACTCGAGTCTTTGTCCACGTTTCATTCTTCTTTTTCTTATTTTGTGTGTGTCTAAATCACCCATGCACGTGCTATTTGTTCCTGCCCAGTGCAATAAAGAGTATCTATACAGCGCAAGGACATTATCTTTAAAAGGGTGAGATTACGAGCCAGTTGTGCAAGAAATTTGGCCCATTTTTTAAAGCCAAATTGATAGGCAAGATGTCTATACAGGATACAGTACACGTGCCGGATTTATTTCTATGTCTAATGATATTTATCTGCCTCCTCTAACCACGGCAGAGCTTCGATTGTCTGGTTTGCTCTCGTTTGGCCGACTTAAATCGCAGCGCGGATCGTTTATTGTCGTTTTTCTCGGCGCGGTGTGACTGTCAGACGTGGGAAATGCTTTATTGCCATTGTCGGTGAACAAAGGATGTATTAGGAATTGGGTTTCGCTGACTCAGTGCGACACAGAACAATGAACTACAAGGGCAAGATATAGATTATGAGCCAATAAAAGGTGTGTAGAGAAGAGGCATACCACTTTGTATTATGGATATTATTATATATGAGCGGTTTCGTGACCCGTCATCCACATAGAAACAAATATATGTACCTGGAATCGGGCTTAATTCTGGTTTAGTCTGGTTTAATTCTATAAAACAAATCAAATGAAATGGATCTAGTATTGGGGACATATTTTAGCGCGACACCAGATTGTGTTCAAAGTGGATGGAGTTTGTTGAGTGAACAGAACTAGAGAATCCGGGAAGAAAAGAGGTGGAGGTCTGGCGGTGTATGTGAACACGAGCTGGTCCAAACCCGAACACTGCACAGTGAGGGAGCAGCTATTTTTACTCTAGTTACTCACCTGTTGTTCACGCTTCCGCATTTCAGCGTTTGACGTCGATAAGTCGCTGGTTTCCTCTTTACTGTTGCGTTGTGATGTGCACGTGGGGGGGAATATCATGACTGGACGGTGACTGGTACGGTTGTCGTGGTTACGGAGGGCGGTTTGCAGTGTTGTGATCGGTCGGAGCGGCGGTCAACAGGAAGCGAGCGCTCAGGGGCCGGCCGAAGGACAATAAACTCGGGAGGAAGATGTTGTGTTTTTATGAGGCACTTCCTGTCTCTACTTCCTGCTTCTGTCTCTCCTTCTCTCATTCCATCCCTCTCCATTTTCCTCTGTCTTTCACTCTCTTTGTCTTTCTCTTCCTCTCTTACTCCCTCTTTGACTCTCTCTCTCTCTCTCTCTTTCTTTCTCTCTCTCTCCTCATCTGTCTGTCTCTTACTCCCGCTCTCTCACCCTGAAGTTTCTCTCTATTCCTTGCTCTCCTCCCCCCTCTCTCCTTCTCCATCTTTCTGTTTCTCTAGCTCCCTTTTTCTCTTGCTGTTGCTCTGCCTCTCCTCCTAAAGTGTATTTCTCTCTTCCTGTTTACCTCTTTCTTCCTGTCTCTCTTCTTCTCCCTCTCCACCCCTCTCTCCCCCTCTCTCTTCCTTCCCCTCTCCCCCTCTCTTCCTCTCCCTCTCCAACCCTCTCTCTCGCTCTCCCTCTCTCCCTCACCCTCTCTCCCTCTCCATCCCTCTCCAACCTTTTCTCCCCCTCTCTATTCCCCCCCGCTCTCCCACTCTCCCTCTCTCCTCCTCACCCTCTCTTCCTCTCCCCCTCTCACTCTCTTCCTCTCCCCCTCTCCCTCTTCCTCAGCGTCTCTCCCTCTCTCTCCCCCTCTCTCCCGCTCTACCCCTCTCCCTCTCTCTCTCCCTTTCTTCCTCTCCCCCTCTCTCTCTCCCTTTCTTCCTCTCCCCCTCTCTCTCTCCCTCTCTCTCTCCCTTTCTTCCTCTCCCCCCTCTCTCTCTCTCTCTCTCTCTCCCCCTCTCTCTCTCTCTCTCTCTCTCTCTCTCTCTCTCTCTCTCTCACAGTGTATACAGTACATCCCATAATCCCGTCGCTATGGCTCATATTCTCATTTTATTTATCACCACTGCTGTCGTCATCTGGGCGTCATTGCAGACACAAAATATGTTGAAAACTATGGAATGTTTAAATACACATACCCGGGTTGTAGTAAAAAGTACTCTTACTACTGTGGTTGATAAAACTACGATATTTGAACTACTACATTATGATTACTGCCACTGCTGCAGTACTACTTTTTGGGGTTTGCTTTTTACCATTACTACTATAATTTTATCAATACTAATTTCCATTAGTGATGGTCCAATAGAGATTTTTTTAATTGCCTCATTATTTGACTTGCACAAATTAACATTTCACTTTTATAAACTGATAAATATATATGTATCTTTGTCTCTCAAAAACCAGGCGCCTCAGACTGAAGGTAGTAGGTAGTAAAGGACACTTTAGTTTAGTGCAGTTCCACCAAAATGGTTTGTACCGAGGGACCAGAATTTTGTGCTACATCTTCACAAAAATCATAGGGTTATATATATATTTGAATATGTTTTCTGACACGTTAAATCAGAAAACACTGCACTTTCAAACCGAGGTCATCGGCTTCAGCTGCGAGGAGCGAGCTGGATGCGTCAGTCGCTGAGCATGTGGTGTGAAATGTCAGAACATTTCTTAACCCGGTCCTAACAGCCGTAAAGCCGCCAAGCTCCGATTTATGGACAAAACGCCTCATCTCATGTTGCTTTGTACAGCACTTTTAACACTTTTGCAATCGCCGTGAAGCTGTCGGGGTGAAACCTTCCGACAGACACTCAGAGATGTTATGCTAATGAAGAAAATGCATTATTGCGTTTGCCCTCTTTCCAGGGAAATGTAGCAACGAAACGATCCCCGTCATCTGCCTCGAAAATCACATGCAACAAATAAGGTTTGAATCTAAAGAATACTAGAGCGTGTGATCCATGACTGAGGAGGAAGTTTGAAAAGGGAATGTTTCACGAGACTCCTTTTGACTCAAATCCGCCAAGTCAAAGTCATTCGTCTTTTATTAAAATGCACCTACACTTAGTTTATCCGTCCTCGCTGTCACGCCTCGAGCCAAACTCAAACAGAACCGTGCAATCAGGTTTGTCTTCGAAGTAGTTAATTGGTCTGTTGGTGTTTTGTGCCTCGCTCACAATGTTTTTCTGTCCCTGGAATATTTTTTACCCTTTGTTTTGATCTGAGACATTCAATATCTTCCAGGCAACAGCGTGTCCCAGTAATATTACAGAGGGGAATATATTATCATTTGTATGGCCAAAATAGAAAAAAACATGCGGGAAAATAAACAGAACATAAATAATTGCACTCACAGTTGAGCCATGAATATGAGTGCGTATTTCACCCTTTGTTTGCATCACTAGAAACAATGGACATTTTGGCATTTATAATGTTTCTTTAACTATATTCAGATGATATTTCAACTTTTTCAATGTTTATTTTGTTTTATGCACCACTAATGGCAAAAAACGTAAACAGACCATAAAATAAACCCGAAAAAATGCAGAAATATCACTTTATATTTTGTTTTAAAGTTAATCCTAGATGCTTCGGTTCAAAATATTTTTCTGGTCATTTTTAATTATTTGAATTAAGTGCAATACACTCGATATTCTAATTTTCCATCCCCCCTCCCACCATTTTTAAAAATGTATCTCCCACTGTAAAAAACTGTTTTAATAAATCTGAAAAGACATGAAAATCACACAAATAAACCCCATATTGAATCGTATTAATTTCCCTTCCCTTCGCTTTGTATTTTATGTTCTATATTTTGACATGTATTCGTTTTGCATCATTGCACTTATATTAATGACAAATCCAAACAGACAATTGACATAACTCTGTGTTTTAGTCGATCACATTTCATGTCATTTCCCTTTAAACTTTCTCAGACGAACGCCACGTTTTTGCACGTTTCACTACAAAAGCCTTATCTCGTCCGTTACCTGTCACCTACTTCCCCCGTTGCACAAGTCGCCGTCCCATTTACGCCTGACCCGCTTCTGACCGTAAACTTTGCCACACATCCGAGTCCCGCCGGTGACGTGCCCGGCAACCCGCACCTCTGTTTGGGATGGAAACAGTGGTAACTCGATCCGGCTTTGAAACCGGAGCGCGGCTTGAGAGACTCCCGCGCCGTCGAGGCCAAAGGTCAAAAAAGAAAGTGTGCGCGCTTTTCACTGTTTTTTTTTTTTATCTCAGAATCGTCCGTAAAACCGAGCCACGTGCGCACAAAGTCTGGCAATCCGTAACGCGACTGGGGAACGTCACGTAAATTGACAGTGACAGGGAAAAAAAGGCCGGAAAAGGACGTTATTTTGAAGGAACGGGAGAACAAACAGCACGTGTCGGAGGATGTTTCGCAAAGTCCTTAATTGCGTTCGACTCGTGGTGTTTTCTGCAAATTCGAACGTAACACTCGAGTCTTTGTCCACGTTTCATTCTTCTTTTTCTTATTTTGTGTGTGTCTAAATCACCCATGCACGTGCTATTTGTTCCTGCCCAGTGCAATAAAGAGTATCTATACAGCGCAAGGACATTATCTTTAAAAGGGTGAGATTACGAGCCAGTTGTGCAAGAAATTTGGCCCATTTTTTAAAGCCAAATTGATAGGCAAGATGTCTATACAGGATACAGTACACGTGCCGGATTTATTTCTATGTCTAATGATATTTATCTGCCTCCTCTAACCACGGCAGAGCTTCGATTGTCTGGTTTGCTCTCGTTTGGCCGACTTAAATCGCAGCGCGGATCGTTTATTGTCGTTTTTCTCGGCGCGGTGTGACTGTCAGACGTGGGAAATGCTTTATTGCCATTGTCGGTGAACAAAGGATGTATTAGGAATTGGGTTTCGCTGACTCAGTGCGACACAGAACAATGAACTACAAGGGCAAGATATAGATTATGAGCCAATAAAAGGTGTGTAGAGAAGAGGCATACCACTTTGTATTATGGATATTATTATATATGAGCGGTTTCGTGACCCGTCATCCACATAGAAACAAATATATGTACCTGGAATCGGGCTTAATTCTGGTTTAGTCTGGTTTAATTCTATAAAACAAATCAAATGAAATGGATCTAGTATTGGGGACATATTTTAGCGCGACACCAGATTGTGTTCAAAGTGGATGGAGTTTGTTGAGTGTCATTTTAAACCTTAATTATCATATTCATTTATTGTTTATTTGACTGTACCAGATACAACAAATGTCACAGTTTATGGTCACTGTGGGGCTTTCACTGGTCGGATTTCACTACACGCAATAAACAATCATAAAAGGCACAAATAAATATGAATAATTATGTGAAGAAGAGCAAACGTAGCACAAACCGTCAAGATAATTACTGTATCAACTTCAATAAATGACAGATAGAATACAAAGTGTTGGCTTTTTCTTTGCACTAGTTGGGGACTTTTGGTTATTTTCTGTTGTACAATATGATTGAAGCTGTTTGAATACATATATAAACCAACTAAAGTGTTTCAATCTGCTATTAATTATTTATTTATTGCAGCTTATTGCTTGATACTATTGCACATTTGGAGTCGTTTTTTGGGTGGGATTCTCCTGCTTTAGAGTGAACGTGTCAGCAGCATAAATGAGTGTCTATATTATGGTTTATCATCTGCACATCGCACTTGAAGACGTGTCACTGTGACAGGCCGAAGCACAGTGACCTCTTCAAACGGCGCCGGTTAAAATGCTCAGAATGTTCGAAATGTCCGGAATGGAGTCATAAATAAGCCCGTCTGATCAAAACACTCAACTGTAAGTCTTTATAACAAAAAACAAGCAACAATTTTGAATTCCCAGGGCAGTAGTTCATGGTTAGTTTGCTTTTTTATTACAAAAGTCAGAAAAACTTATACAATATATCTCAGTAAAATGAAAAACTTGTTATGGCATGTACGTATATGTAATTTTTTTTGCTTTTTAATGATCATATAGCATAGATTGCAATTGTGAGTGTTTTCAAACCCGGCTCTGATATCACTCACATGTGTCTGACTGTTTTTTTTTTTGCCAAAACTATCTACATTTTTCATAATTTGTGTTAATCTGAGGTCAATCCCAGTTTCTCCATTGAAATCACACTATTCCACTTCACTTTCGCCTCCGATTCTGGCGTTCAGACTCTTGCTGCTTCGTTTTACCTTCACGAGCCCGAAACGCGTCTTTTGTCACGCCCATAACCTCTCACCTCGCCACGATCTCCCAAAAGCGCGTGCGGAGCGACAGGAAACGCCCGCATCGTTCAAAAAAAAGAGAGAGAAAACCACTCGCTCTGTTGACAGTGCAAACGGGACGCTCTCCGGCAGTCAGCTGGAGCGGACGCGCAACAAGCTGCGGTCCCGAAACAGGATGGGAGGGGGGGCGGAGCTTAACCCCCCGCGAGGGAGCGCTCGGCACCGCCCCCAGTCCCGCCCCCTCCCTCGCTCACACATGTACTCAGACGGAGGAGAGGTCTAGTCCCAAAGCAGAGACACAAGGCAGTCACTGGACGTTCAGACCAGCTTCTTCTTCTTTTTTTTTACCCGTGCGGTGAGAAGGAGCCGCGACGGGACGATTCTCCACTTCAAACATGGGAGCCTGCTGTTTCGACAAGAAGGAGAGGAAACTAGGGAAGCTCAATGGCTGGAGAAAGGTCGGTTTCAAACTTTTTGGAGTGTTATTTTCCTGTGTTTTTTGGGGACGGCGACTTTGAAACGCGCAGCGGGACGTTTTCTTTAGGTCCAGATGTGTGGACGGTTTGCATAACTCGAACTCGTGCTTGTGTGTTTTGTTGTTAGGACGGTGTGATTTGAATTCACGCGACTTTGAAATCCAAAACCGTTATAGATGCGAGAGAAACGTGGTATTCGTGGTGACTTTTCTCTGCATATTACGTTAAATTTATGTGGACTTTTTGAGAACTTGGAACACGATTTGAGCGACGTTTTGCGGCTCTGAAATTGTTGGATCGTTTTTAGGGCAATTTGTTGTTTTAAAAGCTGTTGTACTTGACTAGTTTGCAAATTGTAATGTTTGTGTCGAACCGGGCGCTTTGCAAAATGTTAAGAATAACTTTTATCTGTGTAGTACTTTCACCTACAGCTTTTTTTTTTAGAGAAAAACGCACACAAATTACACAAATTAGGAGGTTTTTTTTGCTAATTGACTGGTCTGACCATCGCTTTCTTTGCATTTCTTTCTACTTTCACTGCGTTTGACAGTTTTAAAAGCCGTAAAAGCCCTGTGCACATCAGCCCCCGCATCCAGGGCACAAATGAATCACTCGTCTGTTCTTGATCTGCGCTGTTGTTTTTTGCTTTTTTTTTTTTTGCGGTCCATTCTTCAAAAGGCCGTCTGCGCTTTTCAAATTCGCCCCAAACGCAGAGGTGAAGACGCACTGTGAGTCAGCGGGAGCCGGTGCAGCGTCAGCGTCACAGACGTACTCAGGATCCTTGCATCTGCTTCTTCTTTACCCGTTTGTGTCATTCGAGCGTCCGGTATTACTTTACCCAGAGCGCGCGTCATCCGGGGAGCGCGCTGTCGACCTGAAGATAAAGATGTTTGAGATGTAAGAGATTAGTACTTACAAAGTGTCGACATTTGGTTTGATGCATGAATCATTTCAGTTTGTGCAAGAAGTAGAATGAAATAAATGTGTTTCATGTTCAAAAGGGAAATTAAACCTCAATCTACTGAAGCAAAATGCAAGTGCGAGTTTCACATTGTGACTCAGTTACATTAATGATTATTTTATTGCTTTGCCTTGTTTCTTTTGTCCAAAAAAAGAGCTTTAAAATTTGATTTGTTTGTGTTATTAAATGCTAATGACGCTCCTTGCAATGAAACCAAATGCAAGCTTTAAAATGTCTCGATATTAATATGTTAAAATGGCTTAAAAATGACGTGTGGAGATACAGCATGATTCACTTTGGTCAAGAAATAGAAAACAATTTTATACAATGCTTAAAACTAATTGATACAACATTTGTTTAATAGGTCAAAAAGTAGAAAACAATCTTATTTTACTGATGAAATGCCAACATAATAAAGCTTAGGAAAGATTTTAGCTTAAATGTTTTTTTGTTTTTTTTCAGTAACATGTTTAAACTATTGCAAAGCATCTTGGTACTTTTAAAGAAGAACAAAACATGTCATTTACACGTGTCTTTAGCAGTTTTTCTATATAAATGCCATGTCGATCCCATCCGTGTCCCGGGTCAGGGTTAAGAGGGTCAGGCCTGCAGTCGCTGAGCAGAGAGCGCCCACTAGTGGCCCCAAGGCAGCGCTGTCACTTCACAGCAGCTCTCACCTCCTGTTTGGTGACGTCATGAGACAGATTGTGCTGTTACGTTCTTCATCTATGCAACAATGTATTCATAAATCAGATTTATCATTACATCTGCTTGCAACCTGCTCGTCTCAGATGTTCCTGCTTTGCCCTGAATGTTCCACAGTGTGACATTAAACATATCCATCGAGCGTTTCGAAATAACCTTGAAAAACATGAATTATGATTATTTTATGTTTTATATTTATTATTATTATAATTATTATTCCTATTATATCCACACCGATCTGACCTGTAACTTGACAAGGTAGCGTCACCTGATGATATTTAAGTTTAATACCATACTGTGGAACATTATACAGGCATTAATTAATTATAAAGAAATTAAATCACAAAGATGACAAATGGAAACCTAGAAATAAACAAAATGTCACAAAATAAAAACAGAAATCAAGACTAAATTACGACTATGTAACGCCATTTAACGTACATAACAAATAGTAGAAAAAGCTTCAGTTGTAGTCATCTGGACTCAGTTTGCAAAAATAGACGTTTCGACTCTCATCCAAGAGTCATTGTCAAGGTACATAACAAATGTAATGATCTGGAAATAAAATCATGATCATATGAAGGTAATATCTTTAATCATAGCACTAGTTTGAGCAGCTTTATGGGGACATACGGCACAAAAGTTTTGAGTTCAAGCCTCTGCGCAAAGAAAAATACATACAAAAAATGAAATGAATAAATAAATCAAAGCTCAGTCCTATTCAAAACCACTGCATTTAAATCCCCGCCAAATCTGAAATACTGCACATTTCAAACAGGTACTTTAACTTTTGTTGTGTGTGCCATGCGGTTCCTTTTACTCGAGTATTTTGCCGCTCGTGTCTCTGCACTTTGACCACCGGCCTTACCCTTTCCTCTCTATTGACGTCCTCGCCGTCCTGGCACGCGTTCCTCCATCACAAACGCCTCCTGCCGTCCCACCGTCCCACCGTCCCGCCCCGCGTCGTGTCAGAAAGCCCGGCCTCGTTCTGTGAGGCTGCGTGAGGCATTTCTCCTGCCTCTGGGGAACCTCCTCTTCCACCACGCCGCGCAGACATCCCCCGCTGCCTTGGCAAATGCTTTCCTTATATATTATACAGTGAGCTATTACATAAAGCCCCGCCCTCTCGCTCAACCCTCATGCCTCCGTGCTTTAGACCTGCAGCTTCTGGCTCGTTCCTTGTGTGGGAGGATAATCTGGCAGGGATCCTCTGATGTCTCCCCTCTTCCTCCACAACAGAAAATATTGGTTCCCACGTAGAGAGCCGCTCTTCACGCGTTCCCGTGAATGCCACTGCGGAGCTTTGCAGAATTAGGTGGTCAGTGCGCACTCTCCGACCTGCAGGGGTTCTGTACAGTCTGTACTCGCGTTATTAGATTCAACGTTTTCAAGCCAAAATGACACATGTGGACCAATAGTTTCCCTTTGTGAACATGAAAGGCACTTCTTGTAATATATCCCAATGTATTCTTACTTAAATGCAAAGTACGTAAACATACCGTACACGTTTATTGAGATGATTGTGTTTAAAGTTTGCACAAACATTTGGGCTGCACAATGTTGTAAATTATGGCGGTTATGTACTGCCAATGTGATTTGAGTGTACTTTTTGACACAATCATTTCAGTTTTGTTAAAGCAAAGATGTTCATGCCTTAATGTATTTGTCAAGCTCAAAACCAAGGCTAAATCAAGGCTAATTCATGAATAAAATCAGTTCTTTTTTCATTTTAAAATCAGTATGTTTCTGTCAGATGGGGGACCTCGGTTTTATTGCAATAATTATTATTTCGTCAGCCAATATTGCAATGTAGATACGTTTGCAGCCCTCGTGATGGGTCATGACTAAACTGGCTTTAGTCGATCATAACGTCTTTTCATCCAACTTTTGATCAATTATAGTATTTTTCAACTTATTTTTTTATACTGTCAATCTGATAAAACATCTGCAGCTGCTCATCCTATTCCTATTTCTGCTACTTTAAACAATAAAAAACAAGTGTTGATATTTTTTTTTCCTCAAATGATCTTTTTTCCCTTTCATATAATTCACTTTGTATAGAAAAGATGTTGCTTTGTGTTTTGTTTTTTAGCATCATGAGTGAATATTTAGTATTGTACTGCTTTTTCCTATGACATTGTGCATAATCAAGCCACAATCCATTCTGAAACCTCCTTTCCAAGCTCGAGTATCCGCGCTCTGTTTTAAAATCTTCCCGCATTGTCTCGCAGCGGCACTAGAAATGCCCCCGTTTTCCTCCGCACAGGTGGGGAGGGGTGTGGGGGGGCCGTCGTGACTGCTCTGAATCCGAACATGCAACGGGAGCTCGTGGTGGAGCTCATGGTGGAGCTCATGGTGGAGCTCATGGTGGAGCTCATGGTGGAGCTCATGGTGGAGCTCACGGTGGTCACAGCCTCGCGCTCACCAACACGAGCTTCGAGGACGGCGCATTGATCGCAGCCGCAGACAAAACACGCGCAGACGGAGATTGATGACTGTTTTGGCCGAGGAGTGGCAGAGAAATTGACGTTCAAGTGGCAGCGAGAGAGAAAGAGAGAAAGAGAGAGAGGGAGGGAAGGGAGGTGGGGGTTTGGAGGGTCTTGATATGAATGGTGGCGGCGGCGGAGCGTGGCGCGTCCTCGTGACAGCGCCGACAAGCACAGCACATGTCGTCTGCCTGGGAACCAACTCCTGGCCGTTTATCACTTCGAGATGGGGAAATCATGTGTTTTAGGCTGGATTACACTTGCTCTTCCATCAATAATCCATATAAACGACAAACAATAGGCAATAAATGATACGAAATGGAAATTCTGCAGCTTATGTCATCACCGTGCACTCGTCATCCTCATCATCATTGCACCTGTATTGCACGTTGCATGGAAATTATGGAGTGTGCGACGCTCCGAACGAAATGTGGCTGTTTTCGATGAGAATATTGACTGTCGGTCGCGATATAAACTTTAAACAAGACACGCCGCACTTAAAAAACGCCGCTCTTCCAACACATTCACAACAAACGGCTGTAGCGTCTCCACGGCTCAGACCGGTACCGTTTGGCTCACGATAACGACGTTCTCACAGTTATCAAGGCGACAAATTCATCTGTACGTCAATCAGCACAATCATACGCCGACTGTTGTAAAAACGATGCTTCATCCATGTCTACGCTTGCGTTTTTATTTTGCACAGAAATAGCTTGAAAAACGTACATTCTCCCCACTAGCGGCAGCGTCTCTCCACAGAGCTGACTAGTAACGTGGTTGTGTCATTTGTGAAGATAGTTACATTTAATATCAATACTGTGGAATACATCTGGCTAATCAATGCCGTCTTTAACTTTTTATTTAATTTATTTAATTTATTTAATTTATTTAATTTATTTTATTTATTTTATTTATTTTATTTATTTTATTTATTTTATTTATTTTATTTATTTTATTTTTTTATTTTTTTATTTTTTTATTTATTTTATTTATTCAGTGACATTCTGTAGTAAAATAATATAAATACACAAACACTATTTCTCTGTATACTGCTATGCCGACCCACCACTACAACCACCATTACTATTAAAAAACGTGTAGAACTACTGTGATTAATCAGAATAACTGTAACTAATCGACTAGTCAAATAATTATAATGGTTATCTGGACTATACAGGCATAAACCACATGTCAAAAGACCTTTTATAACAACAGCAGTGGCATTATTCAATCAAATCATTTCAAAATAGATCATCAATGTCTGATTTTCAGTCATAATTCTCTATCTAAAAGCTTTGAGTCGCCATAATTCAACCTTTTTGGTCCGAAAATAAATCTCATAGTGTATGTACAATATGAATAGCTAGTCGACCGCTAAGATAATGGTGAGTTTCAGTCTCTATTCAAATGTTTATAGCGCCTTTGAATATATATCAGGATTTCGAATGTACGCTAACGTATGAAAAATCTCAAATTCCCATGATCGGGAGTTTTATGGTGACTTTCTAGCTCTGCACGTAATCGTCAGGCTTCCCACTCGCCGCAACAAACAACAACAACAACAACAACACAAACGCCTTTGCACACGGCACCCATCCTGTTGCCATGGCACCCAGGAGCAGTAACCGTACACAGCCCCTCGCGTGTACAAAAAGTCACGGCCTTTTGTCGCTCGAATCGAGGGAAAAAGGGACGAGATTATTGTGGATCTCGCTCTTGCTTTCTTCCCTCTGCGTCTCACTTCTTCTTCTTCTTCTTCTTCTTCTTCTTCTTCTTCTTCTTCTTCTTCTTCTTCTTCTTCTTCTTCTTCTTCTTCTTCTCCTTCTTTCATCGCGTTCTTCATTCTGTTTTTTTTCCTTTGGTAGCGGCTTCCCTGGCCGCGTCCCTCCCTCCCTCCGCCTGTGCGGTAAAAATAGCCCTCCGCAGACACCCTGACAGCGTCTAATATTGTTGTGGGAAGCGGATAATGAACCGGCTTATGAGTTCTCCACAACGCCCGCCGCGATAGAAGACCCCGGAGAGCGAGCGAGCGGGAGCGCGCGGGGGCGAGGGGCGGACGGGTAATAGATTTAATGGTGATAAAAATACAGCGCCGAAGCATCTACTGTCATCTCCCGCCCCTTCCTCACCTAACTCCGGGCATATTGTTTTTTTACGGAGGGATCAGTGGCATTCCTTCACAGCGAAAAGAACGGCGGGGGGCGGGTGGGGTTTAAGGAGTTCCCATTTTTGACGCAGTTGCAGCGGGTGTGGGTCTTGCAGCGACTGAAATATCGTATCGTCGTATCGTAGAGACCCTTGCAATAATATCAAATGACAATTCTATGGTTTTGTTGCGACAGTAGCAGCAAAATTAAGAAAGAAAACGGAGGGAAATGCGTAGGACGCGATCCTTTGCTCAATGTCCGTGCAGATAACATGGAGAAAGATTTGTTATTTAGCACTTTTTTAACATATTTTTGTAAGGTTTAAAGGCTTGTCGAGGAATTTTAAACATTTCTTTTCTGCCTCTCCACAATATTGTAATAATATTTGTACCGTGGCATAAATATAGCGGTGATATTGTACCGTCCAGTTTTGCATATTGCTGTCCACAATGCCACAACGCCACGTGCATGATAAAGGCCTCGGTTGACATCTCTGCTGGATATTATACATACAATCCAGCTTAATTGTTTTTTACAGAGCCATGGATGGTAGCCTTAAAAGAATCATAACCTTTTGTCGACTTCACAAGCTTCCGCAATTCAACGTGACTCAAACTGTGTAGAACGTAGACAAATATGTTATGAAACACTAGGATCAGAACATGACGAAATTATGTTGCAATAAGCGACAAAAACGATTCATAAAGTGCACAAAAATGATATCAAGGTTAACGACATTGTCAAAAGCTAATGCTAAATTCAAGCAAGAAGGATTCCCTGACACACAAGTTTAGAACATATCATTAAGTCCATTGATTTTCACCCGGTTTGCCTCGAGGTATTGCTCAAAAACATGGATTTAGATGAATAATTGACCTTTTTGGACTGTCTTGAACATACTTCTGTGCCATAAAAAGAACACAGAACATCACCTTTACGGAATTTAAAGAACTAAACCGCGGCAAGGACATTTCTCACCATTTTACATGCCACATTGTGCTTTCTCAAAGGTCAGATTTGGGAATATCTTAGTAGATGAAGTGCGCCGTGACCCAAACGAGTAATACAACCCACGAGTTGTATTACTCTGATTTAGTCAATTATTCTGCTACAGTGTATTATGCGTTTTAGTTCATAATGTGGAAAATCATGCTCAACCCGATAAACAGACTGTGAAAGTGAAAGTGAACAGATTAGAATCGGACGCCATGAGAACACCAGCGACCCAAACAGTTCGTTTCCGCGGCGGAGACCCTCAAACGTGGCTGCGAAAAGTAGAAACGCGTCGAATTGTTGCGAGCGAGACGACTGGTGCAGCAGTGGAGCTGGAGGAACCCCCCCTGCAGATAAACATCACTCCCTCCCTCCTCCTCCTCTTCTTCCACTTCTCCCTCCATCCATCCCTCTTTCCTCCTCCTCCTCCTCCTCTTCTCTGCTGCTTCTCTCTCTGCCGTTCTCTATTTTCCACCAGTGCGCTCCGAGTCAACCACGGCTCCGGTCCAAGCTGCACTCGCTCCAGCTCCGTCCACCGAGCCTGAAAAAGCCTCTGTCGTCGCCGCTCGTCGCTGATCGGACGTTTTTTTCCCCTCCCGCCTCGTGTTTGGATTCCCGCTTTGGGCTTTGCAGGGACAGCCATGGAGCTTCCGAGACATTCCTGCTTATTCCCGAGCGCGGAGATGCAGCCGATGGCACGCCGCCGCTCGTTTCACCGCTGAAGAGATAGAGAGAGGAGAGGGTTTCACGGGGAAGAGAGAGGATTTTTGGTTTTTCGCCTTTAAATAAAAGAAATCGTCACCTTTTCGATTCCGTTGGATTACAGTTCTGGCTTTGGTTCGGAAGGAAAGAACGGGGTCCAAAATGCCTGAAGCAAATTACCTGCTGTCTGTGTCGTGGGGTTACATCAAGGTATCTACGTCAGCTTTCGGGATGCCACTCTTTGTCTGTCCCATCTCCATCCTCTAGCTTCCATGACCCAATCATTCACCGCTCTTAGTCGGGCGTTCATGTTGACCGAATTGACCAGCGAATGTGCACGCACGACGACACGGCCCGGACGGCGTATTGTCATTGGGGCTCCTCCATCTTGAGCCCCGCGCTGCAGATTTGCGATGGTGTGAATGTGTGTGCACGCGCGTGGATGGCTGTCATAAACCCCCCCTGGCCGCGGCGCCCCCGGTGTCTTCACTGTCAAACGCATCCAAATGTGTTTTCAATCACCTCCAAACCCAGTTACAGACGTCACCCGGGATTTCGCAATGTTGAAAAATGTTGAAATGTTGATGGGTGACACGTTCCCAGCCCGAGAACAGATTTCCAGCTCGAGAACATCGGGGGGAATTTTCCCGTGACGCAACCAAACGAGCCCTTAATATGTTGTGCTGGTCGCGATATGGCTGTGAAATGGTCGCGCGGTGGCTAAAGTGATAGTCTGTACAATGTTAACACAAATAATTACGCCCTCTAATGGGTTTAATGGAGCGTGGGGAGAGAGTGGCATGCCCCCCCCCCCCCCCCCCCCCTTCTGAGCGTGCTGTAATTATGAACATATCCTTGCATCTAATGAGAACGCTGGACATTCGTGCGTTTTCCATGACATTTCTCCCCAGTCTGGCTGTGTTCTACTGGATCTATCTGACCATGCCTCCATCCTGTTTTATCTGTCTTGCAGTTCAAGAGAATGTTGAACCGGGAGTTGACGCACCTCTCGGAGATGAGTCGGTCCGGAAACCAGGTCTCCGAATTCATCTCCAACACCTTCCTAGGTAAACGACCGAGTCAATACACAAGCAGACACGCAACTCATGCCATTCACACTCAAGCTCACGGTGGAACGTTCGAAAAGCTGTATATTTTTATTGCGATTTCTTCCAAGACGTGTCAAAATCTGCTTGAAATCCAAAGTTTCACGAGTAAATTCCAAATATTTGTTGACCTAATGTCGGGGTTCCATTTTTTCGCAATGCTGCGCGAGTTGCTCTGGCTGGTGTGGGGGCGTTCCATAAAATACTGCGCCATCGAGCTTTGTCTAGAAGCCCGTGGCGTGTGGTTGGGAATGAACGGTCAAGAGCAGCTTCAAAATTCAAATCATTGTGAAATAAAGACGAAATATTGTGATATATGTGACTCTTTTGAGGAATTTGACTGGCAGGCGAGTTAGTTCTCCCGGAATGGAAGACAAAATGTTGTTAGTGTTGCGCAATTTCGTCGAAGAGCCTCTTTTTTCTTAATTGTATTGCGTAGGACATTGCAATAAATGTTCCTCTAGCCACAATCCGTTTTCCAGAGAAGGTTAACGGCCTCAAAGATTCCAGCTAATGACCGCAAAGGCCTGTGGAAGCCGAAGCAACAGAGCTTTAGAGTCTATTTATAGGACCCGAGGATCGATGGGCCACCCTGCTCCTCCGCTGCTGAGCTGTCGGTGGTTCCTTCGTCCCCTGGATCATGGCGGATTCAGAGGGAGGGGGGTGAGTTCTAGGCGATGGGAGGGTGAGACACAGAGGGGGGAGGCACAGAGGAACCCCCGTTTTGGAGCCGAGCGAGTGACTCATCCCCGATTTCGAGCGGATTTGGATCGGGATGCCGCGCGGTTGGCCGTCCCCCTGCTCGCTGTGAGGTGAACCCCGGAGAACCCTGAGACTGTGATAGACATGGCAGAGATAAGCGGTCGTTTTGTGGGATGACCGCTCGCTGCTGGTTCCACTGATAAAGCGAGGACACAGAGCTGGTGCTGGTGGAGTTGGAAGCGATTGAGAAACCAGGCTGCCAATTCTTAAATCCCCTTCACAGCCCCCTATGGGCCGGTGTTGGAAATGGCATGGGTGCTATAACATTTAAAACAATGCACACACACATACATACACACACACACACAGAGAGAGAGAGAGAACACACACACACACACACACATACATAGAGAACACACACACACACACCCACACACATAGAGAACACACACACACACAGAGAGAACACACACACACGCCCACACACACACACACAGAGAACACACACACACAGAGAACACACACACACATACACACAGAGAACACACACACACACACAGAGAGAACACACACACACACACACACAGAGAACACACACACACATACACACAGATAACACACACACACACACGCCCACACACACACACAGAGAGAACACACACACACACACACACAGAGAACACACACACACACACAGAGAACACACACACACACAGAGAACACACACACACACAGAGAACACACACACACACAGAGAGAACACACACACACACAGAACACACACACACACACAAAGAACACACACACACACAGAGAGAACACACACACACACAGAACACACACACACACACAAAGAACACACACACACACAGAGAACACACACACACACAGAGAGAACACACACACACACAGAACACACACACACATACAGAGAACACACACGCACACAGAGAACACACACACACACAGAGAACACACACACACACAGAGAGAACACACACACACACAGAACACACACACACACACAAAGAACACACACACACACACACAGAGAACACACACACACACAGAGAGAACACACACACACACAGAACACACACACACATACAGAGAACACACACGCACACAGAGAACACACACACACATACACACACTCCTGCCTCTCACAAGAGGCTCCAGGAGGAGGATGAAAGGATCGGGACTGAAATAAACAAACAGGCCGTGCACAGAGCGAGAGGGAAGAGGCACAACCTGAGATCGGTTTGTGAGGGAAATGGAAGCTAAACATTCAGGAGTGAATGAGACATAAGCCGTCATTAACTGGAGGGTTGCTAGTTTGAATCTTGCCTGATGCTGTGGTTGTGATTGGACAAAAACAAAAGAAAAAGGCCAGATTTACAGACGACTGGTTTGCTGCGACAACTTTGAATAATGATAATAAATGTGTAAGTTGTATTAGATGAGTGTATTATATTTTATTACTATGACTGAGGGTCCTTATGTGAGTGAAGGAAGCTTCTGTGGAGTTCCCTTTCACAAATAGAAGTAAATTAACTGCTTGCATATGTTTTGTAAGTAAATAAATACAAAGGACAAATACATGTCGTTACTGTTCGATGTACACAATTCTGCATTTGATTCATTTAGTCTGGACCGAAGGATTTGGCGGCTCAATGTTTTACAGCTTTTCTAAAAGACCCGAGGTTTAAATGTCAAATTCTCGACTTGTTTTAGGCCCAGTTTAAGACCTGTTGTAGATTTAGTCCTGGTCTACTCTTGTTTTAGTTCCGGGTTGAGTCCCAGTTCAATCTGAATGTTGATGTGTGATGGTAAAAGTGTGACCGCACCCTTACACGCAATTAAACTGGTATTTTTAGTCGCATTTTAAATTAACATTTTGCCAAGTGGACTTCATCACAATATTTAGCAAGACATTTATGCTACATTTCAGGCATTTTGATAGTTTGGTGAAATGTATATAGTCGTAATGTCAGTTGTTGCCTTCTAAGCTAAGTACATTTTAAAGGTGTATGACAAATTCACTTTATTAATATAATAGCACAGTTCATATGCAGAAACATTTCCAAAGTGCTGCACGCACAGAAACTAAAAGGTATAATACAAGTGCTCATCTTGATCGTACCTGTCCAAAACCAACAAAACCAGTCAAATCAAAATGCAGAAAATAGCAAAAAATAGTAAAATAAACGTAGAGATACAGACCAGAAACATAAATTTGTATTTTCTTCATTCTTATGCAGCTTATGAACCAACAAAACCAGCCAAAACCAACAAAACCAGTCAAATTAAGCTTGTGAACCAACAAAACCAGCCAAAACCAACAAAACCAGTCAAATCAAAAAGCATAAAAAAGCAAAAATTAGTAAAATAAATGTAGAGATACAGACCAGAAACATACATTTGTATTTCCTTCATTCTTTTGCAGCTTATGAGAGAAAGTAATTACCCAAGAGGCCGAGAGTCAATGAGAAAGACAGAAACATACTGCAGGAAAGAGAGAGAGAGGTGGCGGAGAAGGAGAGATAGAGTGAATGTGATTATTTGAATTACAGCTTGTAATTGAATCTCTCTCCAAGGTTAACAATGAATAACGATGATAGACGCTTTCACTCACCCAAAAAGCATTTAAGCCGGTTCATTTCGAAGCGGCACCAAAATCTGTGCGTGTTTTTGCTTCGCTATTGCCCAAACGCGCCTTGTATTTTGTCAGAAAAGCAGGTCATTTGAGCCGTTCAAAGCTGTCGGCACTATTTTGTCACCAGCTGAGCGTGAGAAAAGAATGGCTGGAAAGTGGAAAGAAGCGTGAATGAAAAGATGGAAAAAACAGGAAAAGTGAACCCTGCTCCGGCTCAGAGGAAGCCGCCTGCTGCGTGGAATTTTACAGTGCACCTGGGATCCGGGGTTTAACAGGCGGCGATTACACGAAACGCTCTGATGTAACACGTATCTAACCCTGAGGCCCAAGAAGTACTTTTGTTACTTAAGTGAATGAACAGAAACAGGTGCAAAGAAAACTACAAGTAAAAATATCACATTAAAAAGTCTAAGTAAAAAAAAAAAAAAAGAAGCAGTTTAAGAGTAAAAATGTATAGATTTTGAAGCATTAAGTGTAGTGATTTAGATTTTTTGGTCAACATTAGCAAGTCATTAAATAAAAAAAAATGTATAAATATATTTTTTTCTTGCTCAAAGCCACTACTTAAACTTAAACGCCTAAAAATATTAACATGCCATTTAAGCAGGTCTCAAGTCATTAAAAAAAAGTTGTTGTTTTTTCCACTTAGTTAAAAAATATATGAAGTAAAAGTAAAAAGCATCCACTTGAGTAAAATAAAAAATATCAAATTAAAAATGTATAGATTTTGAAGCATTAAGTGCAGTGATTTTTTTTTTTTTAAATGTGTATTTATATATTTTTTCTTGCTCAAAGCCAGTACTTAAACTTACCATATTTTCTGGACTATAAGTTGCACCGGGGTATAAGTTGCACCAGAGTAAAAAACAAGAAAAAAACATATATAAGTTGCACTGGAGTATGAAATGAAGTTGCAAGTGTGAAAATAACAAATAATATCACATATAAGTCGCACCCCGGACAAACTATGAAAAAAGGTGCGACTTATAGTCCGTAAAATACGGTAAACGCAAAAAATGATTAACATTTCAGCAGGTCTCAAACCATTTAAAAAAAAAAAAATAATGTATTTTTTTTCCATTTTGTTAAAAAATATACAGATACTTGCTCTCAACCATCAGACGTACAGTAGTGAAGTAAAAGTAAAAATCATCCTCTTTAAAATCGACTTAAGTAAAAGTAAACACCTGAAACATTTGTACTTTGTTACTTTCCGCCACTTATCCCAACGCTCTTCTCTCCCCCGCCGCGCAGACAAACAGAACGATATGGAAATCCCGTCGCCCACGTCCAAAACGCGGGAGAAGAAGAAGCAGCAGAAGCAGCAGCTGATGACCCAGATCAGCGGCGTCAAGAAGGTGTCGCACGGGCCGTCCCTGTCCAGCAGCAGCATCTCGCGCTTCGGGGTCAAGACGGACAAGGAGGAGCTGCTGTCCAAAGAGCTGGACGACCTCAACAAGTGGGGCCTGAACATCTTCACCGTGTCCGAGTACTCCAACAGCCGCCCGCTCACCTGCATCATGTACGCCATCTTCCAGGTGAGAGCCAAACCGCAATGTCTGTTTTTAGCCTTTGTCGTGAGAAAAGTTTTATGATTTCACCGTTATTTACATTGACAGTGAAATCCTTAGTTTACTCTCTGTCGCGTAATTTTTTTGTACTTATGGTTGTTGAAAAATCACTATTAACAATTACCGAATTACCATATTTTCCGGCGTATAAGTTGCACCTGAGTATAAGTCGCACCAGCCAAAAAAGAGAAAAAAATATATATAAGTTGAACTGGAGTATGAAATGTGAATGCAAGTGTGAAAATAACAAATAATATCACTTATAAGTCGCTCTGGAGTATAAGTATATAAGTATAAATATGAATATAAGTCGCAAAACTATGAAAAAAGCTGTGACTTATAGCCTGGAAAATACGGTAACTTGACGCCCCTATTTGATACTTTAAGTGGAAAATGGTTGAATTTGCTGATTTTATTGCTGTATTTATTGGGCAGAGTCTCGTAAAAAAAAAAAAAAAAAAAACGCTGCAAATTTAAAAAAAATGTAATCAATTATTATTTATTCCATCTTACAGACATTATTTTTGTCAATTAAACATCTTAAAGCCACTAGTATAACATGAAAAATATGTGGATCCAATCATAACCTACAGAAATTGATTTGGTGTAAAAAAACATTTGTGGATTTTCTGCTCAGACCAAATGATCAGATCTATGTATTATTGAGTCAATCTTTGAACTAGCTGTGTTATCTGTTCAATGCGGTTCTATATTCAAACATGACAGTTTCATCCAATTGCAGTGAAGCTCTTATACCCTCGTACACGCCCACTCGCACTGTACGACCTCCTAGTGACCGATCGTTCTAACCTCTGCTGTTGTCTCCAGGAGCGAGACTTGCTGAAGACGTTCAAGATCCCGACCGACACGTTTGTGGCCTACATGATGACTTTAGAAGATCACTACCACGCGGATGTGGCCTACCACAACAGCCTACACGCCGCCGACGTGGCCCAGTCCACGCACATCCTCCTCTCCACGCCCGCCCTAGACGTAAGCATCGCACTGTTAAACCTTAAATGTTTCCACTGTTTGGAAAGTGTTTTTGTCTCCTGCTTGCATCAACGCAATTAGGAAAAAACTTTGCACTTGTTAAATAATCCTCCGTGTGCCTCTTTGGATTGTAACTCCACTTCCATAGAATCATGATTCCCTTGCGTCTGGTTCTCCTCACATTGCGTCATGGTATGAGGAAATGTCTGGATGTTTAATTTATTAGATTTTCCTCTGGCTAATCGTTTTTTTTTTTTGTACCTTTTTATATTGCTGTTCCGTGGCCAATTCGACAGTCCTAAATTAGCAATGTACTCTACAGCTTACATAACGCTCCGACAGACCCACATGAGCCGGAGGAATAACTGTCCTCTCCTTGTTCTTGGCGCAGGCCGTCTTCACCGATCTGGAGATTTTGGCCGCCATCTTTGCTGCGGCGATCCACGACGTCGACCACCCGGGCGTGTCGAACCAGTTCCTGATCAATACCAGTGAGTCGAAGGCGTGGTCGCGCACACCCGGCTTCTGTTTCGAGCCCCGTTTAACACGTTATCCGTTGATTTGCGTTCAGATTCGGAGCTGGCGTTGATGTACAATGACGAATCGGTGCTAGAGAACCATCATTTGGCGGTGGGATTCAAGCTGCTACAAGAGGACAACTGCGATATCTTCCAAAATCTCACCAAAAAGCAAAGGCAGTCGCTACGAAAGATGGTCATTGACATGGTACGGTATTCAAATACATCACCGCCGTTTACCATTGTTATTCAGCTGTTTATTAAATGTTGATATCACCTCTTCCTTCAGGTTTTAGCCACTGACATGTCGAAACACATGAGTCTTTTGGCTGATTTGAAAACGATGGTTGAAACCAAGAAGGTGACCAGCTCGGGAGTGCTACTGCTGGACAACTACACCGACAGAATACAGGTAGGTTCAGTGTTCTAATGTGAGGGCGTAAAAGGATGTGTTTTCGAGGAGCAGTGTTGATGAGTCTGAGGGCAAAGGTCACTGGTCTCCTCCTCCTACATGAACGACCTCTGCTCTCCTGTCACTGCTCCTCGCACCACATCCATCACCTCCCACCTGTACGTGCTCCCGCTCACGGAGCTCCCAAATGGCCCTCGTGGATGTCCACTTGGTTAAGCCGTGTTTGAGAAGGACTTTAGTCGTCCAGTAACAAAATGGAAATGTATGTGATGTGTTCATTATATTGTCAAAATCTAATGACTTGTTTTTTTCCGTAGGTGCTGCGAAACATGGTGCACTGCGCAGATCTGAGCAACCCCACCAAGTCGTTGGAGCTGTACCGACAGTGGACGGATCGTATCATGGAGGAGTTCTTCCACCAGGGAGACCGTGAGCGAGAGCGGGGCATGGAGATCAGCCCCATGTGTGACAAGCACACGGCCTCAGTGGAAAAGAGCCAGGTACACACTACGCAGCAGCCCCTTTTAGCTCGCTCACAGAGATGGACGACAGGGCCAAATATACTCCACATATGCTACATGGCTAAAAACTGCTAACATTTCTGTGCCCTTGTTCTGTTCCAGGTGGGCTTCATCGACTACATCGTGCACCCCCTGTGGGAGACGTGGGCCGATCTGGTGCACCCGGACGCCCAGGACATCCTGGACACGCTGGAGGACAACAGGAACTGGTACCAAAGCATGATCCCCCAGAGCCCGTCCCCGCCCTTCTACGAGCAGGGCCCACACGGTCTGAGTGCCAGCCAGGGCGGGCAGAGCGGCGGGGAGAAGTTCCAGTTTGAGCTGACACTGGAGGAGGAGGACTTGGATGGGATGGATAAGGACGGAGAGGCAGAGGAGGACGAGGATGAGGAAGAGGACAGCCTGTCCCGCTCCCCTCCACTAGACTATCTGGACAGTCACGAGCAGGACGCCATGGCGCCCACCTCCGCAATAGAGATCGTGACCCATGAAGCATCTCCCACCGACACATAGGGCCCACTGCTCTTGGCTCTGATCTGAAAGTTTTTTGAAAAAGAGGGTGGATCCTCTTGCAGCTGAGCTTTTAACAAGCCCACAAAGGCAAGGCCTTAGTTTTAGCCACACGTGGTCGTCTTGCACTTGGGTGTTTGAAGCTGGATTGGAACGGACTGTTTTGGCGAGCAGGCTTCAGAGTTCTCAGGAAATACTTAGTGCAAACACTTGGTTTGGTGGACACGTGACTGATGGTGAACTTGAAGGATTTTGGCCAGTTTGGAACATGGTTAGTCGTCTATTCTGGACTGGCATTAATGGACAATGACACTACTGAGAGATGTTTTGTACCTTAAGACTTTTTTACAAACATGATATGATCTAGAAGTAGCATATAGTAAGATCTACTGATGGAGAAGTTTGTATTGCAAGAGAGTGTTTACTTTTTTCCTGTACCAATGTCAAAGGACTTTTGTGTGCCTTTTTTACTATTGTCTTTATAATATTTTTTTATTTATTGAACACTCTAGTTTGTCTGTGAGAGTTTTTCTTTTCTTATCCGAAAGAGCAAAACCTTTTTGTATGTTAAATACCAGTCTTCCATGTATTGGGCAATAGAGAAATCCAAACAAACGTCGACAAACAACATCGGGACAAATCCATCGAACAGAAAACCATTAGCGTGTCGTGTGCAGTTTTCAGTAGGAGCACAATGTTTCTGTGGTAGGCGTGGTCATTTTCATCTGCACCTCATGTTGTTGTTTTTGTTCTAAGGTCTGCAACCACTGGTGCTTCCAACCTCCTCACACCAAAACTCAATCTTGGATGCAAATTTGAGATTAAAGTAATAATCCATATCTTCAGCTCCATGTATCTGAACAGCTGCTGCATTGAACAAACCATAAAGTGAATGTGAACCTTGTGTTTTCTTTTGGTGTGAATTGGAGGAAACGCCACTTCAAACATTTATCTTAAGTCGTTTTTTTAAGCCAAAAATATTAGCATGAGAAGCTACAGAGAGAATCCAAGCTAAACCCAAGGTCAAATGCACAAGATCAAGTGTGTATTTGTGGCCCACGGGTATGCTGCACTTTGAATCATCCAGATAGGTGGAAGTAAAGCCCCTCTGTAATCAGCCCGGCCCCGTGATGAGAGTCAGTGTGACACTGGAGCCCTCATCAGGGCCCCACATACTCTCCACAGGCACGACCCCAAGACAATCAGGACGCCTATTTCCTCCACAACAGAAAAGTCCCTCAAGTGCTGCTTCTTGCTCATTGACGTCAGTAGAAGTCCCTCCCTCGAGCCAGGTTTCCAGGACAGCCGGGTTTTTTGGGAATAGGCACCAAAATATAGAGTAGGCGGAGTTCAGCCCACTTTGTCCTCGGTGAATAATGATGCACTAATTTAAAGCAGATTATTTTTTTCCAACAGCTTAAGGGCAAATGTTTGAAAGGGTTTGCAGACCTCACAGTTGGTCTTGTTGGTTTACTGGGAAACTCTAAGGTACTTCATAGTTCTGGTCAGCATGCTTCAGTCTCATAGATGCCGACTGTGTGTATTACGTCTGATGTCGCAGCCTTACCCATCACTCCACACCTTGTCTCTACTGTTTGTCGCTAGGAACTCAAGTTGGTCCTTTTTGCTGTTTATAACAGTGTGTATTTATTCTATTCTTTAAGCTTGTAAATAAGAAATACTGGTTCAGTGTAAGATCTATTTTAATTTATATGCACTTGCATTACCTGGAAGTGGTGGTGTCTATGTGTAGAAGACTCCAATTGAGAGTCTTTTTATATATGTATTATATATTGTTTTTATATCTATATAAATATATATATAATTCTAAGTATATATTCGCACAATGTTTGAGTGCCCGGCAGAGCAGCAGCTAAAACAATACCGTGCAGCTGTTTTATGAACACTCAGAAGCCCCAAAACCTTCATTCAATTTATAGTCATGTTTTATTTTTTACCACCGCCTCAAACATACATATTTAAACCAAAAACAAATATCTTTAAGACATTATTTATTGCTTTGGACATTTAGGGTATTGCTGAACTGAAGTCTAGCCGTGTACTTTGTCTGGGAATGGACCAACTGTGGTTTTGGAGCTTCAGAGTGTTCGTGTGGCAGCAGCACCATGGTAACCCAGAGGCTACATAGAGGACATGTTAAACTGCATAGACTTGGATATAGAAAACCTACGAGCTATTAAACGCCTATTGCTACAGTAGTTTCTTTGGTCTGGACTCTAGCTTCCTCATCCAATAGTTTGATTGCTGATTCGTGAGACAGTTGGACAGACACATCTTCACATAAGGCACTGGATGTACAAGTAGACCACACAGCGGCGTGTTGGTAGCATGCTACAATACGCCCGGCACTAAATCTTATGTATCTGATTGTGCTAACGTGTGAACTATCTCTGACCAAACTTGTTAGACGTTTTGAAATTCAAATTTGTCAGTATTAACATTGTTTATCTACGTTTAAGCTTTTTCAGTCCTAGTTGTGTCCAAATGGTTAGCCAGATTTAGCACTATCTGCATGAAAGATGTTTGTTTTTTTTTTTGTTTTTTTAAATTGTCAATAATATGTTCAAGTCCGCCAGTTGTTCCGGGTGGGTTATTAAATGTTTCACACAATGTATGGTATTAAATTGTATATTGTGTTCAAAAATAATTCTGATACTTTTTCTATGAAGTGATTAAAAACAAAGCATGAATCTAATTGTGTTTGTCTTTTTCTTTACTCCTGATATTTTAACAACCGGGTCACATGATTCGAGATAATTCAGACATGATGTGAGCAGACTGATAAATCAACCATATTATTGGTGTGTTAATTTGAGGGTTTTTCATGGTTTACCTTCAGTGATGAAAAGTAAGAAAAATGTGCATCTGTTAAGTACATTTTACAGTTTTGCTTACACAACTGTACTTTCTGCTCGACTACATTTTCAAGTTTCTGAAGGGTTTGAGATTGTCCAACGTGATAATCGCACTAGCTAAGGGTTTTGAGTTAAAGATCAGGGTCAGAGCAAAGTCAATACAATACTTTCATCACTTTTATGTGATAGCTTTGCTTGATTTTTTATTTTTGTTATGCAGCCATGTAGAAACAGACGGCCACATTGAGAGAACAACATGAGTCCAAGAACTGAGCCCTGTGGAACCCCAATCACCAATGAGCTGTTGAGACTTTTCCTTATAGACTTTGTAAATTATACCTAACCCAACATAAAACACATATTTATGATGTGTATGTACTGTAATGAACATAATTGTGATGTCAGAAAATGCTTTGTAGTGAGAATAAAACCTTTGGATTCCTAAACCATTTACAAATCACTAGCTTTTTTTTCCACATGATTCAGCAACATACGAAAGGACCTCAATAAAGATCAGTGAGTGCACTTCTATTCAATCAATCTCATAATACAGCTCCAACACTGCTTAGTTAAACGGCTGTTACCATGAGAACTGCACTCGTTTGACCGCTGCGACCCCGAGTGTTTGACGGTAGCCGTGGTAATATTGATTCATGTCCGCGTGAAGGTTCTGCTGTTTTTCTAACTATGACTTAGTTTGGTGGTACAGAACCTGCGGTAAACGTTTATCATAGTTTTACTTTCTTGAAGTTGCAGTTTGTGAAGAAAGTTTGGAAAATGCAACTTCAAGATTACAGAAAGAAGCGAAGAAGAGTTCTATAAAAGAATCTATGTCTACATTGTTTTGGAATCTATGTCATGTTTGCTGCTTATGTCCAACCAGGAAATACAATTATAAACTTTTAAACACTTTAGTCTAACCTGTCGTATGCGCTTCAATTATTGGGTTTAGCGCCGATGCTACGATGTCATCGAAGCGGCTGGATAATTATGCAGATCATTTCTTATCCATTCAACTAAACATGAAACATAGTTGGCTGATTGTCGACGTAATTAATACATTTACTGTGACTGAATCTGAAGAGGTGGATTTCCCAAATTGTCATCAGAACTTAAAGGGGATACAGCATGTTTTCTTTTTTTTAACATTGTACTTTAACGTTCCCCACCTGGAGTTGTGTTTCGCTTTGTTTCCTTAATTCTGTGTATAATATTGTCTTTCTTTCAAGGAATAATGCACTTTTCTGACCCAGTAAGAGCTTTTTGTTGAACCTCTCAGATATTGTTTGACGAGGTCTCTGATGTAGAAATTAAAGGGCTTCCAGTTTTTCTAATTATTACTTTGCTCGTGGGATGGGACTCGTGGTAAACCTGTACTATAGTTTCAGATCAGTCATGTTGCAGTTGGTCAAGAAAAATGGGAGGTTGAAAATGTACAGGAAGTAGAGCTGAGTCGTAAAACAGAATCCCTTTGTGATGTCATAAACACGCGACATTCAATAAACAATGCATTGACAATTCAAGCACAACCGACACATTTTTTTGACAGTTTAAACAATATTTTTTAAAAGATTAAGGTGTTATCGGGCATTATTATTTGTCAAATCATAAGTATTGTGTAATGTATATGGATTGTGGTTTACATTATGGTTGCTAGGTAACAGTTGTGGAATCAGCTCTACCTATGTCACATTGGCTGCTCATTGGCTCCAACCAGGAAGTAGAATTATGAACATCACCAAAATTGTCAAACCTGGAAAAATGATTAAATATAATTATGTTTGCTGCGTTTATGTGCAAACTAAACTGTCATATGCAGTTCCAAGATTTTTTTCAGCTTGTTTACATTTTTAGGGAAATCAAACTTGAACATCGTTTTCCAAAATAACAAAAATATGTGTATGTGTAATAAAGACACACACAAAACATATTTAACTTGAATATTGACAAATCCATGCAAAAAACAAAACAAGAGATTTGCTTTTTAATAATCAAATACAATTTTGAGGACATAAAATACAAAAAGAAATACAAAAAACTGGAGGAATTTGTTTAGATTTTTCATTGTTAGAAGTGATTTTGTAATGACAGGGGACGTTACATGGTTCCGTTTCATTATGTTAGCAGCCCAAATGTTTTAGATCAATATTGTGGTTTACAATGGACACGGGTTAAAAAATACATAAGAAATGTCTCTCTAAGGCCCCTACAGCATGGTTTATAATGTGCACTTTGGGATAAAAATGACCTTTCACTCTCCTGCACTGAGGCCATGCTGTTCTTTCTGAACACACATTGAAAGCTGGTCCACTTTGCAGGAACACGTGAGAGAACCAGAGCCGGAAGTGTTCAAGTAATGACACTGATCCTCTGGGGCCTGTGGAGTATAATAAAGTATTTTTACATTTCTGTACGGGAAAAGAGTCTCTGCGAAAACAAGTGGGTGTGATTGACCAAACATGGAAACAAAACAGCAAAATAAAAACAGGTCCATTGATTTCATGTTAAAAACTGTAGATTGATTCTTTGCTGCCGACCCACATCTTCATAGTGGCATTTTAACAAATCAAGCAGCAGATTTTCATTTTATGTGTTTTTTTATTTGTATTTGTTTGTATTTATTTGTATTTATTTGTATTTATTGTATTTTATTGTATTTTATTTATTTTATTCATTTTATTTATTTTATTTATTTTATTTATTTTATTTATTTTATTTATTTTATTTATTTTATTTATTTTATTTATTTTATTTATTTTATTTATTTATCTATTTTGTATTTATTGTCATTAATATTATTATTATTAGTAGAATTACTTTATATATAATATGCCTCTGTGTGAAAATGCTTTGAACAATCATAAGAATTACATACATTATTTTTGTATAAATATTATGGTGGACGTTTGCAGTAAGCAAATCACTGCATTCTAGCACTGAAATGTATCATTTTCCCCATAATATTGAAACAAAAATAAGGCCATACGTAAGTGGGTGAGGAGGGTTGGCGAGGTGAGTAACTGAAGTAATAAAGGATGAATCAAACTGTATAAATCTATCAAAATACAACTTTTATCAAGCTGGGAAAACCATTATAACAGCTGTCTTTTGTTGGCCGTTTATAATTTGCATCATGAAGATATTGGTCTGTGAGTGAATGACTACAGCACGCAATTAAACCACGTGCAAAGTGTCTGAAATCAAGATTCTGACGATCGACACGCCCCAAAATAACAATACCCCAAGAACCCCAGTGAAAGATAAAATAAAATGAGTTTGATATTGTTTGTTTTAATAGATTGGGCCTCATATCCCCTCTTTTCTTTACAGGCGGCCTCCAGTGGCCCGTTCCCAGCATCAACAGCGGATGCAGCTGCAGCGCTCCGAGCCTTTTATTGGGGCGTTATTAACTTTTATTTGTTTTATTAAACTAGTGGGATGTCTCACATTCTGGGTGCCAATGGAACGGATGCCTCATGGCGTTTCTCCGGAATGTTCTTCTTACACCAGCGACCACAACCGCTCCGTCAGGGTCCAGTAACGACCTGCGGAAACCCTGGAGACGTTTAGGTAGTGCTCTGCAGGCTATGGGCTTTTTACAGCCGCGGCAACAAAAACACGTTACCAGAATTCAGCGTGTAAAGTGTAAGAGTATTATCCGGGATCTAACTCACCTCCTCTCACCTCAGACTCTTAAAGGTCCCATAACATGCGACTTTTCAGAGCTTTTAACCTTCTTACATTGCTATTTCACCCTGGAGAGACCACGAGAATGGACTGTTTAGCAAGCTTTATTCGTGAGTTATTTGGCGCTCAGACCCCGGTGGAAGACGTTGCAATCATGGGCACTCCATGATCTATTTGTATTAGATGTCTCCCCCCGGACCCTGTAGACTGGTGGTGGTAGATGTGAAGAGAAGGTCGAGGATGAGGGGAATTTAGAGGAGGAGCAGGGGAGGTGGTGGGTCGCAGTACGGTTTGAGCGGCCGAGCCATCTGCCTGAGGGCTTAAATGCGACCGCCTGGTGCTGATTGGGAGCGGGGAGGAGTGACTGAGAGTGTTGATTGGGGATGAGGAGCAGGTGCGAGGGCCATGATGCAGACGCCCCCTGACCCTTCACCCTACTTCTTTGGCCGGGAAAAACTGCATAGACTGCATCTTTGAAAACTGCGGTCATAAAGCCTCTCCTAAAGAAGAGCAGTCTTGATGCCGCAGTACTGAGTCATTACCGGCCCATCTCTAATCTGCCATTTTTGGGCAAAGTCCTTGAAAAGGTTGTTTACCAACAGCTCACAGATTTCCTCTTAATAAACAACTCATTTGAGGTTTTTCAGTCAGGTTTTAGACCTCATCACAGCACTGAGACTGCTCTTGTCAAGGTGACAAATGACATCCGCCTGAACACTGACACGGGCAAAGCCTCAGTCTTAATTCTGTTAGATCTGAGTGCTGCTTTTGACACTGTCGATCATGGGATCCTCTTACAGAGACTAGAGGACTGGGTGGGCATCACTGGCACTGCCCTAAACTGGTTAAGGTCCTATCTGGAAGACAGGAAGTACTTTGTTGAAATTGGTAGCTGTGTCTCAGACCACATGACCCTGACCTGTGGAGTGCCCCAAGGGTCAGTCCTGGGTCCCCTTCTGTTCAACCTCTACATGCTGCCGTTAGGTCAGTTGATACGCAGTGAAAATGTGTCCTATCACAATTATGCAGACGACACTCAGATCTATGTTTCACTATCGGCAGGTGACTATGGACCAGTAGATTCACTCTGTCACTGCATCCAACAGATCAGTGTGTGGATGCAAAACAACTTTCTCCAGCTGAACTCAGACAAGACTGAAATAATCGTTTTTGGCCCACAGAAACAAAGAGAAAGTGTTAGCGGTCACCTCCAGAGTCTCGCTCTAAAACCTACAAACCAAATTAGAAATCTGGGGGTAATAATGGACTCAGACTTGAACTTTAATAGCCACGTCAAATCAATAACATCAGCAGCTTTTTACCATCTAAAAAACATTGCCAAAATCAAAAATATAGTGTCAAAACCAGATTTAGAGAGACTTATCCATGCGTTTGTCTCCAATAGATTAGACTACTGTAACGGCCTGCTCACTGGTCTCTCCAAACGAGCTGTAAAACAGCTGCAGTACATCCAGAACGCTGCTGCTCGGGTCCTGACTAGAACCAGGAAGTACCAACACATTAGTCCTGTTCTCAGGTCTCTGCACTGGCTCCCTGTGGCTCAGAGAATAGACTTTAAAGCAGCTCTGCTTGTGTACAAGTCTCTCCATGGCCTAGCACCAAAGTACATCTTGGATATGTTAGTGCCATATGAACCATCTCGGACTCTGAGGACCTCAGGGACCGGCCTCCTGCTGGTGCCCAGAGTCAGGACAAAACATGGGGAATCTGCGTTTCAGTTTTATGCAGCTAAAATCTGGAACAGTCTTCCTGAAGATGTGAGACAGGCTTCTACTCTGACAATGTTCAAATCTAAGCTAAAAACAGTTTTGTTTAGCTGCGCATATGACTGAAAGGATTTTTTCTTTGCACTCTTCTCTTTTGTTTGTGATTTTATTAGTTTAGAAAATCAGTTGGATTGATAATTTTTAATTTAGTTAATTTTATTGTATTTCTGTTTCTGTAATTTCTGCAGTGTTTAGCTATATTACAGACTATCTCCTTTCCTCGAATCTCCAAACTGACGGGGGGTGTCTACAAGACCGCGTCATAACCACAGGCACGCGTCATCATCCCCCTCCCCCTCCCCCCTCACACTCCCCCTCCCCCCTCTCCACCCGCCTGCCGCCCCCTTCCCCCCGGCTCCGCGCTGCTCCAGGCTCGTCTCCCTATACAAGTCCCGGAGTTTTTCTGCTTCGATTTACGACGAAACACGGTTCAAAGAGGCCCAAAACTTCATTAATGATATCGCACTCTTTACTATTATCAAAATGGTGAAGGTTGATGTGGCAGCTGATGCAGCAACCGGGAAAATAAACGGAGAGAAGTTCTATCCGATACCGAAAAACCAGGAAATAAGAGCGCGATGGACACAAGACTTATATATATATATGTATGTTCTGTGCACGCTGTAGAATAAACACCAGATTTATTTAGGCTCAAAGTAATGTTGATCTGAAGTTCTATCGTTTCTCACTCAGTCGCGCGGCAGGAGCGGCGCAGCGCGGAGCAGACAGCTGTGGGGCTACGTCACGGTGGGCGGGGGAGCCAGATCGCTCTTCACAAGGGTGGGAGCGAATATCAAACCAAGCCGTCTGCATTTCCGGGTTGGTGAGGGGGTCCAAGGTCTGGGTGATATTTCTTAACTATTATGTTAAGGGTGTTGCACAACCCTTATTATTATCAATTATACACTTAGGATAGACTACGAAACGTGAAAAAAGCATGTTATGGCACCTTTAAACGGGCTTGTGGTTGTACTAACTTGTGGTTATGCTAACGTATGGTTGTGCTAACTTGTGGTGATGCTAACGTATGGTTGTGCTAACTTGTGGTTATGCTAACGTATGGTTGTGCTAACTTGTGGTTGTGCTAACTTGTGGTTGTGCAAACTTGTGGTAGCGAAAACTTGTGGTTGTGCTAACTTATGGATGTGCTAACGTATGGTTGTGCTAACTTGTGGTTATGCTAACGTATGGTTGTGCTAACTTGTGGTTATGCTAACGTATGGTTGTGCAAACTTGTGGTTGTGCAAACTTGTGGTTGTACTAACTTGTGGTTGTGCTAACTTGTGGTTGTGCTAAGCTAACTTGTGTTGTGCTAACTTGTGTTGTGCTAACTTGTGGTTGTGCTAAGCTAACTTGTGTTGTGCTAACTTGTAGCTGTGCTAACTTGTGTTTGTGCTAACTTGTGGCTGTGCTAACTTGTGTTGTGCAAACTTGTGGTTGTGCTAACTTGTGGTTGTGCTAACTTGTGGTTGTGCTAACTTCTGGTTGTGCTAACTTGTGTTGTTCAAACTTGTGGTTGTGTCTTTAGGTGTTTGTATTTATATTGCATCTTTTATGACAATCAAAGCGATTTACGTCGCATTATTCCTTCACTCCTGGTGGTAAGCTTGAGCCACAGCTGCCCTGGGGTAGACTGACGGAAGCAAAGCTGCCATATTTTGCTCTGGATAAAGTAGGTGAAGCGTCTTGCCTAAGGACACAATGACAAGGACACGACAAAGTGGTGGTAAAGGTGATGAAGGGTTCAGTAAGTGCAAAGACTTACCGTTACAGGCGCAGCTTGTGGAGGCCGCTTCACATACACCGCCACAATAAAGTCCACTTAAGACAAACTCAAAGGATATTTTATTTTGGTGGTGAATAACACATGTGAGAGGCTTGTGTAAGATCCATCGTGACCTTTGATGATCTCATTTCAGAGCGAGAGGCTGTCTGCCCTTGTGCCCACTTCAACCCAACACAAGAGAATTACATCAGCGTTGTCGCACACACTCCTTGTGCTTTCAGAGGGGAAGATAGAAGCTCAGTTTATGCGGGAAGTATTTGGAAAGATGTTAATCCAAGAGTTAAGCAGGTCAAGGTATCAAACTTAATGTTAGGATTGTTGCGGGAGGAAACATCGCAGTTTTAGCATAGTTCACGATTGTCGGCGCTACAACCGAACTTCAGTGGAATCCTTCATTTGTTTTCTTTCTTTCATACGTGGAGCTTCGTGAAATCAAACTTTCTGAATTAAATAGTTTTGATATTGTTGAAAACTCAGCCAGATAAAATAGTACTTTGCATGTACTTTGACTTCTTGGAGAATAGATTAAACTGAAATAACTCATTGTGACTTGTAACTTGTGGAACATTCACGCAACGTTCATTAGAAAACTACAACTTTAATACTATCCATCCATCTTCTTCCGCTTATCTGGGGGCCGGGTCCAAGCAGGGACTCCCAGACCTCCCTCTCCCCAGACACTTCCTCCAGCTCCACTTATTCCCAGTCCAGCCGAGAGACATAGTCCCTCCAGTGTGCCCTGGGTCTTCACCTCCCCAGGAAGCATCTGGGAGGCATCCAGAACAGATGCCCGAGCCACCTCAGTCGGAGGAGCAGCGGCTCTACTCTGAGCTCCCCCTGTGTGACTGAGCTCCTCACCCTATCTCTAAGGGAGCGCCCAGCCACCCGGAGGAGGAAACTCATTTTGACAGCTTGTATCCGCAGGGACGTGGATTGATCAGTAAATCCAGAGCTTTGTGTTTCGACTCAGCTCCTTCTTCACCTCAACCGTCTTTACTTTAATACACGTCACAGGAATATAAATATACTTTTTTCAGTTGTCAAAGTTAAGACAAAACAACATTTCAGATTTAATTGTGGTATAAATCACAAACAATATGTAGTAACCAGTGAACAAATGTCTAAATGTCAAACCTTGATTATTGTCCTTGATGGGGTGAATTCTTGACTTTATGATTGAACAAAACAGGGCAAAGTCGTATTTTTCCACAAGCGTAAAGACAAAAATAACCATTTTCTTGGAAATGTGAGGCTCTGTGGTCCCAGTGAAGGAGGTCTGTTAAATTACCCCAACACTTCCTGTTTCCCACAACTGCCCAAACAACGTGCTGCTGACCAGTTGTGTTTTTTAGGCTGATTCTCTGACGTGTGTTTGTGTCTAATGCAGTTTGTCCCGACAAGGCTTCCATAGGTGGCACAGAAAGAGAGAGGTTTCAATCTGAACAAAGGCAAAAAGATTCCGCTAAAGCCGATGTAATTCTACAATTACAATACGCCAAAGTATAGTTGATTTGAAATGAGTACACAGAAGCTGATACATTATTACTACGAGAAAAATGTGTCAAAGTATTATATCCATTGTAGAAACCTCTTTCAATCCATTTTGTCCTCTTAAACAAATGCTTAAAATGATGAACAAACGAGCTCTGAAGAACACAACGTCTATGTGTTGAATTTGAATTGTAAACTGAATAAAAGGGTTTATTCTGCTCTCTGTGATGCAAAGAACAAACAAAGATGAATTAAATAAAGAAAAAAATGCTATTTTTTTATTTATTTGTGTATTCATGTATTTATTTTATTTATATTGTTTATTTACCTGTGTATGAGGCAAGGCATGACTGCAAACATCCCATTCCAGCCTCCACCACCCCACTCCAGCCTCCATCATTCCACTCCATCCTCCACCGTCCCACTCCAGCCTCCACCGCCCCACTCCACCCTCCATCATCCCACTCCATCCTCCACCGCCCCACTCCACCCTCCATCATCCCACTCCATCCTCCACCGCCCCACTCCACCCTCCATCATCCCACTCCATCCTCCACCGCCCCACTCCAGCCTCCACCGCCCCACTCCACCCTCCATCATCCCACTCCATCCTCCACCGCCCCACTCCACCCTCCATCATCCCACTCCATCCTCCACCGTCCCACTCCAGCCTCCACCGCCCCACTCCACCCTCCATCATCCCACTCCATCCTCCACCGCCCCACTCCACCCTCCATCATCCCACTCCATCCTCCACCGCCCCACTCCACCCTCCATCATCCCACTCCATCCTCCACCGTCCCACTCCAGCCTCCACCGTCCCACTCCAGCCTCCATCGTCCCACTCCAGCCTCCACCGCCCCACTCCAGCCTCCATCATCCCACTCCATCCTCCACCGCCCCACTCCAGCCTCCACCGCCCCACTCCAGCCTCCACCGTCCCACTCCAGCCTCCATCGTCCCACTCCAGCCACCACCGTCCCACTCCATCCTCCACCATCCCACTCCATCCTCCACCATCCCACTCCAGTCTCCGGCGGCCAAATCCAGCCGCCACCATCCCACTCCAGCCTCCACCGTCCCACTCCAGCCTCCACCGTCCCACTCCAGCCTCCACCGTCCCACTCCAGCCTCTTTACGCCAGCGTTAGGTTGAGAAGCTAGCAAAATAGCACCCTGGAACTGAAAAGCTCCTGTTAACGCTAAATCTGCCCTAAATACGGCCCTAAATTTCGACTGAAGACAAAAGCCTCATACTTTATTTGTTTTGTCAAATAATAATCACTTCTCTGGTCTAAAGGCAAAATATAGCATTTTTAAATGAGAGTGAGTTTGTGTGAATGCAGCTGAAAGAATACCAGCAGATTACTTTTGTCATTTTCATTAGATAGTGACAATCAATTAGAAATTAATTAGAAATTGTGATGTTTATTTGTCACAATCGACAATAAATGCGAGAAATGTAATTTTTTCCTGTTGGAGCTCAAAACACAGCTAAAATGTGAAGAGCTGCTCCAGTCTACAGTAATGAGTCCACCACTGAATGTTTAATTTGCACCTGACATCTAAAAGAAGAAAATTATGCAGACACTTGAACTGATGACCTTTTCTCTCTTCGAATAAGCTGCATAGACGTCTTTGAATACATTTGTGACAAGTACACCACATGCTCACTCAGCTTATAAACCTCGCCAAACAATGACCTCCTCGTCTCCGTGACTCCCGTGTCTCCTTTTCCGTTTCCTCGTCTCCTCGTGCACTTGACACCCTTTACAGTAAAACAGACTGGAGATTTGACAGCCCAATGACGACAGCACGGCCTGGAAACTGACACCCAGAGATTTGAATTCAGGACAGTAAGTCTCATCTGACATATCGAGTTTTGGCAAAGTAGGGCAGGAGTTATCGAGTAACAGCCTACATCACTCAAATCAAACTAAGATAAGACACAACTGTATTTATCTGACAGTTCACTTGTTATGGAAGCTTTTACACTATTGAGCAGCTAATGTGCATGCAGTGAGAATACAAGTAAGAAAAACACCAAGAAACCTGCTACAACTTCATATCAAACTAGGAAAAATATGTATTAGAATTACAATTGCAGTAACTGATACTGTTACTCTTTCATTTGTATTCAGAATGATTTATCTGTCTAAAATCAAAAGAAACTGACATGATTTGCTCTTTGTTATTGACAGATGTTTAACAGATGGTGTATTTTCTATTTTTTAACAACAACAAAAAAGCCGCCAAAGAAAAAACCCTCACACGCTCTGGTATTTAGCTTTAGCTCTGATCACGGCACACAAAAGCGTCTGCAATGTCAAAAGATACATTTTTTCATGAAGATCTTGTATTACTGATGGGAGAGTGTGACCATGACCACGGGATTCGTCTTTCCACAAGGTTGTTTCAGAAATGAGGAGCCGCTCGCTGCATCAGTCGGGTTTAAATACTGTGTCGCAGCTGAAATCTCATCATCCTCATCAGTTCTCGAGTAGGAGGAGAGGACCTACTGGATTTGCTTAGTTTAATCCAAGCGGAGACATTTTTTTAATTGGCCGTGCGAACGAAACAGCGGCTAACCTTCCCAGAACATGCAGTGCAGGTCTCTCTTGTCCTCCTGAGCAAAATCCTGCCTCGAGATCTGGAGAAGTGTCACCTGACCTCTAATGGAGATCAGTGTGAACGGGTTTGAAGCTGAAATTAACCATTTTAATTACAGCTTTTCAAAGTAATTCTGAGAAAAGCCCCGTCTCATTGATCGCTTCTCGCAACACTCGTGCGCTTATGTGGAGCGACGGTGCTTTGACAAACAGAGACAAAGGCGGCGGCTCATGTAACGACCTCGAACAGGGAAGAACACGCGAGATATCCAAGAGTTGAATTTAAAACGGTCTACGATGCGATTTCGCAGAACTCTTTTGACACAATGTGGATTCCTTGTGCTCTTTTGTTGCCGTGGTTTGCGATGGCCTCACTGCAGTCTTGTGGCTCTGGCGCTCATTGTAACCGAACCTCAGCTCATGAAATCAAACTTTTGGTGTCGACACTCCTCGTTGCGTAACAGAGTGTGTCAGCGGTATCTCGGTCTACATGTTTCCAGATGTACAGTGTCTAATATTACGTAAGTTTGTTGTAACGCAAGCTAATAGTTGGAACACGCAGTCTCATTTTGTACTGCGGTTTATTAGTTTATTGTTTGTTTATTGTTTATCATATTTTTTATCACTGTTGAGCTAGTTTAGGAGTTAGTTAGCAAATGACTTCAGAACGTCAATGATAAGCTTGACTATTAATGAATGTATTATTTAAAAAGACCCAACAGCCAGTCCGTGTCAGTAAAAGCATGGAATTGATATGGAAAGACAAGTGTGTTTGGGATAAGAATATAAAAGTGTATTAAAAACTGTATTGATCAAATGAGGAGTTGGAAAATCTTGACTTTTTTTCTCTAACTCAACTAGAACGAATCAAATACTTGTCGTTTTACAGTATGTGCGATGTGCAATTTTACTTAAAGAACATACAAAATATCAATAAGACAACTGCCTTAAATACCTACACTACTTTGTTGGATAAATCTTGTTCACGAGCATTAAAAGGAATGTTACAAATTCAAAATACAAGACATAAAGCGAATGGTTGTTTGACAAAGTAACTTATGACTCATACAAATAATAACCAAAACAGCACTGTCTTTGAAACTGGGTGAAAAGAATTGTGAGATTTTTGTAGAATTCTGCCTCTTTGTCAGATTAAGCCATTTTACTGAATTTAGTTGATGAACACCACAGTAACCACGGTGACTTCATCATGCTGCTGTGCCCTTTTACAAATAAACCTACAACTAAAATAACCATCCTAAAATAAAATGAAACAAAAATAATAGCCATTTTTGCATGAATTCTGTCTGGATTTTTTTTTGTGTGTGCAAAATTACAAACAAATCCAGAGCCAATCAGAGCATCTCTCCAAACTCCTTATATTTACCAGAGACATTTGAAATCTGATATTCCTCTGTGCAGAGCTTGTGACCACTTACAATCAAGAGTAAATCAGAATCTCAGCATCACATTGAAGTACAAACAAGTATCTGGATTCTAAGGGTTCAGGAACAGCTTCAGTTTGAATTTTAGTCAGGAGTTTTAAGAGAAATAGGCTCAGATAGAAGCTTAAGGGGTTTTAATACTAACTTGTACTTGAATTAATACTGTGCAAAGCTAAAGTATTCAGCTCTAATATCGCTGATGGTTGTAGTGCTGCAGAGGCTCTGGTCCTGCTCTCACGCACAGAGCCTGAAACACATGTTCTGACTCAGCGGCCCTCGTCGTACTCGTCTTTCTACTCCACATCTGGAGATATTTACGCCGATGACACACACCCTCATATCGGTGCATTTAAAGGTGCACCGTGTAGCTTTTCTGATGGGGGATGATGGAGAAAAAGCACAAGTGATAATTAAAACACAGCATTAGAATGTCATTTTCAACTCAAATAAATAAATAAAAGTAGTTTCATTGTTGTTACCATGTGGTCTTATACTAGCTCGGATAAAGATCAAGACCAATACACAGGAAAAGTGAGTGCATCAGAGCATTCCTTGTGAAAAATAGAATCTAAAGCCGGTGCTCCTCATGGTCATGGGTCAAAAACCAATGAACAGTGAAATTTACTATGCTTGTAAAAAAAAACATTTTTGGCAAAAGTTAAAAAGCAGTCCAAGGCACTCTGGTCATAAAATAGAAGTATTTTATTTGTCAACTGATATGTTTTATCTGTCATTTTCATGGTTCGATTGCTCAAGTCCATTCTAAAACCACGACAGATCTAATTTGTCCAAGTGATGTCCTTTTTTTCGTTTAGTTTCATGCAAATTAGTTATTTTCAACACTAGTTTTATTGATTAGCATGTGCATTAGCATTAGCATTGCTACCTGAAACCAAGGACAATATAACAGCAATTCTATTACCAACATTGTAGCTATCTTCTTGCTCAATAACTAAGTGTCTTGCTTAAAGACACAAGAACAGAACTTGGTCCGTGCGAACAGTAAAAGGTACATAAAATATCTATTAATCCTAAACGTTTAGCACGTCGGATCCAAATGTATTTTTTTCCCCATTATCACTTTGGCCTAGTCCTTGATCGTTGCTATCATTTGTGCCATCCATTTTTATTTTTTTATACTTCATAACACCTACAGGCTTAAGCAAAGTCACAAACTAAAAACAACTACCGAGTCGAGTTGTTTTCTTGAAGATATCGAGCGCTCGAAATGCAATTAGCCGCGCGGGTGGACGGCCTTTTGAACAGTGAGGGGCATGTGGAGTGCGTGAGGGGCCCCACGTGCAGGGGGACCGGCTCGGCACATTGCGGCGCGCCTCGCAGAGACCACTGGCCCCTCCGTCAATACCGTCTCCCTGGTAACAATGCCACTGCGGAGACAGGTTCATGCGACATTTCTCGGTACGGTGCAAGATCTTAACGAACATGAAGAACTCGCGGGTCATGTAGCCGGGGCCGCGGGGTCAGACGTGGAGGAAAACATGTGCAAGAGAGTTTAACTGGAATCTGAAATCTCTCATGTGAGATCACGAACACATCCAAATGGCTAGTTTTAAGGGCATAGTACAGCGCTATTCAAAATAATAATAATACATCTTGTTTACTGGTTTAATTCTGGATTAGCACTAGTTTGGACATGATTTGGTCTTTGTTTAGTCCTAGTTTGATTCTGCTTTAGACCTGTATTGATTCTGGATTAGATCAGACTTGGTTAGTCAGACTTCTAGTCCTAGTTTAATTTTGGTTCAGTACTGTTGGAAAAGCTTTTGTGTTTTATTACTCCCACCATGGACACAATAAATGCACATATTTGAGGTATAAAAATGGATGAGACAAACGGCACCAACCATCGAGTACTGGACATATGACAAATAAAAGAAAGAAAAATGAAAATGTATATTTTAGACAGACTTTGAACCAAATGAGAGATAGATATGCCATATTGTTTTTCACTGGAGGTTTTGTGTAGCTGGTTATGTGCTCTCGCTCTCTGTGTCTTATTCCATCTTGTGTTTTATGTGTTTAAATGTTAAAAATAAAAAAGGGGACAAAAGGAAACAAGCAGAGGGAGACTCCTTCAGGCCAAGTGCGAGTTATTGTTGTGAATATGCTGCCTGCCTGAAATGGGGGAGAAAAGCACGGAGGACATTCAGCAAATCATCCAAACCAGGAATCCATCTCATGGCGTGAAAGCGCATGAACAAGCTGGATCCAGGACATACAGATGACTAATAGCCTTCTGAATAACTCTGGCATATTTACATTTAAGTGTTAAAGGAATAATGGAAGATTTTTTCGCAGATTTGAGAACTCAAGCGGAAGTGTGCATGCCGGACTCCCCCTGCGAGGATGCAGAGAAAAGCCTCGCGGCCACACGTGCTTTTGTTTATTAGCCCGACGGATCGCATCGCTTGTCTCCGTCAATTTCCATCTCTTCTGAGCCAGCTCGAGCTGTCTTTCCTTACTTAATTTTGTCTGTACACTGAGGGAACTATATTATAATAGATCCATGCGCTTAGACACACACTGGCATATGAACCACGCATGCGCAGCCAGGGAAACGTGCTGCTCTGCTGGGGACGAGCCGACGAGGCTGCAGCTGTGCAGTAGGTGCGTCCTATGATTGACATGTGAATGAACTACTCGGATGTCCACGCCGCGAGGACATGAGACTAAGATTTGGCGCAAAAAAAACCCTCCATAATTCCTTTAATATGGAGTGTCCCTGAAATGGATAAATCCACATACATAAATACAAGTACATGCATACAGTACATACATAAAAACGCAAAAGCTAGCGGCTGATGTTTAAGTGGTCAAGATATTATCACTTTTAAATCAAAGAAACATTTCAAACAGATGACCCTGGTGGTCTATAGAAGATAAGTTGCAGACAACATATTTATCTAAGGAAAACATTGTATTAACAGAAGTGAACGTTGATACTGTACTGAAAGTCTCTTTGTCTTCAATGATAAGCATAATGGTTAATATATTTTACAGGTGGAACAGTAAGTCAGTTTTAACAGCGTGGAGTATGTGGATTCAAGTAATTGACGCACTCAGATATTTTTTGCCTGATGGCGCTAAAGTAAAGATATGTCCGCGCATTTTCCGCCTCCGTGCAATCTCCACGCCGGTGTCCGCACCGTTCTCCACGCCATTCTCTGCTCGTTCTCCTCGCCGGTGTCCATGCGTTGTCCGCGCGTTCTCCGTGCCGTGTCCGCTCGATGTCCAAACTTTGAAAGTAGGGAACGAACCCGCCTGTAACAGGCTTTGCAGCGTCGGTGTCGGGCGACCTCTCCTTACAATGTTTAATTTGTCTTGAGAAAGGCGTTATAATTATATCCTCGACCAAATCGCTCTCTTTTCCTCCTTCCACCATTGTGGGTCGAAAAAACAGCTTAGTAGTACACGGATTAATGTTTCTGTCAAATCCAGTTTCCTCGTTCTGAGGTTCTGCATAGCCCCGCCCATAAAACCTGCTTCTCAATATTGGTGATCCAATCAAAAGACATGCACGTGATGCACCTGCTAGCTGTCTCCTGTGTAAGGGATCATCTCAAAATGGGTTGAAGCTGAAAAGACGTAATTTTTTTTCGTCTCTCTCTGGAGCCCCTCCCCCCCTTCAAAAGACAAAAGACTGGCTTCACATAAAATTTTAACGCGTTGATAAAACGATAGTAGCTTGATAGACCCTGCTCACCTTTAGTGAACATCTCTGAACATTCTTTGGTACGTTTATCAGTAGAAGTTATGAATTCTCCAAATAATGTCACCTGTTGCGCATGTTTGTTTACTCAATCCACGGCGCACCGGGGCCCGCGCAGGGAGCGGGGCGGGTGCTCCCTCACACAGGCCACTGCGCGACGTGATCACAACACTCCGCGGTGCGGGCCGCGGTGCACCATGCTCCCCCGTACGCACTCCCCATGCTTCGCGCCACACCCCCCGCCTAATGTTGGCCTAATGCTCGTTGCTGAGAGTTTAGCATTTCAAAACAATTACTGCCATAACGATGTATTGAAGCTTCAAAGCAGCTTCAACCCATTTTCAGATGATCCTAACAGCAGCAGACGTACAAGAGCCAACTCTGAAGCTGATTGTTTGACACATCCTTCTCATTTCCATTCACTTTAAGCTAAAAACACCAGCTATGTTGAGGTCTGAAGGCCTCGGCAGATTTTAGATCCCTGGCAACACATGACGGCTGAATATGATTGGATCAAATAACAAAGACCAGCCTCCAAATCTCAACCTGGGGCAGAAGCAGTGCAAGAGGAGGGCCATGAAATGAAGAGTATAACTTATTCGGGGAGTAATGTAATAAATATTTTCCCAAATATTACATACACACATAAGTTTATAAAATATTATATGCGGTTCATCTTCCATTGTCTTGGAAGATGAACCTTCTCCCCAGTCTGAGGTCCAGAGCAATCTGGAGTCTGCTACATTCATCTGTTGATCATGACAAACCAGACACAGCATGATGCTGCCACCACACTTCACGGTGGAGATGGTACTGGCATTTCTCAGATTAACTTCAAAGTACTTTACATATTCCCCTTCAGCGTCACTTTAGTTGACTTGAATGGCAAATTTACAACAGTAATGACAAGGGATTTGTAGTGTTTCATTTTATTGTTAGATTCCCAGATCACAGGTTTGCAGTCTCGTAGCGCACAAGGCTCAGACCGTTGGTCATGCAACACACTTTGCTATAAGAGAAAACCATGTTAGACTCAGGGATAATATTTTTATACAGAAAAAAAAAGTCTTTTAACTGTTTCAATAGAGCAATTTCTGAAAACAAGCCGCTGCAAGCTTCAAACTGGTATAAATCATTTGAATTAAAAACTTTAATTTAAGGATTAAAATGATACTGAAGTGTTAAAATGTTTTGTCATAAATATACATTAAAATAGATGCAACAGGAAACGTTAGTCTTTTTGTAGCTTAAAGAGAGCGTTTGTCACCGATTTGAGAACTAGCGCAACAGTCCTGTTCTTTCCGACAGACCACCTACCATCAAACCTCAACAACTCCGCTGCTACACGACAGTTTGTTTACTAGTGCGACCGAGCGGATCTTTTGTCTCCACAGACTTCTGTCTCAACTTAAGTCTTGTCATTTTGTACTGAACACTGAGAACTCTCTAGACACACTGGCATATCAATCACACATGCGCAGCCAGGGAAACGTGCTGCTTTCCTGGGAACGAGGCTGCAGGTGTGCAGTAGGACGCAGGGAATAATTGACATGTGGGAGAACTATGCTGGAAATGACAAGATTCCTCTTTTATTCCTTTAAGGGAAATTGTAGTTTTCTGATACAATCATTAACATTTTATGGAATTTTTAGCCTTGAATAAACTGCACTCTTTAAATGACCTACGTTTTCACTAATGAAAATAACTAAGTAAATCCTTTAAAAGTATAAGTCTTTGTCTTGCCTCAACTGCAAAGAGTCATTCATCAAGTTATAAAACAAACAGTTATCTCCTCACCCTTCAGATCCTTGGGTGAGGGGTAGACCATGTTCTCCTCAGAGATCCCTTTTCCACAGGCAAAATCTTTAAAGCTCTTCAGCAGCTCTTCGTTCTGACACCGATCACGAGCTGGAACAGTTAAAGAGTCAGAAGTTGGCTCATGTCACACAAAAATGTATTTTTATAATTACCAAAGAGCATGTACATATCGCGACAACTTCCAGCCTCCACATTAGTTGTCCGAGAATATGCCAAAGCATATTCATCCTTCTTGACGGAGACAAATTTGAAACGTTTCAGCAAAGGTTTCTCTAAAAAGAAAAAGTGAAGTCATGTAAATTTAGCATCTACTACAGAGGACCAGAACCATTTAAAATACATTTGAAACTAGATATTCCTCATTAGCAGTGTGTGATATGGTCTGGACTCACCCTTAATGATGAACTCTCCAGGCGTGTCGCTCTTCACAGCCAAGCTTGAGAGAGAGTAGCACGTACTATTACGCCTGCGCAAAAAGTCAGTCAGGCCCTGATAAGACACAGCTACATTTAAATTGTGTGCGCGCAAACTTACGTCATACTTCTGTAGGAAATGCCCATGCTCCCATTCACCATGGCAGTAAAATTAACATGGGCTGAGAACCACCATTTCTTGACTCTGAGGTACACTTCAGAGTCAGAGGCCATTCCCACCACCCACCAGTCGCCCTCCATCTGGAACAGTTATGTTCAAATGTTACAGTGTACGAACATCTTCATACACTTGCCACAAACATCATTTCTTACCCCGTCAAGGTTAAAGTCTGGTTTGACCTGCTCAAAAGCAGATGCCCAGAAGAAGCAAAGGGTCAGCCCCAGTGCAGTGGTCAGGGAAACCATAGCGACGATCGGGTCTGCTTCAGAGAGAAACACAGATGGAGTCAGACATGTTGGAGAACAAGGTTTAGGAGAACATAAATAATCATTCAGTTGCATTAATCTAAGGTTTTTCAGCCGTCGACACGGGCGTATTCTCTCCCTCCAGCACAACAGGCAAAAACACACCAGCCGCTCTCAATATGGAGTTACATTACATCTAGCATTTATTCAATTGTGAGATTCTGACCTGTATCTTGGCCTGCTCGTCTCCATGAAGATAGGCCAGTTTAATGCCATATTGTGGAACATTCCAGGCAAAGAAACATCTCCATAGAAACAAGCAGGTGGTAGACCATACGAACAGCAAAGTGACACATTTAAACTGAATGGAATGTTTGCAAGGATGGGGTTTATGTTCTGGGGTGTAAGAAGTGCATTAGACTGGAGCTTGGAGCATAGTTTATGGACTTGTGTCCATCCCCTTTACATTTAATTTAAAACCAACTCCAATCTGACTAAAAGTACTACAGTAAAGTTTCTACTAGATGGACTGAGGCTTTCAATGTATAAAACAAAACTGAGTCATAGTTATGTGGGTTTACAAAGTGAAAAATGCAGTTTTTTAAGCTGGTTGTCCCATGTAACAGCTAATTTTGTCTTCACTCAAATTTGTTCAGATTTACACCAGGCAGCTAAACATATGGTGTGAGTCTACGTGTAAATAAAACATAAAAATGAGTAGTGTTTGGGTGGCCTTTGAACGACGTTGACACATAGAAAGGATCTATTAATTAATCTAAAATATATCAACTTTTATCCACAGAAAATCCTAGCTATGATTAAAAGTAAAAACGATGTCTAATCGTTAATGTCCCTGGATACTTTATGCAGAACAAAATAACGTACTTGTTTTTGAGTGAACCTGCGCTGGACCGCGGTCAAAGCAGAGGTTTGTTTTAGCGCATGCGCAGAGCTCCTGTTCTAAGCTCGTGACCGTAGCTTTCATAAAGCCGCGTGTCGTTATCGTGGTCTTTATGCACAGTCAGTGTGCAGCGCGAGCCTCAGCACAGAACTAAAACAAACCTCCATCAAAGTATCTACAGAAGTACATCATCTATGAAGACCACGTGAGACAGTTACGCACCTGGAACAGGGGGCGGGGCTAATCAGCGCGCGACAGGAGCCGGTGTGACGTGCAGCGCGTGAAAGCGCGTCTTTTATACTCGACATGGGCGACACCTGCTGGTCATTGTCTGGAACTATCCATAATATCACTCAGTTTCTCTAAAGTGAAACTAGTGCAAGACAGAGGTGGACACTGGAGTCTCACTGGACTCAAGCCAGACTCTGGGCACTATTTTCACATGAGGTTTTCATTTTCCCAAGTCTTGACTTATAACTTGACCTTTGACCTGAGACCTGACTTTGACTTGAGACTTGACTTGAGCCAAAATACACTTGGGTTTTACAGGACAATTGTATTTCCAATGAAATAGGACAATGTGAGTAAACTGGGCACATTTGTGTTTGTATGCAAATGAGCTTTGTGCTCCTCAAGTGGTGGAAGAGGAAATATGTGTTTCACTGAATAGATTAAAACACAACATGTGTGAATATAAGGTCTTATTTTGAGCAGTAAATATACATTTAAATCCATTTTGACTTCAAATCCAAAACAAATGATTAGTTTTTACGATTTTGCATTTATTTAAATGAGGCTGTGTCTGGACTGTGGCAGTTTTGGTCAAAACCTCGGCTGGTTTTTTGTTGATTTTGATGACACTTTTTTCTCATTTGTTTTGGATTTGAAGTCGAAATTGATATTAAATCTCAAATCGTCTCAAATTCAAAGTGTAAGCAGCTCGACCAGCAGGTGTCGCCCATGTCGAGTATAAAAGACGCGCTTTCACGCGCTGCACGTCACACCGGCTCCTGTCGCGCGCTGATTAGCCCCGCCCCCTGTTCCAGGTGCGTAACTGTCTCACGTGGTCTTCATAGATGATGTACTTCTGTAGATACTTTGATGGAGGTTTGTTTTAGTTCTGTGCTGAGGCTCGCGCTGCACACTGACTGTGCATAAAGACCACGATAACGACACGCGGCTTTATGAAAGCTACGGTCACGAGCTTAGAACAGGAGCTCTGCGCATGCGCTAAAACAAACCTCTGCTTTGACCGCGGTCCAGCGCAGGTTCACTCAAAAACAAGTACGTTATTTTGTTCTGCATAAAGTATCCAGGGACATTAACGATTAGACATCGTTTTTACTTTTAATCATAGCTAGGATTTTCTGTGGATAAAAGTTGATATATTTTAGATTAATTAATAGATCCTTTCTATGTGTCAACGTCGTTCAAAGGCCACCCAAACACAACTCATTTTTATGTTTTATTTACACGTAGACTCACACCATATGTTTAGCTGCCTGGTGTAAATCTGAACAAATTTGAGTGAAGACAAAATTAGCTGTTACATGGGACAACCAGCTTAAAAAACTGCATTTTTCACTTTGTAAACCCACATAACTATGACTCAGTTTTGTTTTATACATTGAAAGCCTCAGTCCATCTAGTAGAAACTTTACTGTAGTACTTTTAGTCAGATTGGAGTTGGTTTTAAATTAAATGTAAAGGGGATGGACACAAGTCCATAAACTATGCTCCAAGCTCCAGTCTAATGCACTTCTTACACCCCAGAACATAAACCCCATCCTTGCAAACATTCCATTCAGTTTAAATGTGTCACTTTGCTGTTCGTATGGTCTGCCACCTGCTTGTTTCTATGGAGATGTTTCTTTGCCTGGAATGTTCCACAATATGGCATTAAACTGGCCTATCTTCATGGAGACGAGCAGGCCAAGATACAGGTCAGAATCTCACAATTGAATAAATGCTAGATGTAATGTAACTCTATATTGAGAGCGGCTGGTGTGTTTTTGCCTGTTGTGCTGGAGGGAGAGAATACGCCCGTGTCGACGGCTGAAAAACCTTAGATTAATGCAACTGAATGATTATTTATGTTCTCCTAAACCTTGTTCTCCAACATGTCTGACTCCATCTGTGTTTCTCTCTGAAGCAGACCCGATCGTCGCTATGGTTTCCCTGACCACTGCACTGGGGCTGACCCTTTGCTTCTTCTGGGCATCTGCTTTTGAGCAGGTCAAACCAGACTTTAACCTTGACGGGGTAAGAAATGATGTTTGTGGCAAGTGTATGAAGATGTTCGTACACTGTAACATTTGAACATAACTGTTCCAGATGGAGGGCGACTGGTGGGTGGTGGGAATGGCCTCTGACTCTGAAGTGTACCTCAGAGTCAAGAAATGGTGGTTCTCAGCCCATGTTAATTTTACTGCCATGGTGAATGGGAGCATGGGCATTTCCTACAGAAGTATGACGTAAGTTTGCGCACACACAATTTAAATGTAGCTGTGTCTTATCAGGGCCTGACTGACTTTTTGTGCAGGCGTAATGGTACGTGCTACTCCATCTCAACTTTGCCTGTGAAGAGCGACACGCCTGGAGAGTTCATCAATAACCGTGAGTCCAGACCATATCACACACTGCTAATGAGGAATATCTAGTTTCAAATGTATTTTAAATGGTTCTGGTCCTCTGTAGTAGATGCTAAATATTTACATGACTTCACTTTTTCTTGTCAGAGAAACATTTGCTGAAAAGTTTAAAATTTGTCTCCGTCAAGAAGGATGAATATGCTTTGGCATATTCTCGGACAACTAATGTGGAGGCTGGAAGTTGTTTCGAGATGTACATGCTCTTGGGTAAATATAAAAATACATTTTTGTGTGACATGAGCCAACTTCTGACTCTTAACTGTTCCAGCTCGTGATCGGTGTCAGAACGAAGAGCTGCAGAAGAGCTTTAAAGATTTTGCCTGTGGAAAAGGGATCTCTGAGGAGAACATGGTCTACCCCTCACCCAAGGATCTGAAGGGTGAGGAGATAACTGTTTGTTTTATAACTTGATGAATGACTCTTTGACGCATGGAAAATATAAACTGCCTTAAATGCAAAGGCTTTTGCGTAATATAATGTTTCCTACATAAGTTGTCAGTAGTTTAAACCATGGGCTTTTTCAGAGTTCTGAGCCCAAGTCTCTAAAAACCTCTTTTGAACCAAGCTCGGGCAGAATTTGAGTAATGTAGTGCTCTAGAGCTCCTGCCAATGTCACGCCGGCTATCCCAGCATGCACCTCAAAACTCCTAAGGTTTAGACTGCAAGACATTTCTGTTTGAACCGGGCACCACTGAAATGGTTTTAATCATTAAGAAAAGTGCTGCTGTATCAACATGTGACTCCTAGACTAAACGTATTTTCTTTCTCGTTTTATAGCGGAGTGTGTCGCATGAACAGCCGTCTGAACTTTGTGTGCTACAAGACTGGAAACCTGTGATCTGTGAAACCAAATAAAACATTTTCACTGTTAAACAATTTATGCTGAGATAATGATTGAACATTTAGGATCTCATTCAAATCTACTGAAACTACACTAAAGGGCAGTACTGGGCCTTTGTGTGGAGTTTGCATGTTTCTTCCTGTGTCTGGGCAAGTTTCCTCCATAAACGACCTGTACCAGGTGAAGGCCGACCTGACCACGCCCAGCACAAAGACTTGGAGATTGGCCCCCGGGCGACCACTGCTCCTGAGATGCCCCAGCGGCCTAGTGACGGATCAAATGCAGAGACTTTTCCCTTAAATTCTTAAAACTTGCTGTGAAGCTTTTCTTGATTGACAGATGAGAAATTTTGACTTTCAGGCAAAAAAAACACTGAACTTTATTTATGCCTCAATGACTTTAACATGTAGCTCCATCTGCATAACATGTCGCTCTAAAACTGGTCAAAGTTGGTCATCCTAAATAAAAGGACAACTTCCAAGGGTCTAAGAATAAAGTATGTACAACATATTTTTACAAATGGCCTGAATTGTGCTCCGAGGTAGTTTCTGTTCCAGTTGCTTAATGACCAGCTGAACATGTATAACTAATTTCCAATAACGTATGTCATTAAAACAGCAATTATGAATCACGCAAAAATGATGTTTCAGAAAACTTCATCAGTTCTACAAACGTGTCCCAAAGAAGGATGAGTATGCTTTGAATCATAGTTTAAAGACTAACGTGGAGATGTGGCAGTTTACATGCTCTGTGGATAACGATTAGTTTAAGAGGAAACTAAAGATAAACCAGACAAGCTTTCTTCAGGAGGCTCTGCCTGGTGGGCAAGGATTGTGCAGATTGTCAGAATAAATAGAGGTCAGACAAAATCTGCAGATTGAGAATGACAATTCTAATTTGTGAATAAAATCTGAGCTGCAGAAGTGCCTGAAAAACCTTATGTCACCAATAAAGAGGCTGGGAAAAGAAAAACCATGTCATGTCTTAACTTCCTCAGAAAAGTGACTAAACTCTGCCCATCGTTGAAGTGGGACTGCTGTGTCTGGGGTGAAGATCTTTCTGTGGTGGATCTCTCATTTACTTTGAACCCTGAGTCCACTCCAATGTCACTAGAGCACAGCAGACAAGTCAGGCTCTTTGACACCTTCTGGCTTAATATAGTTATAGATCTGTAATTGAACAAATATCCTCAGGTAAATGTGAGTGCCAAACAAATCAAAATGTAGATATTACAGAATATTACATAATTCAAACATTTTCAGGGGTGCCTTTTTATAGCAAATATGTCCAGGATGTACACGTGTCATATTCACTCTGTTCCACCTGTAAAATAAATATATCTTTATGCCTAACATTTTGATAAAATATATTCTTTGCATATATAGGAATATATAAATTACATACTTTTAAATAGGCCGTGGCTGGAGATCCGCGGCGCGGTCAATTAGCCCAGCTGTTCCCGAAGCCGCGGCACCTGAAACGGTCAAATAGCCGAGCGGTTTCAAGAGCCGCGGCAAGTACGGTCAAATAGCCGAGCGGTTTCAAGAGCCGCGGCAAGTACGGTCAAATAGCCCAGCTGTTTTAGGAGCCGCAGCACCTGAAGCGGTCAAATAGCCGGGCGGTTTCAGGAGCCGCGGCACTAAAAACGGTCAAAATGGCGCCGCAATTTAAGGAGACGCGGCACGGCCATATAGCCTCATGGCTATTTGACCAAGGTAATGAATTTATGATGGTTTCAGGGATCATTTAACTAAGTTCGATGATGGTTTTATTGGTCATTTGTCCGAGCACAATCGCTATTGGCAGGAGCGTGCTCAAATTTGTTGTTATACGGTAATTCTTACAATTCCTGTTCATACTTTTGACACCAGGCGACTTCATAAAATGTCACTTCCCTTGTAAACAAAAGCAAGCTGAACCATCGATTGCACATCAATCAATATCGCGAAGAGCCTTGCTATTTCCAAATGACCAATATCCTATGACATAGAGCATCTCAGGAATACCCCCAACAATAGACTAGTTATAATAAATGGTCACCTGATGCAAATGGCTGAACTTTTTTTTAGCTAAAGCATAAAGACGGGGAAGGGCAAGTACTAACATTTTTGTAATAACTAGTTTTGTAAATGCTGCAACTGTTGAAAGTGTTCATAAGTTTGGAAACTTTAAAGAACTTTAAAAATGGCCCCATTGTAAATCAATGGGAAAAAATACTAGTACTTTTGTAGATATTTCAAAAAGAACAAAACCTACAAACACCAAAATTAAAAAGCACACATTGGAAAGGGTTTGAAAACTTTAAAAGGTTTTGAAACATTTGAAAATGTGAGCTGTGAAAAATACAGAGAACAGGGATAAGAATGAAAATATAATGATAAAAAACACAAGGACATATGGTGACTGCAGAGACATCTTTTGTCACCCAATAATAAAATCAGTAGAACATATAGTGATACTCAAATATTTATCACATATATATACACATATAATGAATATTGTATATATATATATATATATATATATATATATATATAAATAATCACATATATATACACATATAATGAATATTGTATATATATATATACACACATATATTCATATATATATATACACATATAATCACATTTAATCACATATATATATATATACACATATAATCACATATATATATGAAGCCAGGGAATAGCAGCACACAGTACTTCAAATGAAAAAGGGGTTCTTTATTCCTCAAAATGTGTCAGGTTGTTGTCCAAAAGGTGTAAAACGTGCCCACGAACAAAATGGCACTGCTACAACGTTGTTAGCACCCAAACTGAAACACTTCACAGTAGCGATTAGTACATAAGTGTACAAAAAACGGCAGTGGCACCTCTGCAAGAGGACAGAAAACAAAATACAGTCCACTGTTAACGTCATTACATTGACTGGATAAACAACATTTAAATCAAACAGATTGTCCTTACCGAGATAGTTCAGCAATAATCTCCCGTGGCCAAAACAACAACGAGCGCAAAAGTATTTCCTGTTAACGCTCACATAAGGCAAACAGCACCGTCATGTGACCAAAACAGGTATTGCAACAACCCCTTAACAAAAACAATTACAAATATTATATACAATGCACATACTAATAGAAACCTTGTTTCACCTGGTTACATTCTCCCCTGCTAAATTGTCAATGTCCTCATTGACAACGTAGCCAATTTCAACTTTTAATTTGTGAAACCACAGACGATCTTAGTCCTGACTGAGCCAAACTGACCTTGGCTCATTATGTGGGTTTGGGTGCCACCCTGCAGTTGCTCGTCTACTCCTCCTGAGACCAGGCATGGGACCTTCTTCCACACCAGGAGCAACTGCAGCTGGCGCATCATGTGGTTGATCAGAAATTTGGATCCCAGTTTCAAAATGTTCATTCTCTGCTGGTTCAACCCACACCTGCTCATTCACAGGACATTCCCTTTCAGTAACCAGATGAGGAAGGTCCAACTCCCAGTCCTTGTGCCGGTCATTTGATACAGCTGTAGGCCGTTTGAAGTGGAAGGAAACCTCTTCAAGTAAAACACCATTCTCAGTTTCTTCAGCTGAAACAGAATCTGTCTTGTTGATCTCAACTGGTTTGGTCAGAGTCTCTTCCACGTTATTACATTTAAAATCCGGTAGATTACAAAGTCTAATGTCAACTCTGTTCACTCTCTTAATTGGGCCTCCCTCAGCGGGTTGCACCGCGTAGGTAGTACCTACACTGTCCACAACTTGATACACAACTGGACTCCAGGCGTCCTGAATCTTGTTACGACCTGTTGGTCTGTGCCTCAAGTAAACATACTCGCCTACTTCTACTGATGGGCAGTACACTTTGGAACTATGCTGAGCAATGCGTTCAGCAGCTTTTTTCTCTGAATACTCTTTAGCTCTTGTTTGTTTTGGGTTGTTTTCTTTAGCCAGCAATGCATCAACAGGGAGTTGCGGATCTACCCCATAGAGCAAGAAATAGGGAGAATACCCTGTTGTAGCATGCGGTGTAACATTGTAAGCATAAACAAGCTCTGGTAAGTGCTCAGGCCAACGTTTCTTTTTATCAGAAGGAAGTGTGCGCAACAGCTCATGAAGTGTGCGATTAAAACGTTCGCACTGTGCATTTCCCTGTTGGATGATGTGGCGTCGATCTCGTCTCTTTCACACCATACATTCTACACAGCTCAGCAACAACTTCAGATTCAAAGTTATGGCCCTGATCCGAATGCAACCGTTCAGGAACACCGTACTTCATGAACCATTCCTTTAAGAGGACTTTGGCCGTTGTATCAGCCTTCTGATCACGCATGGGAAAAGCCTGCGTGAACTTGGTGTTAAAAAAACGTCAGTAATGGCTAAAACATTTTCACGACCATCTGAGGTAGGTTCAAGGATGGTGAAGTCTACTGCTACAACTTCCAGTGGTCGTGTTGCCAAAAAGGATTTCAGAGGAGGATGAATTTTTGATTTGGGCATTTTGGTTAGAATACAGCGCTGGCAGTGTTTCACCCAGTTTTTAATGTCCTTGTGCATACCCACCCAAATTGCCCTTTGTCTCAACAAGTGTGAAGTTCTCTCTATGCCCTGATGTCCCATAGAATCATGGACACTCTGCATTACAGAGGTATGCAAACAACTAGGGACTAGCAACTGCAAACATTCCCCAAAACGATCAATGGTAACAACCCTATACAACAAGCCATCACGCATCTTAATGCATTTCCACTGTTTACACAGTGACTTGACAGCAGCAGGAAGATTTTTTCTTTCCTGTGAACTCGGCTGAATATTTGATCCCAATAATGTTTGAATGTACTTATGACATAATCTTGAGCTTGAAACGTCTGTAACTCTCCCCTCGAATAGCCTGGAAGCGTTGGTGTTGCCTTTTGTGGCGAACACTGGTTTGCCTCCACTGCCTTAATATGGTTGAGTTGAGAACATTTTACCCCCTCAACAGTCAGCTCAGGCTCGAGAGCCCCTCTACAGATCAAGTTACAAATTGCAACACAATCATCAAATTCCTCGTCACCATTAGGCACTGGCTCCCCTGCTAACGGGTGCCGTGACGTTGCATCTGCGGCAGAGTTGAAACGACCTGGTCTGTACTGCACATCGAAATCAAAGGCAGCTAATTGGGCAACCCATCTTTGTTCAATAGCTCCAAGTTTAGCACTTTTAAGATGGCACAAAGGGTTATTATCAGTAATAACCGTAAACTTAGATCCCAGTAAATAGCCTCGAAACGTATCAACTATTGCCCATTTAAGTGCGAGCAGTTCAAGTTTCATACTGCTATAGTTTTTGTCATTTTTCTCAGCATTTCTCAACTGTCTACTTGCATACGCAATGACATGCTTCTTGTCACCTTGTCTCTGACTCAGGATGGCACCTAAACCTTGGCCACTAGCGTCCGTTTCTAAAACAAAAGGACAAGTGAAATCAGCATATCCTAGAACTGGAGCTGTCACAAGTTTTTCCTTCAATGTGTCAAAAGCCTTTTGACTGGTATTATTCCACAATACACTTAGTTTTTTCCGGACTTTTGCTGTATTACTGGCACTGATTTACCAAGTCATGTAATGGGGCTGCAATCTGGGAAAACCGTTCAACATACCTCCTGTAGTAGCTACACAAGCCAAGAAATGATTGTAGCTCCTTAACTGTGGCAGGCACAGGCCACTCTTTGCCTGCCGAGATCTTGGATGGGTCGGTGGCTATTCCCTCTGCAGATATTTGGTGCCCAAGGAATTTAACTTCCTTAACTTCCTTCCCCACTTACCTTTTAATCCAGCATGATTCAACCGTATAAAGACAATGTCCAGTCTTTCTAGATGGGACTCAAAGGTTGGTGAATACACCAAAATGTCATCTAAATAGACATAATGTCAAAGATCAAATCATTCATGGTAGCCTGCATCAGCCTTTGAAAGGTTGCAGGGCCATTGCAAACTCCCATGGGCATGCGCACATACTCAAACAGCCCAAAAGGCGTGGTAAAGGCAGTTTTATGCCTGTCTTTCTCATCCATAACTACTTGGTGATACCCACTGGCTAAATCTATTGTGGAGAAATATTTTGCGCCTTTTAGAGTATCAAAACTCTCGTCAATGCGAGGTAATGGGAATGCATCTTTTTTTGTTTTCAGATTGAGTTTTCGATAATCTACACATAAGCGTATGCTGCCATCGCTCTTACGCACTATCACTACAGGCGAGGCATAGGCACTGTCACTTTCTTGTATGATGCCCTTCTTTAATAGATTAGAGATGTGTTCTTGTACTTCTTGGTACTGATTAGGGGGTATGCGACGATATGACTGTGTGACAGGTACATCATCAATCAGCTTAATCCTATGCTTCACTTTGTCTGTGTGGCCCAGATTCTCATCATCGTCTGTGAACACATCTATGTATTGAGCCAGTAGGCCACAAAGAGATGCTCTCTCTTCCTCTGTGCCACCTATATCAAGCTTGCTCAAGATAGTCTGTACCTTACTTTTTGTCTGCCCAGTGTCTAAATTAACAGAAATCTCTTCAACATCTGCAGAGATGCGCTGGAACTTAACTTGGCATGACTGCTCATTTTCCACATAATCAATGTAGGACATGAGACCTACTCTCGTTCTAGGACAAAGCCACACATCCTCTGCAGAGAAATGTACCACTTGGAGAGGGAGAACATGGCTTGTGTTTGTGACCAGAGTTGGGATAACTGCAAGACCAGGCGGTAATGGCGTAGTCACTGGTTCAATTAGCAACTGAGTGGGTTTATCAGAGCATTTTGTGTGACCTTTTACCATTACAGTGGATACTGAGGATGCCGGGATGCAGACTTTATCTCTACCTGCAACCCGAGCTGTTGCCTTCCTCTCAATGCTACAGACCCGTAACTGTTAAAAGGCTGTCCTCCACCCGGAGTCTAATGACCCACAAAAAGTGTGGTCAAACTTTGTCACTAGCTGTTGGCACCTTCGAATAACATTCATACCACTTATACATGGTTCCGTAACAACAGAGCTGGCAGAGGGTTTTAAGACCAAGAAACCGCATTTTTTTATTATAAAACCCATTGTTTCAACTTCCAGCTCCACATAGTCTTGATAGGGAATTCCTAGTCCATTTGCAGCTGCTATTTTGAGCCAACTGGAGGTAGTCAACATGTTCTCATCTCCACCAAAGTGTTTTCTGAAAAGCTCATCTGTTAAGGTACTAACTTGGCTGCCCTTGTCAAATAAACACTGCACTCGTAGTAGTGCATTTCCCGCGGCGCGATTTCTTGGTTGTTGCAGCGCGATTGGTGCGTTTTCTTACGCTCTCGACGCTTTGAGCGCGCGTATGAGGCGGCCGAGGCGACGAAAGCGGCTAGCGCGACGTGCTCAGATTTGTTCAGGTCTCTGCAGCAGATACGCCGCAGCCGCCAATCAAAGCTGACGCTCCAGTGACGTACGTACGTATTTCCCCTCACATTTTCGGTATTCCCCGTGGAATTCCCCAAGAAGAGCCACTTCTTCCTTCGTCAACAATGGCAGACGAAAGACTGATTGTGGCTGTTTGTGGGGGAAAGGAGCTGATGTATCAGGTGACAAAGGCCTATGTGAATATCAAGAAAAGAAATGAAATAGTTGATAGATTTGTCCAATGATTGTGTCATTTGTGCATTTGATTTTCAAACAATTCAAACCGTTTACATTTAGTGATAACATAATGTAGGTCAGGTCTGCGGAAAGGCGACCTCGGCAACAGTAAGAATGCATGTTTTTAAAGATACATTACATATTGTGGCATCAGACGTTATAGTGCACCTTTGAGTCTTGAAGGGGAAATGTTTGACATCCTCACATTTTCTGTAAAGTTCAATCATGATTACGTTGCCCTGAACATTGGAATCACTGAACACATCAAGACTACATTCAATACTTTTCCAACACTTAATACGTTAAACCAGCGATCGTATACAATTCAAACCCACTGCCGTCACTCTTTAAAGCTGGTGAGCGCTAGATCAGTGAAGTGAGTGGTGAAGTTGGCACAGGGGAAAAGTTACATTTCCCGGATGCAGCCCCTTCCTGCTGGCGTCTCCATGGTTACGGGAACACCGCGACTTCCAAAAATAGTCAGGACGGCGCCAAAAATAGTCGGTTTACGATAAATATCGTGGGCTATTTGTGGCCCTTAGTCTTGGAAATCCTTCAACTGGAATGTAATTTGAGGAGTTTTCATAACGCAAACTGTCATTTTAGTCAAAAGAAAAGTCTCCACGGAGACAAAATGTTACATACTGCACCTTACGTAGCATTTATTCTTAAGTCATGATTTTTCTCCTGACTTCATCTTTCCCCATTGAATACATATAGATTTTTTAAGATAATCAACTTAACAGACCCAGACACAGGGAGAAACATGCAAACTCCACACACAAAGGCCCAGTGTGGCCCTTTAGTGCGATTTCATGATCCTAAATGTTGAATATTTATCACAGCTTATTTGTTAAACAGTAAAAATGTTTTATTTAGTTTACAGTTATTAGTTTCACAGATTTGCAGTCTTTAAGCACACAAGGTTCAGACGGCTGTTCATGAGACACATTCCGCTATAAAAGAAAAATCATTTTAGTCAAGGAGAAATAAGCACATTAAACTACCTTTAATGTGATGTCATTTTCACACATTATATACAAGAAATTTAGCCCCTACCCTTCAGATCCTTGGGTGAGGGGAAGACTATGTTCTCCTCAGAGATCCCTTTTCCACAGGCAAAATCTTTAAAGCTCTTCAGCAGCTCTTGGTCTGGGCTTTCTGCACGAGCTGAAAAAAAAAAAAAAGTTTTCATAACATTTGCTCATACATAGAAACACTGTTCATTTTCTTACCAAAAAGCATGTAAATCTCAAAAGAATTGCTGGTTTCCACGTTGGTCGTCAGCTCATAAATCAAAGCATATTCATCCTTCTTGACGGAGACAAATATGAAGAGCCTCTGAAACGGTTTATCTGAAAAGAAAAACTGAGTAAATATTTTGCATTGTAGGCTGTGCACTGCAAATGTGGGTATTCAGTTTAGTTAAGAACACGGTCCAGTTATTTGATCTGGAATTGCAGCGTTTTGACTGGATTTTAAAGGCATTATATTTCTAGGTGGGAACAGAACATGTAAGGGCAAGACACATTTGCCAGTGGACCAAAACTGAAATTATTTGTGTTTGTGATGGAGAAAAAAAAGATTTGATCCACAAACGTGTCCAATTTATGTTAAGACTTGACAATCACATCTTTGGGGTTTAATAACTGACACCCTTATTTTTTGGGCTTATCAAGCAGCCAGTTAGCAGCCAATTTTATAACCCAGGAACCCTGAATATTGTGTGGACCAGAACGAGTCAACTACATTTCAAACTAGACATTCCTCGTTAGCAGAGTAATTTTCAGGACTCACCCATAATAATGAATTCTCCAGAGACATTGCTTTTCAAAGCAGAGCGGGCGCGAGTGTAGCAGGTACCGTTAGGCCTGCACAAAAAGTCAAAGTTAGGCCTCGCTAAGCAACCGCTACATTCAGTTTGTGACAACTTACCTCATACTTCTGTAGGATGTGTCCATGCTTCCATTCACCGTGGCAATAAAGTTCATAAGGCCAGAGAGCCACCACTCCTTACCACTGGTGTACATGTCAGAGTTAGAGGCCAAACCCACCATCCACCAGTCGCCCTCCATCTGGAACAATCAAGTTAGTTTAAAATGTTTACAGGGTTTGAACATCTTACATTTGCCACAAACATCATTTCTTACCCCGTCCAGGTTAAAGTCTGGTTTGACCTGCTCAAAACCAGATGCCCAGAACAAACAAAGGGTCAGCCCCAGTGCAGTGGTCAGGGAAACCATAGCGACGGTCATGTCTGCTTCAGAGAGAAACTCATATTAATACATTTAAGAGAAACTCTGATGGGAACGTTCTTACGACCTCATGTTTGTGTAATTTTGGGCCAATTCCTGCTCAGTTTTAGTCATGAAAATACTACAATAACACCTGCAGTCTGTAGTAACGAAAACTATAAGACGACATGAATGATCGATTAGTTGCAATAAAGCCATCTTTTTTTCAGCTCTATTGACTTTATTCCATAAACCGTTTAGGCGTCATCATAAGACATCCTTCTTCCGGCTGCATTAGTGAACATAGGGCTGCTGACCCCGAAAGAATAGAAGGTCAACACAAAAGCTGTTACATTGGTCACGTAAAGACTGGATATTTTACACATTTATTTCTCCTTTATAGTATATTTTCCCTCATTCTCCATTCAAAAATCAACAGAGTTGCCTCTGGACAGGAAGTGAGATTACAGCTAAAATAGGATCCGAGAAAAAAGGGAAAGTGGAGAGGCAGGATAAAGTCAATACACAGTCGTATTCTCCAGCACAACAGGCCAAAACACAGGAGCCGCTTTGCCTGCTCGTCTCCATGAAGATGGGCCAGTTTAATGCCATATTGTAGAACAGATAACCAGACAAAGAAACATCTCCATGGAAACAAGCGATGGCGGACCCTCAGACAGAAAACAATAGTTCCAGTTTTGCGCATGCGCAGAGCTCCTGTTCGAAGCACGTGGACCATAGCTTTCATGAAGCAGCATCGTTAGCATGGTCTTTATGTACAGTCAATGTGCAGCACGAGCCTCACATGGACTGTACTTGTAACACTTGGATACCAACCGCCATAAACCTCCATCAAAGTATCTACAGAAGTACATCATCTATGAAGACCACGTGAGACAGTTACGCACCTGGAACAGGGGGGCGGGGCTAATCAGCGCGCGACAGGAGCCGGTGTGACGTGCAGCGCGTGAAAGCGCGTCTTTTATACTCGACATGGGCGACACCTGCTGGTCATTGTCTGGAACTATCCATAATATCACTCAGTTTCTCTAAAGTGAAACTAGTGCAAGACAGAGGTGGACACTGGAGTCTCACTGGACTCAAGCCAGACTCTGGGCACTATTTTCACATGAGGTTTTCATTTTCCCAAGTCTTGACTTATAACTTGACCTTTGACCTGAGACCTGACTTTGACTTGAGACTTGACTTGAGCCAAAATACACTTGGGTTTTACAGGACAATTGTATTTCCAATGAAATAGGACAATGTGAGTAAACTGGGCACATTTGTGTTTGTATGCAAATGAGCTTTGTGCTCCTCAAGTGGTGGAAGAGGAAATATGTGTTTCACTGAATAGATTAAAACACAACATGTGTGAATATAAGGTCTTATTTTGAGCAGTAAATATACATTTAAATCCATTTTGACTTTAAATCCAAAACAAATGATTAGTTTTTACGATTTTGCATTTATTTAAATGAGGCTGTGTCTGGACTGTGGCAGTTTTGGTCAAAACCTCGGCTGGTTTTTTGTTGATTTTGATGACACTTTTTTCTCATTTGTTTTGGATTTGAAGTCGAAATTGATATTAAATCTCAAATCGTCTCAAATTCAAAGTGTAAGCAGCTCGACCAGCAGGTGTCGCCCATGTCGAGTATAAAAGACGCGCTTTCACGCGCTGCACGTCACACCGGCTCCTGTCGCGCGCTGATTAGCCCCGCCCCCTGTTCCAGGTGCGTAACTGTCTCACGTGGTCTTCATAGATGATGTACTTCTGTAGATACTTTGATGGAGGTTTGTTTTAGTTCTGTGCTGAGGCTCGCGCTGCACACTGACTGTGCATAAAGACCACGATAACGACACGCGGCTTTATGAAAGCTACGGTCACGAGCTTAGAACAGGAGCTCTGCGCATGCGCTAAACCAGAAAGATTTTTACTTTTCTTTTTGAGGGTCCGCCACCTGCTTGTTTCCATGGAGATGCTTGTTTGCCTGTTATGTTCTACAATATGGCATTAAACTGGCCCATCTTCATGGAGACGAGCAGGCCAAGTTACAGGTCAACAACTTTAATAATTACTCAAATATTAATCTTAAATGGTTTTCGGAATACAGACTGCATGTGTTGAGTATTTCCATGACTCAAACCAAGAAGCAGGAATTGTCTCAAAATGACACAAGAAACATATATTAAAAAAAAAAAAAGGAGCATGATACAAAGCCTGATTTTGATAAGTGGTCATAAGAATGTTATCTGTGTTTCTCTCTGAAGCAGACCCGATCATCGCTATGGTTTCCCTGACCACTGCACTGGGGCTGACCCTTTGCTTCTTCTGGGCATCTGCTTTTGAGCAGGTCAAACCAGACTTTAACCTTGACGGGGTAAGAAATGATGTTTGTGGCAAGTGTATGAAGATGTTAAAACTCTGTATTCATTTTAACTTACCTGTTCCAGATGGAGGGCGACTGGTGGATGGTGGGTTTGGCCTCTAAAACGGACACGAACACCAGTGGTAAGGAGTGGTGACTCTCTGGCCTTGCTAACTTTACTGCCACGGTAAATGGAAGCATGGACACATCCTACAGAAGTGTGAGGTAAGTTGTCACAAACTGACTGTAGCAGTCGAGCAGGGCTTCACTGGCTTTTTGTGCAGGCCTAACGGTACCTGCTACACTCGCGCCTGCTCAGCTTTGAAAAGCAATGTCTCTGGAGAGTTCATTACAATGGGTGAGTCCTGAAAATGACATTGAGTTATACACAGACCGTCACCTTGATTCTGGAGCCCAGAAACTAGACTTCCTGTCTTTGCGAGCACTAACATTGTTATTGATCGTCATCATGGTAAATTGTTATTGAAATAAATGAAAAAAATATATAATATTAAGCCTTAACCCTAACCCTAACCTTAACTCTTACTTAACTCTACTCCGGACCTCATACAGCCAAGTCCGCGTCTCTAACCGCTGGGCCCACACGTTCTGTAGACAATGTGCTGCGAGACAGAAAATCTCTCTCGGGGTGACGGTCTGGGTAAAAACGAAAATTACTCTGCTAATGAGGAATGTCTGGCTTGAAATGTAGTTGACTGGTTCTGGTCTGCTCAACATTACATTCATTTTTGTAACGCCCAAAATCACAAAAGCAGTGAAAAACGGATTAATCAATGTTCATAGGTCGAGACAGTGGAGCTGGACCAACTCGGGAGGAGCACCAGTTCAGATGAAGAACTGTTCGTATGTAGTAGAGACCGCTTGTCCAGGGAGTCAAGGGTCATCTGGGTCCACAGGTAATCAATGTACCTGACCTCCTACTGTGCTTTTAGAGACTCTTAGGACCACCAGAAGGCCAGCATTTTGAGAGTGAAGGGCTCTGTTTGGGTGATATGGTTCTATAGCATCTTTGAGGTAGGATGGGGCCATGTCATTTATGGCTTTGTAGGTCAGGAGTAGGATTTAAAATTCCATTCTCAACTCGACAGGAGTCATTGAAGACTCGCACCGGCGTACTGTGTTCTTTTAGTTCCTGTTCATAATCTTGCTGCTGCATTTTGAACCAATTGAAGGCTTTTTATGGAGCTTTTAGGACATGCTGCGCGCAGGAGTTGCAGTAGTCTAATCTAGTCGTTACAAATGCATGGATGCGTTTTGCAGCATCGCTTTTAGGCAGGATTCTTCTGATTTTGGCTGTTTTACAGGGTTCATTTATATGTGCTTTAAATGAGGGCTCCTGGTCAAATATTTCTCAAAGGTTTCTTACAGTAGAACTGGAGGCAACACTGACGTTCAGGGTTCCCGGATTATAGAATTGGCTTTTTGTAACTGTCTGCTTGACTAGCAAAAACTAGAAATGCTGTGCTCACACTGGCTTCAGAAAGTGATTCCATTATTTAACTCCAAAGATTCGCTTGTTCATTGACGGTTCCTACATTAATGTGAAGAGTTTGTGGATCTAATCTTAGTTCCCTCATCTTTCACCTGACGCTACTGACTTTAAATGCATCTATATGTACTTTATCCTCATGATTTTTGTCTTGAGGCAACTGTGTGGAAATATGACTGAAGTAAACATTTCAATGGCATATGCAATTTAATCTACCGGTTGCAACTTCTGGACTCGAGTAAATGACTGACCTTCTGCAGTGCACGGCCTACGATGCAAAATATTTACATTCCTTCACCTTTTCTTTCCAGATAATTCTTTTCAGAAACGTTTCAAATTTGTCTCCGTCGAAGGATGAATATGCTTTGGTCTGTGCTCTGAGGACTAATGTGGAGACTGGAAATAGTTTTGAGATGTACATGCTCTTTGGTAAATATAAAAATGAAATGTTTTATGAGCGAACTTCTGACTCTGTTTAACTGTGTTCCAGCTCGTGATCAGTGTCCGAACGAAGAGCTGCAGAAGTGTTTTAAAGACTTCGCCTGTGGAAAAGGGATCTCTGAGGAGAACATAGTCTACCCCTCACCCAAGGATCTGAAGGGTGAGGAGATAAATGTTTCTTGTAACTGTATGAAAATGACTCTTTGCATTTAAGGCAGTTTCCCCCTTTTGCTTTTCCACTTTCCAACGTTTCAAAGGATTTTGCATAATATAATAAAGTTTCAAGTTATTGTCAGTAGTTTAAACCATGGGCTTTTTCAGAGTTCTGAGCCCAAGACTCTCAAAACCTCTTTTGAACCAAGCTCGGGCAGAATTTGAGTAAAGTAGTGCTCTAGAGCTCCTGCCAATGTCACGCCGGCTATCCCAGCATGCACCTCAACTCCTAAGGTTTAGACTGCACGACATTTCTGTTTGAACCGGGCACCACTGAAATGGTTTGTGTGCTACAAGACTGGAAACCTGTGATCTGTGAAACCAATAACTGTAAACCAAATAAAACATGTTGAACATTTAGGATCTCATTCAAATCTACTGAAACTACACTAAAGGGCAGTACTGGGCCTTTGTGTGGAGTTTGCATGTTTCTCCCTGTGTCTGGGTAAGTTTTCCCCATAAAATTTACCTGTACCAGGTGAAGGCCGATGTGACCACGCCCAGCACAAAGACCTTAGGATGGGGCCCCCGGGCGACCACTGCTCCTCAGGAGATGCCCCAGCGGCCTAGTGATGGGACAAATGCACAAAGTATCTGGAATGTAAAGCTCTTAATGAGTGGAAGCTGAGAAATTGTGAATTTAACGGCTTAAGAGGTCAAAGACAACAATGAACTGACAAAGTAAAGCTCTATTTGCATATGTCGCACTAAAACTGGTCAAACTGCATTATGGAAAGTTTGTCACCCTAAACTAGTCTACTGCTTCCATGGGTTTAAGAGTGAATTAAGGTGAAAGTGGATGATGCGTTCTTGGCAACTCAATTTGAGTTTCTGCTCCAGTTAAAGATTAATGTAGAGATGTGGCAGTTTACATGCTCTGTGGGGAGCAAAGCTTAATTTCAAAAGTGTTCTTCAGGAGGCTCCGCACAGTGGGCATGGCAGATCAGAGTAGAATGAAATCTGAGCTGCAGCAGCGCCTGAAAGATTTCACTTTAATGGGATCTCTGAGAAGGGTCATTGTTCCACTTGAGGATCTGGAATGTGTCTGGTGTATAAAATATTCATTGCAGTTTAGACGATACTGTACATTGGCGTTGGTACTGTCGGATATTTTGAAGGTGCAAAATACAGACTACAAACATTGAACACTTTGAACAACAAACCTTGAACACTTACAAAAATGGTAAATGTACATACTAAAATGAGATCTAAAGTTATGTAGTGCAATAGAAGTGAACAGTGCAATGAGTCCAACGGCAGAGGGAAGTAAACTGTTCCTATGACTGGAGGTTCTGGTCCGGATGGACTGTAGCCTCCTGTCTGAGGGGAGTAGCCTCCTGTCTGAGGGGAGTGGCCTCCTGTCTGAGGGGAGTGGCCTCCTGCCTGAAGGGAGAGGCCTCTGGCCTCCTGCCTGAAGGGAGAGGCCTCTGGCCTCCTGCCTGAGGGGAGTGGCCTCCTGCCTGAGGGGAGTGGCCTCCTGCCTGAGGGGAGTGGCCTCCGGCCTCCTGCCTGAGGGGAGTGGCCTCCTGCCTCCTGCCTGAGGGGAGTGGCCTCTGGCCTCCTGCCTGAGGGGAGTGGCCTCTGGCCTCCTACCTGAGGGGAGTGGCCTCCTGCCTGAGGGGAGTGGCCTCTGGCCTCCTGCCTGAGGGGAGTGGCCTCCTGCCTGAGGGGAGTGGCCTCTGGCCTCCTGCCTGAGGGGAGTGGCCTCTGGCCTCCTGCCTGAGGGGAGTGGCCTCCTGCCTGAGGGGAGTGGCCTCTGGCCTCCTGCCTGAGGGGAGTGGCCTCCTGCCTGAGGGGAGTGGTTCGAATAGTCCTTGTCCAGGGTGAGAAGGGTCGGTCTGTGATCCGGCCTGCATGTCCCAGAACCCTGGAGACGTACAGGTCCTGCAGAGATGGGAGTTCGCGGCCGATCACCTTCTCAGCAGAATGCACAATGCGATGTAGTCTCTGTTTGTCCCTGGCTGTGGCTCCAGCGTACCACATGGGTCAACTTCCCAAGACGTTTCTATCCATGTGGCCAAAAATAACCCACATTATTTATTGTAAGCAGACTATTTTTGGCGTTGTCCTATCTACTATTATTGGAAGTCGCAGTGTTCCCGTAACCATGGAGACGCGAGCAGGAAGGGGCTGCATCCAGGAAATGTAACTTTTCCCCTGTGCCAACTTCACCACTCACTTCACTGCTCTAGCCCTTACCAGCTTTGATTAAAGAGTGACGGCAGTGGCTTTGAATTGTATACGATCGATGGTTTAACGTATTAAGTGTTGGAAAAGTATTAAGAATGTAGACTTACTTAATGTGTTCAGTGATTCCAATGTTCAGGGCAACGTAATTATCATTGAATTTTGCAGAAAATGTGAGAGTATCAAACTGATTCAAGTCAAACATTTCACTTTGGTGCCACAAAATGTAACAAATCTTTAAACACATTCATTCTTACTGTTGGTGCGGTTGCCTTTCCGCAGATCTGACGGCCATTATTTAATCAAATAGCATTTGCTCATTGAACTAGTTGACAACAAACACCATATTTTATGAATAAATGTAAACAGTTTGAATTGTGTTTGAAAATGTAATGCACAAACGACACAAACAATCATTGGACAAATCTATCTGTATCTATAACTATTGAATTTTTATTTTCAAGATATTCAGAAAATGCCCCTCATAGGTTTTGTCACCTGATATATCCAAAACGTTGAAGTTAAATTTTGTCTTGACTTTAATTCAAGATAATTTTCAGCAGTCATAAAAATAATTATATCGTTTGGACTTTACATATTTTTGAAAAGGTGGGCGATGTTAAGACTTTGGGTGTGAACAGTGTTTCTTTTGCCCAGAAAGGCTCGTAATAGAACGTGTCGGGAATACAGCTAAATAAAGAAATCCAGTCGGAGCTCAAAATGGCCCGGCTCGGTCCGGCCTCGCCTGGTGGAATAGTGAAAGTGTGGCTGTTGCCGGGAAGGCCAGTGACTCATGGTGCATGCAGTGTTCACAGGGGAAGCCTGAGCGTGCGGAGGTGGAGGAGCAGCGCTTCCTGTCTGCAGGAGGTGGATGAGAAAACTCCAAACAATATGGCTCCTCCTCCACCTGCCGTCTATTGCACAATAACTCTCATTTACGTAGACTTTTCTGTATTCTGGATTGTACCATCACTACAACACGGCAGAGAAACGGGATAACTGACCTGCAATTCAATTTTGTGCTGAAATTTTTTGAAATTTTGAGTTTTATTTTAGGTTTTAGCGTGTTGTTATCCATCTGTAATGCGCTTAGGGTTATTGATTATTGATTTATTTCAGAAAAACTTGGCTAATTCCCCGTCAGGAATGAATGGAGCAGAGAGTGAAGCTCCGCAGTTTTAAGGCGACAGGAACTCCCCGGCCGGTTTGGTGGAAAGGGCCTTTATTGGATCTCGGACAAAATCGAATGCGCTGAGGACAAACTGGGAATGACACAAACAGGGAATGACACAAACTGGGAATGACACAAACAGGGAATGACACAAACAGGGAATGACACAAACTGGGAATGACACAAACAGGGAATGACACAAAATGGGAATGACACAAACAGGGAATGACACAAACTGGGAATGACACAAACTGGGAATGACACAAACTGGGAATGACACAAACCATTGGTTTTAAATATTGTCTACCTTTTCAAGTTTGGACCGATACCGATATCGGAAAATCATATCTGAAGGAGCAGAGCAAAAAACACAAATGTTCAAATCATTGAATTTTGTTTTACTCAAGAGACTGTTACGTAAAAAGATGAAGTCATGTAAGAGTAAATGTATAATGTCAAAACGTGACTCCAAGAAGTACAAAGTCTTGAAATGGTTACTCAATAAATGTAACGATATCTTGTTGGAAACCCACTGATATCACGATTAAAAATCATTTTAATTTAGTTATCATTATTAAGAATAAAACAGGACTAAAGCGGGTCCAAAACAGGACTAAAGCAGGACTAAAGCGGGACTAAAGCGGGTCTAAAGTGGGACTAAAGCAGGACCAAAGCAGGACTAAAGCGGGTCTAAAGCGTGACTAAAGCAGGTCTAAAGCAAGTCTAAAGCAGGTCTAAAGCAGGTCCAAAACAGGACTGCAGCAGGACTACAGCAGGACTAAAACAGGACTAAAGCGGGTCTAAAGTGGGACTAAAGTAGGACCAAAGCAGGACTAAAGCGGGTCTAAAGCGTGACTAAAGCAGGTCTAAAGCAAGTCTAAAGCAGGTCTAAAGCAGGTCCAAAACAGGACTACAGCAGGACTACAGCAGGACTAAAACAGGACTAAAGCGGGTCTAAAGTGGGACTAAAGTAGGACCAAAGCAGGACTAAAGCAGGTCTAAAGCAGGTCCAAAACAGGACTACAGCAGGACTACAGCAGGACTAAAACAGGACTAAAGCGGGTCTAAAGTGGGACTAAAGTAGGACCAAAGCAGGACTAAAGCAGGTCTAAAGCAGGTCCAAAACAGGACTACAGCAGGACTACAGCAGGACTAAAACAGGACTAAAGCAGTAAAAAAAGTTGTTTTTTGCACACGTATCTGTACTTTTGCATTAAGTTAAGGGAGTTCAAGGGAAGCTCCACTGCTCTAAAAGATGTCGCCGAAGACGCAAATGGTCTATCAATGGCGAATAGTACAATCAGTCTGGACTGGTTTTGGCCTAAATGGCAGTATAAGACGCGTGCCCACGTCTGCTCTTGCTCACTGCAGTAGCCGGGCGGACACCCACGAGATCGTTGCTAATATAGGTTATGTGTGAGCGCTATGACGCGGCGCTGCGCCCGGAAAGATCTCCCTGTGACGCGTTTGAATACTGCACTCATAATTCATGAGCTGGTCCAAAATAGAGTGTGGACTTTGTGTGGGGGTTTTGAGGAGAACTGCACTTTGGTGTTGTCGGAACAATGAACTAATACAAGGTGGTTCGGGAAGCCATGACTCAAATGCGTGTTACAGGAAGTGACAGACACAGAGTGAAGTAATATAAGAGTGTGACGGTGATTCAGGTCAGGTGTATAAGAAAGTTATGTAAGCGTTTTTCAGAATTCTTCAAAGCGTTAGGAAAGAAGAGGAGGAAAACTCACTGGTAGACCTGTGCAGACAGAGCCAAGTGAAAATGTAGGGCACGGAAGTGATTTATTATGGATTATTCTGGCACTTTGCTCATGTAGCGCTAGCGTTTTGTAGAAAGAAAAGAAGAAAACTGGCGGTAAAAGTCTGCAACCCCTGAATAAATTAATGCATAATATTCTTGGTATATTGTGGCCTAGATTTGAGTTGGTCTCATTGACAGAGGCAGAAGCTTCAGGTCGTGGTAGTCAGATTAGTGATGTCACGATAACGTTTCAAACTGGATTTTGATACTCTATACCAGTTTCGATTCCACAATGGTAAAACTTTATTACAGACAATATACCGTCATTTTCCCACACACAACTGTCTTTGTTACCATATGAGGCGTTTGCAAACAACCGTACCAAGACCTAAGTCCCTGTAACCCCACAGTTCCTATTTAGTCGGAACCACACAGTCCCCCTCACATTTACACAGCAGCAGTGGCTAAATGTGGGTCTAACTGACATTCAATTATATTAGAATACAAAAGTCTTTTCCTCCTTTCATCCTACTCCTTTTGAGCTCTGTACACCTCGCACAAAAAACTGTGACGCACAAAAAGCTCAAACAAACTATAAAATGGACAAAACACACATATTCAGTCATTCAGAGTTTTAGTTTCTACTTATTAATACATGTATTTGTTGAAGCTACTGTGGCCTGTGCCTCTTGAATAAAGTTGTGTTAAAGGCAGTGTTGTGGCACCAAAAGGTTCCCGGTCCTTATTTTCTACACTTTTTGAACACCCAAATGGAGGATTAGAACTAAAAAAAAAAAGTCCCAGGAACTAAAAAAGGTTCTTACAGTGTGAAAATGCCAATACTAGTTCTGATAAACCTCAAGATCATCTTAAAACTGTTCAGGAAAAGTCACATTTTGTTCTATTTATGTTTTTTGTAGTATCTATGTCCGGTACTAGTTTTATTATTGATTGATATCAGATTTTTTTTTATAGTTTTGGCAACTCCAAGTCAGTCACAGAGATATTATTATTGCGTTACCTGGAATGTTCCACAGTACAGCTTTAAACATATATCATACATTAGTTCAATCTGGTGTTTTATATTGATAAAAATCACTTGGAAAACATGCATTCTTACAGTGAGCAAGCTCAAATCTCCACAGATCCGACCTGTAATGGCCTGGTGTCGTCATATGTTACTGTCCCTGGATGATTAGATAAATTGGAAACAATCAGATGATGGTTTCACTACCAGAAAAGAAACACAGTGCACCTTAAATGATCTAAAATATACTTTATTCTACTCTTTCCCTGATACTGTATAAACTGGGCCTTACACATTGTATTGATTATTACACAATCTGCTTAATACTTTACATATGAGAACGTTATTTGACCCAGATTGTTTCTTTTTTCCAATTGTCTGATGAACATTGCGAAGTTACAGCACAAAAGAATAATTATTGTGCCCGGAAACAAATGACACTAAAAAGCACATTGAACTGCACTTCACTCCAGTTGTGAGTCAATCCGTGCAAATACTGCGTTCTGTTCCGCTTTCGTTTGCGATAGGAACCTTTTCACTGTAGACTCAGTACAGTTTGACATTCGTTTATAACACATTCGGTTATCTCCTCCGTCCAGTTTATGTGAGGGACTCTGCCGGTGCTATTCTGGGGTCTTAAACGACGCCTTTGAAAGTCCCTGTGGTGAGCTCATCCGGCTCCATTCTGTCATGTGTCCGAGCGGCTCCGGCTCCTCCTGGGACCGGCCTCGTTTAAACTGGCTCTGTTTAAAGATGTAAACCCAGTAGACGCGTACAGAGACTGTTTATTTGTACTTATTTATACATTCGACTCACGTTTAAGAGCACAATGACAGTTTGAACTATCATAGTTTCCGGACTATAAGTTGCTTTTTTCATAGTTTTGGCCGGGGTGCGACTTATACTCCAGAGCGACTTATATGTGATATTATTCAAAAACACAAGAAATGTAGTTCTGATAGAATCTGCCCCACCTAACTTTAAGTTTGAATCTGAAACACGAGAAAACAAAAAAGGGGATGAAATAATTACCCGCAGGTTGTCTTTTGGGGTGTTTGCATCATTTGAGTATGTATCCTTTAAAATGGAGCTAAAACGGTCTCCATCCATTCTCTTCATTGTTTTATACAAGCCTCCCCAGCACTGCCAACGTTTTATTGTTGATTTTACTGAGATGCTTTCAGTCGTATGCACAGACTTTGATGGTTTGGTCATTACAGGTGATTTCAACGTGCATGTTGATAATATTTGTGACAGAAACGCTAAAGAGCTTGATGCTGTCCTTGAAACCTTCAGTCTTACTCAGCATGTGAGAGGCCCCACCCACAGCAAAGGACACACTCTAGATCTCATAATTACAAAGGGGGTAAATATTTCAAATTTCAATGTGATCGATGTTGCTCTGTCTGATCATTTCTGTGTCTTCTTTGACCTGTCTGTTTCTCCCAAACCTCCGGTTGGTCCTGCAGTTGTTCAGAGGAGACACATAAGTGATGGCACAGGTGCACTGTTTATGGAAATGATAAACTTTGAAAATGTCTCATGTTCTAATGTAAATGATTTGTTGAACTCTGTTACATCTAGTGTTTTGAATGTTCTGGACACCATCGCCCCTATGAAGGCTAAAATGGTTAAAAATAAGCAGAAGGCGCCGTGGAGAAATGATGATTCGGTCAGGGCACAGAAAAGGGAGTGCCGCAGGGCCGAGCGGAAATGGCGCAAGTCAAAGCTCCAGGTTCAAAAAGAGATTTACAAAGAGAAGCTGAACATGTATAACCTCATTTTATGTAGAACTAGGGAAAGATATTTTTCTGAAATAATTGGAAGCTGCAGTAACAACTCGCGTGTCCTGTTTGCCACAGTAAACAGATTAACAAACCCTCCAGCTCAGCTGCCGTTAGAACTCATTTCCACATCCAAGTGTAATGAGTTTACATTATTCTTTAATGACAAAGTTCAGGGCATTAAAAATGCTATAAATCCCACAATGCAAAAAATGTCTTTGTCTTGATTTTAATGCATTTTTCCTGCTGTGTGAGGCACTTTGAATCGCCTTGTGTATGAAATGTGCTCTCCAAATAAACTTGCCTTGCCTTATTCGTTATTTTCACACTGACATCCACAAGAGGGCGCTCTAGGCTCTAAGCGACGCAGAAGAAGAATCTGCACTTCCTCTACCTCTGGAGTTTGTGGAGTTGTTTAGAAGTGACACAGAGGAAGAAGAATTCAATGGATTTAGTGATTTGGGGTAAAACTGATGCTTTGGTAAACTTGTTAGCATGTTCTTTATGCTATAGTTATCTGAATAACTGTTAATATGTTACGTTAACATACCAGACACTTACAACAGTTCTGTCTGTGCGTCATGTAGCTGAAGGTGTTAGCGTTAGCATACGTACACCTATTCACCATGTTCTCTCATCTGTTACTATTTTACATTGCATTTCATGATGAAATGTCTGTTCTTGGTCTTGGATTTTATCAAATACATTTCCCAAAAAATGAAATTTATACTCCAGTGTGACTTGTCGGTGTAATCCCTCATTCGTCCAGGCGTGTTCCATTGTAGAAAAAGCTTCAGTTGTAGTCATCTGGACTCAGTTAGAAAAAAAAATAGACGTTTCGACTCTCATCCAAGAGTCATTGTCAAAATGGACACACTTTGACAAGGACTCTTGGATGAGAGTCGAAACGTCTATTTTTTTTTTTTTTCTAACTGAGTCCAGTGTGACTTATATATGTTTTTGTCTTCTCTATTATGCATTTTTTGGCTACTTATAAAATATCTTATAAGTCTAATAATATAAAAATATCCAAACGTACCATCCACAAACGTTTAACCTCATGTCTTTGTGGTTGAATAACGGCACTTCTTTCTGAGGCTATTGGAGACAAACGGGTGGCAACCGCCGAGGTGCAGGGTCGAGCTATGTTTTTCTTTTATTTTCGGACTAAAAAGCGCCTGTGATTGAATAAAAGAAAGACGGATACGTTCAGTGCCATGCCGTTCCAAGATCAGAGGTTTCAGAAAAGACAAAATACTGAATAACGCAGCATTTGGTCCGAGAATGCAGTTTGTTTTGTAACCTTTTCCAATCCATCGTTATGATCACGCTGACCATGACCTCTCTAAGAAGATCCTAGTGGATTCTATCGTAGACTACGTGATAAAAACATGACGCTAATTTATCAGCTTGACCAAGATGGCCCCAAACCTGGAAGTGCGACCTATTTAAATGCAGCACTGGTTGAAAGGTGGAAAGGTTTGTGTAATTAAGCACAATTATTAAAGTTTGGGTGCAGGATTTTTGAACAGTGAAAGGTGAAAAACAAGGTGTTCTCACAAAGGTCTCACAAACCCTTTGGCGCGTCACTATTATCCACGTGCAACGCTTTTACTGGCCACTAGCACAACTTTGGAACGGCTCATTTTTAGACGTAAACGTGATGCAGGGTGGACCTCCCTTGCACGGCCAATCAGCTCTCACCCCAAAGCGATGAATGGAGACGCTGTGTAGAGGTTTTCTTAAGTTCTGCTTTTACAATACACATTCTGAGGAGGAAAGAAAAGCTTTAATATGTTAGAATGTCAGAGAGATGATCCAAATATCCATCCCAACTCAATTTGAGTTCTGCCAACGCCTTTTGTTTCATTATACATCATTTAAGCTGGCACTGAATATACAGACAGGCTGCTGCAGACTGTAATCGTGCAAGTTCTCACTCTCAGTGGGGGGGGGGGTGCCGAAGCCCACCGCGCCTCCCGCCCGTCCTGCGCTTCAGGTCGAGGGGCCGAGTGGCCGAAGCGCACGTAGGCACGGGCCCTGGCACCCGTCCACGGCCCTGCCCTCCGCCGCACCCGGAGGAATGTTGTTTTGCTCCGCCGTCTGTAATCGCTGGGTGGATGATTGCGAGTGGGCGGCGGCTAATGGGGGCCTAATCAGAGACCCTCATCAGGGCGCAGAGAGAGAGGGAGGGAGGGCCGGACGGCGTACACCCCGTTAAAGACATGACATTTAACCACACTTAAAAGTACAAAGAGCCTCGGGTCGGTCTGTGTAGGAGGTGTGGAGTGGCACGGCGTAATACAAAGGTCGAGTACTTGTACATATGTGGAAAAACAAACAAAACGTGAACAAAAAGTGCCGTTTTACATCAATCAAAGTAAAAACTACTATATTTGTCTATTTATTTCTTCTTTTGCGGACAAGAAGCGAGGCGAATAATGGACAGCACATTAGTCAAATCAAGTGGATGCATCATTGGAACAAATATGAGACAGAATCATTATTACACTGGAGTTTCCAATGAGCCACGACCACTTGATATTAATTTAGCATTTTTTCACACCAAGTACACACTAAGGCACGAATAAATCATGCTTTTTCGAGAACCACAAGATCTGAACTAGGTCAATGACAAGATTGTGTTACGAGCGTAAACCAAGGCTAAACCAGGTCTAAAAGTGGACTAAAGCGGAATTAAACAAGGACTAACCTGAAATAAAAACTAGGCCACATCGAATCAACAATAACATTGAAAAAGTCGCCCTGAGCATAGATAAAGCTGCTGATCCTGTCCGTTTGTTTTTCAGATACACTGTACAATCACTGTACAAGACACAACTAAAGGGGTAATTTAAAAAAAAAAGTGTGCTAATTCAGGGTACCATGCCACATCCTGAGTACTTGCTTCAGATGGGCTGTGCCACAGGGAAATAAAACGTTAAAATGTCCCCCTCACGTGTGACTCCCATTTTCTCCCTGCCCTAAATTCATAAGAATGGAAAAACAATGCTAGGGACATTTTTCAAGCTATAAATGAGCTGCTGTTCTGCTCCTAGACTCTCTCCATGGAGCGTGTTCTCCTTTTCCCTCGTTTTGTTTTTTTTGCACCTTAGTTTCTGTACACCGTGTACCTTTGGTTACTCCGTTCTAATGTCTCAGTGTAATAGTAGTAATACAATGTTCAAAAAAAACTACTCTGCCCCTAATAATGTGCTGCTTGTCTTGTGGGCAGAAGGTTCTCTCAAAACTGCCTCCGTAAAGAGTGAGTGACAGGAGGATTGAACCGATCACGTACACTTTCATAAGAAGCAGATAAAGGCAATATTTCTTTGCTTTTTGCCCACATGCGACCCGACTGCACCAGAGTAACATGCTGTTCTGGTTTACCCTCACCACGTCCAGCGCCTTTGTGCAACCTTGCTATTTTCGTGTTGGAGGAAGAGCGCCAAGATGGAACTGGAACACATGTGATAAATGTTCAGTAATTCGGGGTCCAAAAGTGGCACGCACATAGCTCATCCTGCGCTTCCTGCGGCTCCGCGCACGCCTGCATGTAAAGGCACTTTGTGGAGGAATATATAATGCATACATAGAAGTGAAGGTTGCCCCAGTTTCAAGGTTCCACCACCTGCTCGTCTGGACTTTATGTTCACGCTTTGCCATTTGTTCCACAGTATGACATTAAACTCAGGTCTGTGGAGAGGCACCTTGCGCGCAGTAAGTATGCTGTTTTTAAAGATGTTTTTGAGCAATAAAAACAACAGTGAGTGAATAAATATATATGTAATAGTGGAACGTTGAAGTAAAGCTGCAAATTGAATTGAACAATTAAATAACTAATCACGACTAGACTTCTTTTCTCCACTATTAAAAAAAACGTGAAAAATTAACTCTGATCCCACACTTACGTCTATGTCAATGGATTGAAACGATTAAAAAAAGAACGTTTTGCCCAGATTAATAGATTTATATGGCAAGGCAAAAAACCTTGAGTCCAATTCAAAACTCTACAACTATCTAAAATAACAAGCAGGTTGGGGTTTACCTTGTTTGAAAAGTTATTATTTCAGAATGTTGCTGTACTGGTGTGATCCAAAATATGAAGCGCACTGGAAAAATATTGAGAGTAATGTGGTGCCGGGGATTCCTGTGCAAGCCTTACTGGCACATGACAAACAGTTGGATTAGACATTTGGAGTAAATTAAGAATCCCTGGGTAAAATCTGTGCTTACGACCTGGAAAAAGATAACTAAAACATACAAACTAAACAAAGATGTTAAAATATTTAGCTGGTTGGCTTATTATCAAAGTTTTGAACCAAATAAAACCGACCTAAAATTTTGATTCTGGATAACAAGAGGTAAAAATATTTTCTACCAGGCCGTAAAAGAAAATCAAATGAAAAGCTTTGATATGTTGGAAGAATCCTTTAACTTAGTGAACCCAGACTTTTATATGTATTTACACATTATAATAGAGAAATTAAACAAAGCAATGAGCGTTATTAACCTTTGACTGAAAGTTTTAAAGCTTAAAAATCGGACACATAAACTGAGATCAACAAGGCCCTGCAAACTGTTTTTAACTTCATCAGGCCTTAAAACTCCTGCCATGGACACAACACATGGATCTTAGGAGCATATTCCTGGTGGCAAGATAAAAAGCCTTTACAAAAAGTGGATTACCATTACATAATCTGCATCCACAATCACAGACTGAACGTCATTATAATGGACATACTTTGGAAATAGACAAATTTACCAGACTTTGGACTAGACGGGACCTTTTTTAGTTCAGTGTGTCGTGATTTGGTTTTCTGTGATTGTTCTGTACTACTTGTGTTTCTTTTTTATATGTTTACTGCTCTCTGGTCATGTTCTATGTTTGTATTGTGTGTTCTTAAAAAAAAAGAATGAAAAAAGAAACTTGTTACAAAAGATAAATTATGCATATGCTACTTTTCCAAGTCAGGAATTGCTTGAAGTTGATTTTGAAGATACACTTGTAAACACTATATTTGTCTTTTTAAATTATGTCCCTAATTCAGTAAGTCTTATAATGTTCTTGTCACATATTACTAATTTATAGTATTACTCATAAGGAACAATATTTTTTGCATCTCAATATTTATCGTGTTTCATTCTGCTATTTATTTTAACTCAAGTTTTTTTTTGTTAATTCAAAAAAGGTTTAATGGAATTAAAACAATGGAAAGCTTTGTGGTTTATTGTAGCATGAAGTAGCATCATTATTGTTTATTGTGATAATTTTGGTAACAACATATCAGACTTAAAAATGTGTTATTGTGACAGGATTAGTAATATTATTATTCGTCAAACTGAAGTCTATCTTGAGTAAATTTATTTTTGATTCAAAGTTTATCATTTATTTTGCCCCTCTTTGCTTATACTCTGTGCTTATACTCTGTGCTCTCATTTTGCTCTTTGTGTACTTGTACTGTAGGTTATTGTAGGCTGTAAATCACTGTGATAATGCACATTTTCTGTACTGAAATAACCTTCTGCATCACTAAAGTACTAGCTTTATGGCAGACATCTTTAACATCTACTGCACTACAGGTACAAACCTGTAGATGGCGCCATTTTCTTGTGGCTACATTTGTTTTCCCTCATCGTAAATTCAACTGCATTAAACTAAACATTTATTATTCCATTAATTCTGTAACAGCCGCCCAGCCCTTCATATCACATACAAAAATACAACGTTTATTATTTAGTTGCTATGGTTATAACCCTGTGCATTAGGGCATTGATCCGCGCGCCTTTGGGGCCTCAGTCCTCTCTTTGTTTTGAGGGACACACGTGGCTGTCGCAGGTGCCATGGCTCTTCTGGGCAGGTAAGTACAAACAGACTCTCAGGGAAGTACTTTTCCTCTGCAGAGATCACAGACGTGTCAGTTTCACTCGTATGTGTGCACTAATGCTATAAGGATACAACATTTATACTTCTTTTCTCAGCTCATTGCATGTTTTGTAATCTATGTATAGATCCATTAACGATGATTCATAACTAAATTAGTTGATGATTTCACTTATTTATCAGTTGTGATTAATCCATTAGAATTGCACATTGAAGCTCCAGAAAATCATTTTGTGACGGCTCTGCAAGTGTGTTGCTTCTTTATTTAGAGAAAGGAAACTTGTTTATGCTTCACATTTGACATATTCATGATCAGTTGGAGAGTGAGTTGTAGCCAAATGTTTAAACGTATTTCGTTCTTCAAAATAGTGAGATATTGCAGAATAACGTGTGCATTTCATTGATTACCTCATCTTAAAACAGTAAAGATTAACACCGACAATGATTGTATCTTTTCAATGGTAAATAGTCCTCAAAAAGTTGCACGTAAGAACAAGTTGAAACCTTTAAATACCAGTATGGTATCGAGATCGACTAACGAGGGGCCCCTTGTGATTCCCAGGCAACACACTGTGGCTGAGGCGCGCGCTGCACCATGGGAAGTGAGCACTAGAGGGCGCTGCAGGACAAGAGCGGCGTCACACACTGGCAGGAGTTGGGACAGCACAAGAGGAGGCTGCAGTGAGCAGGTGGAGCACATTCAAACACACTTTGAGAAGCGTGAGAGAGGGTGAGATGAAAGGGGGGGACACTGAAGCCTGAGGGGGGTCACACAGCAGTCAGACCCAGGGGTGGGGGGGGGGGACGAGACCCTCTTGTGGGAGCATCTGCAGAGTGTAAGTGTGGGAGTAGAAACGACAGAAGCATGAAAAGAAGGAGGAGGCCCTTGACAGAGCAGCCACAAGGAGACACAAACACGGCAGTAAGGATGAGGTGATAAATGAAGGAATGATTTAAGAGGGAGTCGCCGCTGCACGGGCGTTACCGGGGGGTCAGAAAAGAGTGATCGCGCGCCAAGGGATGACCAACTGTCTGCTTTTGAGCATGAAAAAGACATTAAGGACGCACTTTTCCCACACGCTCAGTCTGTTCGGTGCCATTGAGGAGCACCAGTTCTCAATAAGGACCCGGAGCCATTTTCTTTTAACCTAAACTAACTTATTTAATGTTGAAATCATGATTATCAGCTTATGTAATGTATATGTTTGGAGGTATACACTATTTCTGAAAGTATTGTGCAGCGTGTGAGAGAGGGAACGATTCAGGAGGGGAATAATGTTGCGATTATATTATACTACAGGTAATTTTCCCGATTAAAAAGTTGTTCACTGCAAATTTTACTGCCAAACTAAAGTCATTGATTCAGTACAAATGCAGATACAAGTTTGGAATCTAAACATATTGAAGAAAGCAATTCAAGAGTGAAGTAATGGTGCAATGATCGGTCTATTATTTGTCACATGTTAACCTAATTATACTGTTAAAGCCTTACAGTTTAGCCATAAAATATGCAATAATAAAAGTCTGTATTAGTATTATTTTTTATGTTTGAATTGCACTCAAAATCCTGGATAAAAGTCATGACAATTTTAGAAGCAAAATTAAGTATGTTTTGTTCAATATATAGCCCAAAAAATACACCTAAATCTAAATAACTTTTTTTATCTGACTGTTTTTGTCACATTTAACTTTATTTTGTCCATCAGAAAGTACAATTGTGTAAAGCCGGTCACAAACTTCAGGGACAGTAAGTGTTAGAAGGACAGAAAATTAAAGATTTTACTGTTGTTCAGTCACAGTATCTTTATCTTTTTATTTTATTTTGTATTTATTTTTTCCTATTAAGATATGAGAGGAGTTTTGTTAATAAGAGTTTTTTGTTTTGTTTATTAACAAAACAAATTTTATTAAGAGTTCTTCTATTAGAGTGTTTTTTTCCAAACTTCCTATAAGTTATCTGTCCTTTTGTAACACCGACATTTCCCCATGTGTGGACAGTAAAGAATTATCTTATATTATCTTACAGACGCAATAATCGCAAATAATCATTAAATCGTGATGTATTTTCTCACAATAATCGCAACACAAAAACGTTGTATCGTGTAATCCCTTGTCCTTATCCACCTCTATGAACAATGTTGAAGTGAGGCTTTGTAAGTGTTAGTAAAATGTGAAATACAGAAGGAAAGATGTCAACACGTTGGTGGTGTTTTGTGTTAAAAATGTTAATAGTTGTTGTTTTGGTGACTCTGCTTCATTAATATTCCCCCCGACGCCTTGTTTTGCCCACGTTACCCACCGCTCTTTCTCTTTCCCTCCCCTTTCATCGGGGGCTGCTCTGTCGCCGCGTTGCCGTGACGTCACAGCACCCTCGTCCCTGTGTCTGCTGTGAAAGAGGAGGAGCCGGGGGCGGGGCCGAGGACTGTGGTGGGCGGAGCCAACCCAGGCAGCAGCAGCAGCAGGCAGCAGCAGCAGTCACTACAAACAGGACACAGCGCCGCACCACAGACATTCCACCTCAATGGCTGTTCAGTTTAGCCTGCTAGCGCCACCTACCTGGGATTTACTCACTGCACGCCCGGCTTTGCACTGACACAAGGTAAGTCAAGAGTCAAACGCTACGCTAGCTTTGCAGACGTTCTCCGTAGCTCGCCTGTCTGCCTGTGCGTTTGCCTGCAGCGCAAATATTTGCCGAGGCGAACGCGCCGTGTAACGTCTCCCAGGCGATTGTGGCGTTACAGCAGGAGATTCAAGCTGTAAGCCATGTGACTCCGCTCCGATTGGCTAAGCCCCCCTCCTGCGACGTCATGAGCCTGCCTCCCTCCTCCCTCCTCCCTCCTCTCTGCTCGTGCCTGTGCCTGCTTTTCTTTTTTTTCTTTTTTCATTTATTTATTTATTTCCTCTCCTCTCGCACAGACCCCACCCCCCTCCACCGCGCCGCTCAGCATCCTCGGCTCTGAACATGGACCTGGGAACGGCGGCGGCAGAAGCAGTGGTCTCGGTGGCGTCGGCCGCGGCTTAAACCGACCTGCCCCAGCCGGACATCGCCGGGAAGCGTCATCATCCCACCACCGGGACGGGCATCGCACCCTTTGCCCCCCTCCACCCCCCCACGCCACACGCCTCTCTCTTCTCTCGCTCCTGGGCCGGGTTGACAGGCGGCGTCTGGGGGTGTCAGAGGATCGGAGCTAGCCAGGGCGTTAGCCGCGCACGCACACCGCCGCTCCGCCGTAATCGCCGGTTCTACGCCGTGTATTTTGTTTTTTATTCCGTAACTGGGGGATTTTCATGTTTTTTTTTTTTCCCGGTTGGTCTCGTCTCCTCGCTCTACACCCTGCTTTGACTCCAGGCTCCTTGGAGATAGAGGAATGAAAATCTGCCACCATGATGGAAGGTAAGAAGATTGATTCGGATGTGACCCTTTTTTTGTGCTAATCCCCTTTTTGTTCTTGCCGTAGAGGCGTGACAGTTTGTACTCGCGCGTGTGGTGTGTGTGTGTGTGTCTGTGTGCGTGTTTGTGTGTGTGTGTGTGTTTGTGTGTGTGTGTGTGTCTGTGTGCGTGTTTGTGTGTGTGTGTGTCTGTGTGTGTGTCTGTGTGCGTGTTTGTGTGTGTGTGTGTGTGTGGGGGGGTCAAGTGTCAAAAGTCGCATCGCTATTTTGAGTGCTTCACATTCTGGGGGTCTCGCGTGCTGTAGTGCTGTCGTGGAGTGGGCAAAGGAAAGGGGCCTGGTCGGTCACTTGACGTGTCCGGGGGGGCCACCGAAGCGAGGCTAATTGAGCTGTACCTCTGTGTCCACACACTCCGACCCCACCTCCTTCTTTTCCCGCTTCCCCCAGGATTATTTGGATTTATTGTGCAGGAGGGCTTATGTGCCCAGCTGGCTCACATATAAATTATCTTTGGATGATGCACTTTGAAAAAAAAAAAAAAAACACTCTGCACTTGCCGTGGACTGGATCATGTGTAAACCCGGCATTCGGATCTGGCGACGCGTCTGTGGTTTTTGATGATCCGAAGGTTGCGGACCTTTCCTTCTGAGTACGAGTAAAGTCATTTGAGAAAGAGGCAAGGCATTTGTTTGGCCGTCGTCACTTTAGTTGATGACATCAGCAGGAGGAGGAGGGGGGGGGGTCCGGCGATGGAGGGACGACTCTCTTTGGGATTTGCAGCCGCAGCAAAAAAACACTATTTCTCCTTTTCATTACATCGTTTGACCTTCCGTTTTTTAAGCAGTTCAGCCCGTAGATCTTTGAGCAGAGAGAAGCGCAGGCGCAGTGGGCTGATCGGGGAGCAGGTGACGGGCCGTGCGTTTGATTTTCCTGTAATGTCGTGCAAGCTTTTAAATGTGCACCGCGGAACTTTTATGTAGGGCCTGACGCTCGAGGATTAAAAGTCATTAAGAACGCATAAGAACATCGATGCAGAAAAATGTACTGCGAGATAAGAGAGGAAAAGCTAGAGAAACAGATGGGTTTCTCTATCTAACGAAGGGCCGTTGTCATAGCAATAGCACACTTCAAATCTGAGTATTATATATTTTGAATGGGGAAAAGGTCCTCCCAAAGTCCTTCGAATCAGATTATTATTGACGCTCTGATTGGAAAAAACCTGTCCATCGTCATTCAGTTGCAAACACTTCTGTTCTTTGATCGCTCAAAAACCTTTGAAAAAAACGTGATTAAAAAAAAAGAGCAGATTCACCTCTACACAGATCTGACCTGTAATTTGACCTAATTATTTATTTATTTATTTATTTATTAACCTTTATTCAACCATCTAATTGAGCTCGAGACCTGTTTTTCAAGGGTGACACACTTTTGAAAACATTTACACTTTTGAGAGACTTTAAAAAAAGAAAGGCCATTGGTGTCCTTGTATTTGTTAAAAGCCATATTGTGGGACATTTGTGGCAAAGCACTGAAAAGTTACACCGTGTACCTTTAAATATGTGCAGAATAAGATGGTGTTTGACAGCGATAAACGATTTGTTCTGTGCAGTCTTGGTTGAAGTGATGGTTACTCGTGATGATTATGATTTCAGGCCATTTAGAAGTTCAACTTGATGCCAATTTGTCCTGACCTCATCGGCAAGATGAATTCTCAGAGAGCAGCATTTGTGGTTTGGGCGGGAGTCAAAACAAGCAGAGCCAAAACAAACATGGCGTCGCCGACGGCCGTACTTCGGCCTATTTTAGGACTATTTCCTTCTTTCTTTGGGTCCACAATGGCACTTTGTACATTTATGGATTCACAAAATGCCTTTATGAACTCTGAATTTAACACAATGTAGATTTTTATGCTTCCCGGCCTCACATGTTTTAGATATTGAGCTTTGCGTAGTGAATAAACCACGGTAAAACATGGTATAGTAGTAGTATAGTCAAACAGCAGTATAGTAGAACAGTTGTATTATAAGATAAGATAACAGTAGTATAGTAGAACAGCAGTATAGTAGAACAGTTGTATTATAAGATAAGATAACAGTAGTATAGTAGAACAGCAGTATAGTAGAACAGTTGTATAGAACAGTAGTATAGTAGAACAGAGGTATAGAACAGTAGTATAGTAGAACAGTAGTATAGTAGAACAGTAGTATAGTAGAAAAGCGGTATAGAACAGTAGCATAGTAGAACAGCAGTATAGTAGAACAGTAGTATAGTAGAACAGCAGTATAATAGAACAGTAGTATAGTAGAACAGTAGTATAGAACAGTAGTATTATAGAACAGTAGTATAGTAGAACAGTAGTATAGTAGAACAGTAGTATAGTAGAACAGCAGTATAATAGAACAGTAGTATAGTAGAACAGTAGTATAGTAGAACAGTAGTATAGTAGAACAGTAGTATAGTAGAACAGTAGTATAGAACAGTAGTATTATAGAACAGTAGTATAGTAGAACAGTAGTATAGTAGAACAGTAGTATAGTAGAACAGCAGTATAATAGAACAGCAGTATAGTAGAACAGTAGTATAGTAGAACAGTAGTATTATAGAACAGTAGTATAGTAGAACAGTAGTATAGTAGAACAGTAGTATTATAGAACAGTAGTATAGTAGAACAGCAGAATAGAACAGTAGTATTATAGAACAGTTGTATAGTAGAACAGTAGTATAGTAGAATAGTAGTATAGAACAGTAGTATAGTAGAACAGTAGTATAGTAGAACAGTAGTATAGAACAGTAGTATAGTAGAACAGTAGTATAGTAGAACAGTAGTATAGTAGAACAGCAGAATAGAACAGTAGTATTATAGAACAGTAGTATAGTAGAACAGTAGTATTATAGAACAGTAGTATAGTAGAACAGCAGAATAGAACTAGTATTATAGAACAGTAGTCTAGTAGAACAGTAGTATAGTAGAATAGTAGTATAGAACAGTAGTATAGTAGAACAGTAGTATAGTAGAACAGTAGTATAGAACAGTAGTATAGTAGAACAGTAGTATAGTAGAACAGTAGTATAGTAGAACAGCAGAATAGAACAGTAGTATTATAGAACAGTAGTATAGTAGAACAGTAGTATTATAGAACAGTAGTATAGTAGAACAGTAGTATAGTAGAACAGTAGTATTATAGAACAGTAGTATAGTAGAACAGTAGTATTATAGAACAGTAGTATTATAGAACAGTAGTCTAGTAGAACAGTAGTATAGTAGAACAGTAGAATAGAACAGTAGTATAGTGGAACAGTAGTATAGTAGAACAGTAGTATAGAACAGTAGTATAGTAGAACAGTAGTATAGTAGAACAGTAGTATAGTAGAACAGTAGTATAGAACAGTTGTATAGTAGAACAGTAGTATAGTAGAACAGCATCGTAATCATTCTACTGAAATGTGGTATATCACATCCAGTTAATCGTGCATATTTTAAACAAATCCAGTAGCACTGATATTTGAGAACATAAAAATGTCATTATATTTCATTTTGTAGAGGTCTAAAGTACACATTTAACCTTTGGGATTTGATCATTTGGCCAATTCAATAAGCCATTTAGATTTGATTACGAGTCAGTATATCATCATTATTATTGTTATGATATTTTTACTCTTTTAGTGTCACCATGTCAGGTATTTGAATGTCAGTTATTGTGTTGACTGTGTTGGCTCATGCGTGATGTTGGTGGTAAACGATGTGCGTCTGCTCTTTGGGCTTCAGCAGCATTAGCATGGCTAGCTCGGGCTTAGCTCGGCTGTGTGAGGCCAGGATTACAGGCAGGTGTTAAAATGGGACTCTAATCCTGGTGAGCAGTGCTTTTTTAAGATCCGTGCCGTGGACGGTGGGGTGAGTCTTTTCTTGGTAACCCACGCTGTAATTACTCTCCTCACACACGGAACCGAAAGAGAATCGTGTCAGAGCCTTCTTTACCCCTGAGATTATTGAGGTTTACAGCGTGTGGTTTGTTATAGGATCGTCACAATTTCAGACTCGATCTAATACTAATACTAATACTGTGCTCAATACTGATTTATACCTTTTATTTTTATACCTGTACCTTTTATCAAACTAATAACAAAAATACATATCTTTTTTTTAGTTTAGATACTTCACATGAATAGTTTCAAAGTTGGTTTTAGTACTGATTAGTAAATAGTACTGTTTTTTTTTTACAACCGCTATAAGTTTACTAAGATTTCTCCAAGCTACTTTTCAAATGTCTCTTTTAGTCAAACATTTTACACTGTACACAATATTATTATGGCAAAAACAGTAACTAACAGAGATGACCTGATTTGAGGTACTTTTTATGTTTATTTAATTTTTTATGTTTCTTTTTTTTATTTTATTTAATTACATTTTTTACGTTTTTTAATGTTTTTATTTATTTTTGTATTTATAATTTTTATGTTTTTTATGTTTTTTATTTATTGTATTTATTTTATTTATTTACACTTGATTAAACTACATTTATTTTAATCAGATTTAATGATCGTGTAATTCACAACCTTTTGCTTTGGTTGATTGCATCGTGAAGTATTACATAGTGAAGTATGAGTCGTTTACATACTGAAGTCTGAAGAAATACTGTATATTCCATTAAAAAGAGCCACATCTTCTCTCAGGACACTGTATCTCTCTCTTCCTCATGTCTGTCGTTGCTCACGCGCTCGTCAACATTTCAAACACAAGATAATTCAGGGTGATTAGAATAAAAAGGCGGTTGCATAACTCGCGCTGTGTTTTGACGGTAGGATTACGTCGTCTGGTGTGTCGCTTCTGATTTAGAGCTGTTGTTTTAGATGAATCTTTCCACCGCAAGACGGGTTTAGCAGCTCTGTGTGGATGTAAACAGGGCAATTCACAAGTTGACTTGTGTTGACACGACGCTAAACTCATTTTTGATACTACACAAGAGGCTCGATACTGATTTCAACACCAAAAAAATGATATTAAAAAACAATAATAGGCTTTCTTCTATTCTACTCTTCTTACCTTCTCTTATACTGGATCTGATTGAGCTCAAAAGCGTTCAAGACTGTTCTGGAAAGTATCAATTCTTGTTCTAATGAGTGTCTAGTTTCGATACTGGTTTTGGTGTTGATTAGTATCTGATTTTTGCTACTTTTGTCATATATGATATTCATTCAACCACAACACAAAATCAGCAAATTGAAGTAGTGTTCAAACCTGTTTTCGATATTAAGGAGAAGGATCGATGCTTGATTCCAACAGCGATGATAAGATGATGCGTTCCTTTTTGACAATTGAATGTTCGACTTCTAAGTTCTGATTGTGAACGCCGTTCTAAAACCGTTCAGAAAAGGTCTCATTTTGTTGAATTTATGCAATCGTTTTCCAGAATCAACATTGTTTATAAATGACATGATATTACTCAAGTTAGCGTTAGCGTTAGCCTTTGTCTTAGTATTTTACGGACTATAAGTCACACCGGAGTATAAGTCGCACCAGCCAAAAAATGCATAATAGAGAAGAAAAATACATATATAAGTCGCACTGGAGTATGAAATGTGGTTGCAAGTGTGAAAATAATAATTGATATCACATATAAGTCGCTCCGAAGTATAAGTATATAAGTATAAATATAAGTATAAGTCGCACCCCGGCCAAAACTATGAAAAAAGGTGCGACTTATAGTCCGGAAAATACGGTATTCTTTTTATTTATCTTCTTCTTCTTATGTGTTTTATGGCGGTTACAAATGAATATCTTATTATAAACGATATTCATCTAGTTTTGAGGTTTTTTAGGGCATGAAGTTGTCAAACGTTTTGAAAATAAGATACTTATCAATACTAAAACTGGATTCTAATTTGGACAAGCCACATAATAACATAAAAAAATAGACTCAAATTGGACATTTTTCCAGGACGTTTTTCTAGAACGTTCTTGAGCTTTATCAGAACCAATCAAAGACCACATGGTAACATAAAGAAAGTGCTATTATTTTGTGTCGATACTTACGGTCTGTTGTCAAAAAAAGAGCGTGTCATGGCGGCGGCGAGCCTCAACATTAAACCAGCCACGTAAATGAACGTTTCCGCTCCTATTTGCAGCGCGACGACGGTCTCTAGCGTCGTCGTCGATAACCCGAAAACCCAACGAGACGACCACTGGAGCCGGCGATATTTTTTTACTTCCGGCAGAAATAGGCTCCCCTGGCACTTTTCAAACGCACTTCCTCCTCTGGACGCGCTGTTCAAGGACTTCCAGAGCAGATTGTCTTTCCTCGGATGCAGGTACAAGTACTGCAGTGTGTAGGACAAAGTACTGTGCGGATATTTAAAGAGAATATTGCCAAAGTGTTCATACACGAACAGAGCAGCCAGGAATGATACTATACAAGAGGTGGGAAATACTTGAGAAACATTTTGAATACTTTGTACTTTTCAGACATTGCTATTTGAGTAATATTTGACTTGAAGTAACGGTACTCTTACTCGAGTAAATGTTTTGGTTCGTCTTGAGTAAATTTACACGTGACAAAAGCTTCATGTTGTCAATATTAAATGATCTTCTGAACCTTTGTGTGTATTTGTTTTGATATATATATATATATATATATATATATATATATATATATATATATATATATATATATATATATATATATATATATATATTGTCCAATTTGAGATACATTTTATGCCCAAACTGTTGGTACTCAAGTTGTAGTTTCTCCAAATACTTTTCCACTCTTATGCGGGTAACTAGTACTACGTTTTGCTTCTACTAGAATAATATTATTTAAAAGTAATGTTACTCTACTCCACTCACGTCTGAGTAAAAGTACTATTACTCTGAAATGACACGACAAGTACAAAGTAGTGATTAATTACTGAGTAATTGTCTCGAGTGTAATTGAACAGACTAAACATTACATTAAGTAAAAAAATATGGTATATTTTAAAGGACAGGCCACAAAAAAGTATAGTTATATCTGACAAATTACAAAAGAATACTCAATTAAATGATAATTAAATTATTTTTACTCACCTCTATTTTACGAAAAGTATAATGTACAGTACTATTTGTAAAAAAAATACCCCTGGAACATTAGGTGAACAGTTTGGATTAAAGTTTTTTTTTTTTTTTACCAGGTCAAACATTTATTTAGTTAAAACACAAGAAACTTCTAAACGTTATGTCTAAAGCCACAGCGAGTGAAATAAAAATAAGATGAACTCGAGTAAGACTGTGGTCACTTCAACATGATATTACTCAAGTTAGCGTTAGCACTAGCATTAGCGTTAGTAACTTGCTCTTTTTATCGTCTTCTTCTTTGGTGTTTTATAGCGGTTGGAATCGGCCGCCTACTGTAGTTGTACGTCTTGAAAGTATGTGTTTTACTCTATACCATAAAAAAGAAGGCGACAACGAGAGCAGAGGCTTGATGAGGATGACTCGGGAGTGTTTCTCGTGCTCCATAACGCACGTAGCAGCACCCTAAAATGCCCGCGGCGCGCGCACGGTTATCTTAATACCTGGCGGTATCTTTTCAGCATGATGGGTGCCGGCGGCAGCCAAAAGCCCTCAGTGAGACCACTGCATCAATTAACTGAATCATTTTGACATTCCTACTCTCTTCTCTCCCTCTCTTCACTCTCCCCCCCTCTCCTCTCTCCCCCCCTCTCCTCTCTTCTCTCTCCCCCCTCCCCTCTCTCTCCCCTCTCCTCTCTCCTCCCCTCTCCCTCCTCTCTCTCTCCCCTCTCCTCTCTCTCCCCCCTCTCCTCTCTCCCCCCCTCTCCTCTCTCCCCCCCTCTCCTCTCTCTTCTCTCTCTCCTCTCTCCTCCACTCTCTCTCCTCTCTCTCTCCTCTCTTCTCTCTCCCCCCTCTCTTCTCTCTCCCCCCTCCCCCCTCTCCTCTCTCCTCCACTCTCTCTCCCCCTCTCCTCTCTCCCCTCTCCTTTCTCCTCCACTCTCTCTCCTCTCTCTCCCCCCTCTCCTCTCTCCCCCCTCTCCCTCCTCTCTCTCCCCCCTGTTCTCTCTCCCCCCTCTCCTTTCTCTTCTCTCTCTCCTCTCTCCCCTCTCCTCTCTCCCCCCCTCTCCTCTCTTCTCTCTCCTCTCTCTCCCCCCTCTCCTCTCTCCCCCTCTCCCTCCTCTCTCTCCCCCCTCTTCTCTCTCCCCCCCTCTCCTCTCTCTTCTCTCTCTCCTCTCTCCTCCACTCTCTCTCCTCTCTCTCTCCTCTCTTCTCTCTCCCCCCTCTCTTCTCTCTCCCCCCTCCCTCCTCTCCTCTCTCCTCCACTCTCTCTCCCCCTCTCCTCTCTCCCCTCTCCTTTCTCCTCCACTCTCTCTCCTCTCTCTCCCCCCTCTCCTCTCTCCCCCCTCTCCCTCCTCTCTCTCCCCCCTGTTCTCTCTCCCCCCTCTCCTTTCTCTTCTCTCTCTCCTCTCTCCCCTCTCCTCTCTCCTCCACTCTCTCTCCCCCCTCTCCTCTCTCTCCTCTCTCCCCTCTCTCCCCCTCTCCCTCCTCTCTCTCCCCCCTCTTCTCTCTCCCCCCTCTCCTCTCTCTTCTCTCTCCCCCCTCTCTTCTCTCTCCCCCCTCCCCCCTCTCTTCTCTCTCCCCCTCCCCTCTCTCTTCTCTCTCTCCTCTCTCCCCTCTCCTCTCTCCTCCACTCTCTCTCCCCCCTCTCCTCTCTCTTCTCTCTCTCCTCTCTCCCCTCTCTCTTCTCTCTCTCCTCTCTCCCCTCTCCTCTCTCCTCCACTCTCTCTCCCCCCTCCCCTCTCTCTTCTCTCTCTCCCCCTCCCCTCTCTCTTCTCTCTCTCCTCTCTCCCCTCTCCTCTCTCCTCCACTCTCTCTCCCCCTCTCCTCTCTCTTCTCTCTCTCCTCTCTCCCCTCTCCTCTCTCCTCCACTCTCTCTCCTCTCTCTCCCCCCTCTCCTCTCCCCCCCCTCTCCCTCCTCTCTCTCCCCCCTCTTCTCTCTCCCCCCTCTCTTCTCTCTTCTCTCTCTCCTCTCTCCCCTCTCCTCTCTCCTCCACTCTCTCTCCCCCCTCTCCTCTCTCTTCTCTCTCTCCTCTCTCCCCTCTCCTCTCTCCTCCACTCTCTCTCCCCCCTCTCCTCTCTCTTCTCTCTCTCCTCTCTCCTCCACTCTCTCTCCTCTCTCTCTCCTCTCTTCTCTCTCCCCCCTCTCTTCTCTCTCCCCCCTCCCCCCTCTCCTCTCTCCTCCACTCTCTCTCCCCCTCTCCTCTCTCCCCTCTCCTTTCTCCTCCACTCTCTCTCCTCTCTCTCCCCCCTCTCCTCTCTCCCCCCTCTCCCTCCTCTCTCTCCCCCCTGTTCTCTCTCCCCCCTCTCCTCTCTCTTCTCTCTCTCCTCTCTCCCCTCTCCTCTCTCCTCCACTCTCTCTCCCCCCTCTCCTCTCTCTCCTCTCTCCCCTCTCTCCCCCCTCTCCCTCCTCTCTCTCCCCCCTCTTCTCTCTCCCCCCTCTCCTCTCTCTTCTCTCTCCCCCCTCTCTTCTCTCTCCCCCCTCCCCCCTCTCTTCTCTCTCCCCCTCCCCTCTCTCTTCTCTCTCTCCTCTCTCCCCTCTCCTCTCTCCTCCACTCTCTCTCCCCCCTCCCCTCTCTCTTCTCTCTCTCCCCCTCCCCTCTCTCTTCTCTCTCTCCTCTCTCCCCTCTCCTCTCTCCTCCACTCTCTCTCCCCCCTCTCCTCTCTCTTCTCTCTCTCCTCTCTCCCCTCTCCTCTCTCCTCCACTCTCTCTCCTCTCTCTCCCCCCTCTCCTCTCCCCCCCCTCTCCCTCCTCTCTCTCCCCCCTCTTCTCTCTCCCCCCTCTCTTCTCTCTTCTCTCTCTCCTCTCTCCCCTCTCCTCTCTCCTCCACTCTCTCTCCCCCCTCTCCTCTCTCTCCTCTCTCCCCTCTCTCCCCCCTCTCCCTCCTCTCTCTCCCCCCTCTTCTCTCTCCCCCCTCTCCTCTCTCTTCTCTCTCTCCTCTCTCCCCTCTCCTCTCTCCTCCACTCTCTCTCCTCTCTCTCTCCTCTCTTCTCTCTCCCCCCTCTCTTCTCTCTCCCCCCTCCCCCCTCTCTTCTCTCTCCCCCTCCCCTCTCTCTTCTCTCTCTCCTCTCTCCCCTCTCCTCTCTCCTCCACTCTCTCTCCTCTCTCTCCCCCCTCTCCTCTCTCCCCCCCTCTCCTCTCTTCTCTCTCCCCTCTCTCCTCTCTCCCCCCCTCTCCTCTCCTCTCTCCCCCCCTCTCCTCTCCTCTCTCCCCCCCTCTCCTCTCCTCTCTCTCCGCCCTCTTCCTTCACCCTCGTGCTGCAGTTTGTATTAATTGCTTGGACGTATTGGGCTTATTTAATTTTTTAGAAGTTGCTGATGCTGATGCTCGTAATATTCATGATTTACTGCGTCAATGAATTACTGTTTTTCTCCTGCTTTTGTTTTACTGTGTCAGTGGCATAAAGTATTCTCAATATTATTGTTCATCACAATGTCTTTCTGTAGTAATATATCTGTGTGATTCTGTTGTTCTTACCCTCCGTCCTCTCTCTGTCTAAACATTGCACTGTTTGATTCGTACACTCTGTTCCCTGTCGTGGTCTGATTTGCTGTTGAGACAGAAAAGCCTGAGGGGAGTTGGATCAATCTGGTGAATGATATAATATTGATGATAAACGGTTTAGTGCTTGGAGTGAATTCATCTGTCGGCTGTTTAATTAACCAAACAACGTGAAGTATTGACTATCAAAGACGGATTTCCCAAGTCATTCTAGTGAAAAGAAGTTCAATTTGAGTGAATTTGAGTGAATTCATGTATTTTAGACCATGTAAAAGATGTAGATAAGAGTAAATATTGCTGTCGTTAGTTGTCATTAAGGCTCGACAGTGATTATCATAGAGGGCCATTTTGGGTTTACTGTAGTGTTGTCTCGATACTTACATTTCCAACTCTATTTTGATGCTTAGGAAAAGTCTTAGTACTCTATACATACTATTTTGATACAATCATTTTTTGAAACACACAGAATATAATCACTTTTTCATGTTGGTTTCATACTAAAACTCATAAAGCTCACATTTTTTCTAAAACTGTTAATGTTTTTGTTTTGTATCGATACTCAATTGTACAGTAGTATAGAGTATTGTATAGAGTATCGTATGGTAGTATCATATAGAGTATCGTTATAGAGTATTGTATTGTGGTATTGTATAGTGGTATCGTATAGAGTATTGTATAGTAGTATCATATAGAGTATTGTATAGTAGTATCGTATAGAGTATTGTATAATCGTATTGTATAGAGTATTGTATAGAGTATCGTATAGAGTATTGTATAGTAGTATCGTATAGAGTATTGTATAGTGGTTTGCTATAGATTATTGTATAGTGGTATCGTATAGAGTATAGAGTATTGCATAGTAGTATCGTATAGAGTATTGCATAGTAGTATCGTATAGAGTATTGTATAGTAGTATCGTATAGAGTATTGTATAGTAGTATCGTATAGAGTATTGTATAGTAGTATCGTATAGAGTATTGTATAGTGGTATCGTATAGAGCATTGTATAGTAGTATCGTATAGAGTATTGTATAGTAGTATCGTATAGAGTATTGTATAGTGGTATCGTATAGAGTATTGTATAGTAGTATCGTATATAGTATTGTATAGAGTATCGTATAGAGTATTGTATAGTAGTATCGTATAGAGTATTGTATAGTGGTATCGTATAGAGTATTATATAGTAGTATCGTATAGAGTATTGTATAGTAGTATCGTATAGAGTATTGTATAGTAGTATCGTATAGAGTATTGTATAGTAGTATCGTATAGAGTATTATATAGTAGTATCGTATAGAGTATTGTATAGTAGTATCGTATAGAGTATTGTATAGTAGTATCGTATAGAGTATTGTATAGTGGTATCGTATAGAGTATTATATAGTAGTATCGTATAGAGTATTGTATAGTAGTATCGTATAGAGTATTGTATAGTGGTATCGTATAGAGTATTATATAGTAGTATCGTATAGAGTATTGTATAGTAGTATCGTATAGAGTATTGTATAGTGGTATCGTATAGAGTATTGTATAGTGGTATCGTATAGAGTATTGTATAGTGGTATCGTATAGAGTATTATATAGTAGTATCGTATAGAGTATTGTATAGTAGTATCGTATAGAGTATTATAGAGTATTGTATAGTAGTATCGTATAGAGTATTGTATAGTAGTATCGTATAGAGTATTGTATAGTAGTATCGTATAGAGTATTGTATAGTAGTATCGTATAGAGTATTATAGAGTATTGTATAGTAGTATCGTATAGAGTATTGTATAGTTGTATCGTTATAGAGTATTGCATAGTATAGTATAGTTCTACTAGTTTTAGTTCTGTTCAGTGTCTGATTTTGTTCCTTCTCTATTTGACTGAAAACTGTTTTAAACGACGATTGATCCGAAGTGAGGAGCTCATCCTGCTTTATGATTGGATAATCAACTTGAGAACCTAAACACAAAATGTAGACATAAACAGCTGAATATATCAACAATTGTTATCAGTATAATCTATATTAGATTGAACATGTTTATGTCCTTTGCAATTTTCTGACTGTTACAATTATTGTGAGAAAAAACATTACGATTTAAAGATTATTCACGATTATTGAGACTGTGACCAAACAACAATGAAATCTTTAATTTTATTTCATTCTTCTGATTTAACACATTACTATTCCTCAAGTTTGTGACGGGGTTTACAACATGTAACTTTCTGAAAGCCAAAATAAAGGTGAATGTGAAAAAAAAAAGTTACTTACATTTGGGCAAAAAAACTAAATTGAACCAAAAAAATACTAAATTTTCTTTCTAAAATTGCCACGATTGTTATTTTTTTGGTTCCTACAATTAACCTAATCATCTTGACATCCCTATTTCTGTGTTATTAAGAAACACTTAACTGTCAGAATTGTGATAAAGCCTGTGTTAAAGACTCTTTGCGATTCAAAAATAAACAAGTACGATTCAGGCTTCAGTTTTGTAATTATTATGTTCCTCCAGATGCTTCATTTTACATCAATGGGGAAAAACGTGCAAAACCAGGTGTTACATTTTAGTCGGAAAGTGAAACAGGATATATTTAACCATTGCTAAGTGTGGCTGTCTGCGTGGACTTGTTTCCTCTTCATATTTCTAAAACCCTCTTTAGAAGCACCTGCGTCTGCTCCTCCGGCTCGTGTCCGGAGCTCAGACTGAACCGTCCCGCCCAGAGTAAGGAAGTAAGGAAGGAATCTATTTGGGTTGGGCTCAGTATGTGGCGTGGGGGACATTAATAGCCCGGGATATTCGGACTGGTTCTCTCAGAGCGGTCACCTCCTCCTCCTCCTCCTCCTTCCTCCTCCGTTGCACTTTGACTTATTTTAGGTGCCCGGGCGAAACAGGAACTCAACGATCACGCATCAGTCAGAACCAAAAATCGGACTTCTCTCGCCTCGGATTGGCAGTGGGAACCTTTACATACGAACTGATTACTAGAGCGATCAGATTTAACGCGATATTCAGATCAGATTTTCGGTGTGTCAAGAGATAAAGTGCAATTAATGAATGTTTCCCTTTCTTTTTTTAATCTTTAACGCATTAGTTTGCCCTTTTTTGCATCGTTTTCCTTGTCAAAAACCTGGAACGTTCTTTAAATTCGTGGGACGAGGGACAGAGGGCCTCATTTTGAAACATTTGTGGAAGTGAATCATTCAACAATTTGGCATTTGACGTAGTTTGGATGAGCAGGCACACCTTTACTAAGGCTTGTAGCATTCATTTTTAGCTCTGTGTAACGTCAAAATGTTTGTCATTTTGGTCGTAACAGCAGAATTATCCCAAGTTGACAGTAAAAAGCACTTTGTCTGGTCATTCGGGGACAATGTAGCATGCAGCAAACTGTTCACTTTTCAAAAAACTGATCCAGAAATTGTATGTATGACTAGATTTTTGGTCTGTAGATGTTTCACGTTAAGCTCAATGATTTAGCATGAATCTGTCAATATTGTTCCGTCCGCCGTGATACATTTCCCCCCGTTTCCTTCGCCCTCGTAAGCCGCCGGGTTTGTTTTGATACAGATGGCTCTTGTGTGTTCCGGTTTGACTAATCCCACCTGTCAATCACGCCCATCTGAACTCGGAGAGATCAAAATCGGCGACCAGACTCACATCTCCGTAAAGTATCGGAGAAAAGAGTGTGTTCTCGGACGACCGGTCAGCCACGGTTAAAAATGAAAAACGCGTGTTAATTTGACTCCCGGTGCCGGCGCTCACTCGACGACGCGCAGCACCGTCGCCGGGGGCTCCGTGGCCGGGACCTCTCAGTGTGTATTTTTCCGCTCTGCCTGCGCGGCCGTGATCCAGGGCAGTGCAAACAGCTGTCAGCGCCGATCAGAGGATGCACCAGCACCAGTGACGCAGGGGAAGAGATTACCCGCCCGTACGCCGATGCCGCTCGGGCTGGAGCACGAGTGCACGAGGCTCCTGGGGGGGGGGGGGGGGGGGGGGGGGGGGGGTCGATGTGTGATTCATGAAAAAAGGGGGACGAGCGGAGGGAGTGGGCGAGGGAGGCGTAGCAGCTGTGCAGATCGAGGTTTTTTTGCATTCTTGTACAAGTGCGACGAAAAGGACCAGGATTTGCTGAATGTGTTTTTCAGCTGCTTCATCCTGAGCTCGGAGCCTTTTTTAGAGTGGGCTGCAGTGTAAACGGATGTAGTCAGTTAAAAAGTGTGGAGTTTGGTCATCCGGGACGTTTTAGTACAGTTTTTACTTCTATTTAATGTAATAACAAACACTGAGTGGGTTGGTTTGTCCTTTACTCATGATAAGTAAAGATAAAAACACCTTTATTTGTCTCAAAATGGGGAAATTCCTGTGTTGCATTTCAGATTAGGCACAGAAAAAGATAAAGCACAGAAGTATCATAATAAAAACAGATAATTTAGAAAAAATCTCTTAAACTTTTAACACACTTAACGAAAATGACACTCTTATTCTCATTGTACATTAATAATACAACGCGACAGATGGAGATAGGATTATTAACAATTATTTTAGTAGTCGACCTGTCAAATTATTATTTCTGCTGTACATTGAGATGGTTTGAATAATGTTATCAACCAAATAAAGGTTGAGATATAGTGACAGGAGGCTTATAGATGTGTATTATTGATAAAAGTCAGAAATAGTTTGTTCTTTTTTGACATTGGCTCGCCACATTTGCATACGAGACACCAGAGCGGCACAATTATCTCGTTATTATCTCGGCCATCTTTGTGAAAGCTGCTGCAGAAGTGGCCGTTGCGCTCGTCTCGGTTGCCGCGGCGCCGAGGCCGGGTGAGTCACCGCGGATACGACTTTGTTAGACCGTATCCGAGCGTCCCCCAGATGCGGCGCTCATCGATTTATTTCCGAATCGCCGGGAGACGAGAGGCGGGGGAAGAGGAGCAAGGAATCATGGGAGCTGAACATGAGTCAAGACGAAAGCCCGTGTCATCTTCAGCCCACGTGACACATGACTCTGACTCGGGCCAAATGCAAGAAGATCAATGTTATTTTCTTGGGCTGCACAATGTGTAAAGTGTATCGCAGACAATCAAAATTTGAATCGTCGCAATTGGCAGTTTTTTAGTTGGAATGTCCATTATAAACAACAAAATAGTCCTTATTCTACTTAGAGAAAAACTGTTTTACCTTTACAAATCGTTGCATGGGATTCTTGTATTACTTTGGTGATTCGGTCTTTTCTGCTCATGGATCGGTTCAAAATGTTGAAAATTGTCAGAAAATTCGCAAATTTCCCAAAATCGTGCTGCTCTAGTTCACGGTGCAAACGTTAACCCTGTTCGGAGACTGAACTCTGACCTTTTAATACACAAATCCCGTCCATTTCACATGTTTGTAGTAAGAAAAATACAAGATTAGTATCGTTTATACATAATGCGACAAGAAACGCTGCTATTCCCAGAGGCTTATTTAGCGATTTGCTCATTTCACCCATTCAGAATTGTAATTTCAGTTTGATTGTGACAAGTCTAGCGGCTCTGCTTGTCGTTCTTCTTGCCATATCATGCAGTTTGTCTCATTATTCAGTGTTGAGCGATTTGTGTGAACTACAATTGATGACAGCTCATACATTTAGGCAAGTTTAAGTGTAAAGCAAAGTCTTTAAGTTTTAATATTGTTTGAGACCGGTCGGTCCTCAATACTTTTTCTGGACTTTCTCCTGTATTATCATTATCTTGAATGGCATAGCACAACAATAACGTTCATAAATGTTCACAAATACCATTTCTTTGACGACAGCTGCATTTTATGATTTGTTTTTTATTATTTTGTGGTGCCACTGTCTCCGTACTGCTCTTCCAGAACCCGTGAGGCAGTTTTCTGGTACCAGTTCTCAATAGTAGTAGCAGTAGCGGTCTACCAAACCAATTACTTGTCTGGTAATTACATAACCTCTTGCCCATTATATAGAAGATATTGAAGAAACACCAACACACTGGGATACTGTACACCCAAACACTGAACAAGAGAAGTTCTCCTTTTTCTCAATGTGCCTCGAAGTTAACCACTGTAATTTGTGAAATGTTGCACCGCTCTGGATGTTTCCTCTTCCTCTGCAGTTTGTTAAAAGACTGGTTTCTCTGCTGCCGGGTTTATCTCCACATTCTCTGGGGCCAAAGCTAAAGCACACACAGTGTCCATGTCAGACAGGCTCCTCTGTACACAGACTGCACCAGCACAAGCCCGTCCTCCTGAAAAGCAAGAATGTTAAAATGTTTTAGGATTTGTACTAAAAAGCATTGGTGGATATTGTACCGTATTTTCCGGAGTATAAGTCGCACCAGACAAAAAATGCATAATAGAGAAGAAAAAAACACATATAAGTCGCACTGGAGTATGAAATGCGGTTGCAAGTGTGAAAATAACAAATAATATCACATATAAGTTGCTCCGAGTATAAGCAGGCTTTTAGCTAGAGGGCCGTCTTCCCGTCTTTTGGACGGGGTATCTCGACTTGTGGACGGACATTTTCGAGGGCAAGGATGGTGTAATTTTTATTAATACATTTTAGAAAAGTTTTTAAATCGGGCCGGGAAGCGTTTGACGATAGTCCACCGTGGGCCGCGCCATGACAGTTGACTGTTTACAAGTGAAAATTTGCATGCTGCGCGCTGATTGGTCGACAAAGTGTGTGTGCTTGGTTCTGATTGGCTGCCGAGCCGTGGTCTGGAAAATGCCGAAGCTCCACGTTTGCCGAACTTCCCCGGCCAAATACCACGTAAAACAGCTCCTAAGCGGCAGAATGTGATCCGCGCGGCCGAGAGGCGCAGGCGGCGCGAGAGTATGGAAAGTCAATATGATACGAGAGGCGTGCGGACGCCGCTCTAGATCGTCTCCACGTTAAAAGCGTTGCTTTATTTTGTAAAAGCGTAGAAAAAAGATCGCGAAACACATATTGGCTTTCCATAGCCTTCCCGCGAGCGGCGAAGGCGCGAGCAAAATTTTTTTAAGCCCCCAGTTGGACGGGGTGTTTTCAAATCCTAGCTAAAAGCCTGAGTATAAGTATATAAGTATAAATATAAGTATAAGTCACTCCCCGGCCAAAACGATGAAAAAAGGTGCGAGTTATAGTCCGGAAAATACGGGTAGTTGAATATTCTGTCTTTCTGTCATTTTGTGGTCCCTACAGGTCGGACGACGATTGAACTAAAATGCAGTTAAGATAAATATATTTTGAATTTTGCAAATAAACTGTCCAAGAATAGCACATTTTTTAGGTTTATAATTTCACTTCCTGTTTGTATTTGATGACATCACACAAGGAAATTACCCAGCAAACACTGGTCAAAAACTCATCTAATTTTCTACTCGAATAAATAAACATATACGAGAGCGACTCTATTTTGTTGAACTTATGTTTAGAGAGTCAAAAAAGTTGTTTGTTCTTTGTGTAAATTATGCATAAACTTTGACTACAATCGTTATCCCTAGTGTGATGTCACTTCCTGTTATTTTCTACAGCTTTTTCAACATTTTCTCCACAAATACCTGCTCGATTGGTGTAAAACTATAATTTACATGTACAACTGGTATAAATACACTAAATAAAGTCGAAATTAGAAAAGCATAAAAACCTGTCATACGCACTTTAAGTAAAAGTACAAATACAGAGGTGAAAAAACTTAAGTAAAGGTAAAAATATCACATAAAAAAGTCAGTTCAAGTCAGAGTAAAAAATAAAAGCATTTCACACAGATTTTGAGAACTATTTAAACATCAAATGTGGTCTTGATAAAGAACAGTACTTATTTTTTGGTCAAAGGAATTGAATAAATCAATAACTACATTTTTCTTGTCATTTTCGTTTATATAATTTTGACAAAACACAGTCTTTAACTCAAAATTTGTCACCATGACCGTTTCAAACCACACAAAAACTTGACTTGACTTTTCAGTCCAGTTCCAAATGCAGTGGAGTTGAAAATCCTGCTATCTGCGCTGAAATGTACTGAAGTAAACAAGAATATTCACTGTAAAATGTACTTGTGCACTGTACAGATACCTGAACATTTTACTTGAGTGTAGTACTTTTACTTACAAGCCTGGGCAGCATATACAATAAGTGAGTTTTCACAAAACAACGCATTAAAAACTAAATAAAAAACACAAAATGGACAACAGCAAATATTTAGACGTGAAAACTTGAACATAGAAAAAGAAAATGTAAACATCGACACCCCAAACTTCAGAATACCACATTGTTAACTGTTCATACGCAACAACAGCGTCATATATTTTGATCCAGAATCCATGGATTTTGTGTATCTTCACCACTGGAAAGACTGATCTCGATCTCTTAATGCTCTTTCCTCATACGTTGCCTGTTAACGCCGTATAAACCGTTCTGATTGCCCCTTTTCACCGTCCATCCTCTCCCAGGGCCTCCTCCACTCCTCCTCCTCCACTCCTCCTCCTGCTGCTGTCCCCCCATAATCTGCATTATGTAACACACAGGACAATGCATGCGTTTGGGCACCTTTTGTGGAGCGTAGACGCCGTTCATCTCCGCGGCGAGCGCATTAAACTTATTCGCCTATAACATAAAATGTAATGAGAGCGAACAGATAAAAGTCACGGCGCACAAAATGGCTACATGTTGTCACCGCCATGAAAAACAATGCTCCGTGACTCACAGCATGCGCCATTTGTGAAGGAGATGCATGTCAAGAGCTTACTGTAGGTTTAATTCATTGAGTTTTAAAGCTGGGGCCCCTCATTTTCAACTGTGAAATAAGTAGGTATTTAAACTCTGTCCTTCTCATCTTTTTGGCATGTCACTAGTTTTCACATGCATTAATTAAACATGTTAATGGCCACTAGCACAGCTTTGGATCAGCTGTTTCTTGCACACAAGTGAAATAAGGTGATGTCCCTGAACAGCCAATCAGTTCTCATCCCAAACTGTCCCACTTTTTTTTACAAGTTTGAAAAAATAAGCATGAGGCTGTTCTGCTTTTGCGATACTCTTTCTGGCTTTTTCTACTAATTATGAGAAACAATTTTGGCTTTGGTCAAGTTTGTAGATCAGTTTAGGGCCAATCCCGAGGCAATAAAATAAGCGGTTTATTTATTGTTAACTTATTCATAGTTCTGGATCCAGATCAATGTTGTCCTGTCGAGGAAGTATTTTCTTCAGTTTTGATACTGGTTTTAGCATCAATTTGTATTTCTTTGTGCAATGTTGTAAGGATTTCAGAGGAAAGGGGAATAAGGTTAAATTTCTTTGGGTTTATGACTATAAGAAGTTTAGTGTCTATGTTCATGAAATGTAATTATAGGGAAATTCTGGTCACAATGCACGGATTAAAATCTATTGTTTTAGACCGGTTACACACCTGGTAAAGTCTGCTTTACTGCTCAGTTCAGTGTGTGTGGTGGGTTCAAATGTAGGTTTTGTGTCATTTTATCGACAAACTGACAATTACCGTATTTTCTGGACTATAAGTTGCACCGAAGTATAAGTCGCACCAGCCAAAAAATGCATAATAGAGAAGAAAAAAACATATATCCGGCGTATAAGTATATAAGAATAAATATAAGTATCAGTCGCACCCCGGCAAAAACTATGAAAAAAGGTGCGTCCGGAAAATACGTTATTTCCCATTTTTTTGCTGTTATTTTGGTTTAATATAGATCTATCTTGCATTTCTCTGGGATAACAACAGACAACTTCCACACATAGAAGAGGAAAAACGTCGGTATTAGCACGGCCTGTAATTTAACGAAAACAGCTCGTTATGGAAGAATGTTTTAGAGGGTGACATGGGAATTCTGGTCAGATCCCTCAAAGTGCTTCCATAATGTGTCCGCCGCGGCTTTTCTCTCTCGCTTTCCTTTACTCTTGCCACTTCCTGTTTCTGCTCCTCGGAGAAACATCCTTCTCTGTCTCGTAACGCTCGACCTTTGCATGCTCAGAGGTCAGAGGTCGCTCGTTTGACAGACAGAGGTTATGGGACGATGCATTCATGGCTCTTTATTATAATTGTTCAGAGACTGTAGGGATAAGCAGGGTATTTTGTTTGTTTTGTTTGTCTTCTAATTATTACTTGGTTTGGTGGGATATTACCTGTTTTTACATCAGTCAAGTTGAAAAGTTGAAAATATAAAGCTTAAAATGACTCGATACACCAAATTTCACCCAAAGAGCAATTTAATATAAGGCAAGGCAAGGCAAGGCAAGTTTATTTGTAGAGCACATTTCATACACAAGGCAATTTAAAGTGCTTCACAGCAGGTAAAATGCATTCAAATCACAAAGAAATTACAGAAACAGAAATACAATAAAATTAACTAAATTAAAAATTATCAATCCAACTGATTTTCTAAACTAATAAAATCACAAACAAAAGAGAAGAGTGCAAAGAAAAAATCCTTTCAGTCATATGCGCAGCTAAACAAAACAGTTTTTAGCTTAGATTTGAACATTGTCAGAGTAGAAGCCTGTCTCACATCTTCAGGAAGACTGTTCCAGATTTTAGCTGCATAAAACTGAAACGCAGATTCCCCATGTTTTGTCCTGACTCTGGGCACCAGCAGGAGGCCGGTCCCTGAGGTCCTCAGAGTCCGAGATGGTTCATATGGCACTAACATATCCAAGATGTACTTTGGTGCTAGGCCATGGAGAGACTTGTACACAAGCAGAGCTGCTTTAAAGCCTATTCTCTGAGCCACAGGGAGCCAGTGCAGAGACCTGAGAACAGGACTAATGTGATCATACTTCCTGGTTCTAGTCAGGACCCGAGCAGCAGCGTTCTGGATGTACTGCAGCTGTTTTACAGCTCGTTTGGAGAGACCAGTGAGCAGGCCGTTACAGTAGTCTAATCTACTGGAGACAAACGCATGGATAAGTCTCTCTAAATCTGGTTTTGACACTATATTTTTGATTTTGGCGTGATTTTGATGTTTTTTAGATGGTAAAAAGCTGCTGATGTTATTGATTTGACGTGGCTATTAAAGTTCAAGTCTGAGTCCATTATTACCCCCAGATTTCTAATTTGGTTTGTAGGTTTTAGAGCGAGACTCTGGAGGTGACCGCTAACACTTTCTCTTTGTTTCTGTGGGCCAAAAACGATTATTTCAGTCTTGTCTGAGTTCAGCTGGAGAAAGTTGTTTTGCATCCACAAACTGATCTGTTGGATGCAGTGACAAAGTGAATCTACTGGTCCATAGTCACCTGCCGATAGTGAAACATAGATCTGAGTGTCGTCTGCATAATTGTGATAGGACACATTTTCACTGCGTATCAACTGACCTAACGGCAGCATGTAGAGGTTGAACAGAAGGGGACCCAGGACTGACCCTTGGGGCACTCCACAGGTCAGGGTCATGTGGTCTGAGACACAGCTACCAATTTCAACAAAGTACTTCCTGTCTTCCAGATAGGACCTTAACCAGTTTAGGGCAGTGCCAGTGATGCCCACCCTGTCCTCTAGTCTCTGTAAGAGGATCCCATGATCGACAGTGTCAAAAGCAGCACTCAGATCTAACAGAATTAAGACTGAGGCTTTGCCCGTGTCAGTGTTCAGGCGGATGTCATTTGTCACCTTGACAAGAGCAGTCTCAGTGCTGTGATGAGGTCTAAAACCTGACTGAAAAACATCAAATGAGTTGTTTATTAAGAGGAAATCTGTGAGCTGTTGGTAAACAACCTTTTCAAGGACTTTGCCCAAAAATGGCAGATTAGAGATGGGCCGGTAATGACTCAGTACTGCGGCATCAAGACTGCTCTTCTTTAGGAGAGGCTTTATGACCGCAGTTTTCAAAGACATTGGGAATGTTCCAGATTGAAGCGACATGTTAACTATGTGAGTGAATGGTGCTAACAAACTGTTCAGCACAGACTTTAGAAATCTGGTGGGTAACACATCAAGGCAGCATGTAGATGAACTCAGACTGGTGATGATCTCATGGACAGTTTTGTCAGTTACTGGTGCAAAGTGAGTTAGCTCTAAGTGTCTTGGTGGTTTTAGGGTAATTTTTTGCATTGTGGGATTTATAGCATTTTTAATGCCCTGAACTTTGTCATTAAAGAATAATGCAAACTCATTACACTTGGATGTGGAAATGAGTTCTAACGGCAGCTGAGCTGGAGGGTTTGTTAATCTGTTTACTGTGGCAAACAGGACACGCGAGTTGTTACTGCAGCTTCCAATTATTTCAGAAAAATATCTTTCCCTAGTTCTACATAAGATTAGGTTGTACATGTTCAGCTTTTCTTTGTAAATCTCTTTTTGAACCTGGAGCTTTGACTTGCGCCATTTCCGTTCGGCCCTGCGGCACTCCCTTTTCTGTGCCCTGACCGAATCATCATTTCTCCACGGCGCCTTCTGCTTATTTTTAACCATTTTAGCCTTTATAGGGGCGATGGTGTCCAGAACATTCAAAACACTAGATGTAACAGAGTTCAACAAATCATTTACATTAGAACATGAGACATTTTCAAAGTTTATCATTTCCATAAACAGTGCACCTGTGCCATCACTTATGTGTCTCCTCTGAACAACTGCAGGACCAACCGGAGGTTGGGGAGAAACAGACAGGTCAAAGAAGACACAGAAATGATCAGACAGAGCAACATCGATCACATTAACATTTGAAATATTTACCCCCTTTGTAATTATGAGATCTAGAGTGTGTCCTTTGCTGTGGGTGGGGCCTCTCACATGCTGAGTAAGACTGAAGGTTTCAAGGACAGCATCAAGCTCTTTAGCGTTTCTGTCACAAACATTATCAACATGCACGTTGAAATCACCTGTAATGACCAAACCATCAAAGTCTGTGCATACAACTGAAAGCATCTCAGTAAAATCATCAATAAAACTTTGGCAGTGCTGGGGAGGCTTGTATAAAACAATGAAGAGAATGGATGGAGACCGTTTTAGCTCCATTTTAAAGGATACATACTCAAATGATGAAAACACCCCAAAAGACAACCTGCGGGTAATTATTTCATCTCTAAAGACAGCACAGACTCCACCCCCTTTTTTGTTTTCTCGAGTTTCAGATTCAAACTTAAAGTTGGGTGGAGCAGATTCTATCAGAACTACATTTCCTGTGTTTTTGTCAAGCCATGTTTCAGTTAAAAACATAAAATCAAGATTATAAGAAGAAATAAAATTATTAATTAAGAGAGATTTGTTACATAAGGATCTGACATTTAGCACAGCAAGTTTCAGACTAGTTTCAGTGGGACTGGGCTTTATCTTTTCACAGGGAATATGAATCACATTTCTCAGATTGGGCCTGACTCGCATTTTGTTTTTCCATCTGTGTGATGATGTGACTACAGAAATAGCACTAGGGGGGGCTCTTTTTACATAGGGCCCCGGGTTGGTTTGATTTTTAATGTGACAATAAGTCCCGGCAACGCTGAGACCCAGTGCATCCTAGCTATGGGAGATACCAGGTAAAAGGCGAGGTTGGATGGGTGGTGGGGCTTTTGTAGCCAAGGAGAGTTTGGGACCAGGTGAGAGGCGAGGGGGGATGGGTGGTGGGGCTTTTGTTGGTGTAGTCGGCATAGCCCTTGCTATATTGGGCGTGAGTGGAGCCATCTTAATGCCTGATTTGATCAGACTTTCAAAATGGCTGGGAAGGCCCATGGGTGAGAGTGGAGATGAGAAGGAGAATGATGAATCTTTAGTGGGAGTAGATGTTGCAGGGGGAACCCAGGGCTGGTGTGAAGGTAGGGGATGTTTTTGGGCTTGTCACAGATGGGTCCAAGGCCTTTGAAGATTGTTCCTTTGCTGGAGGCGGTGGAGGTGAATGTGGAGCAGCTGGAGCTGAATCCTTTGCTGGTGGTGGTGGAGCAGCTGCTGATGAATCCTTTGGTGGAGGCTGAGGTTGTGGTGCTTTTGATGTTGAAACATTGGCTCGGTCTCTGGCTGCTGGAGCAGGAATTCTTCTCTCATTCCTCTCTTCTCTAACTATCTGCTCAGGACCCTGTCCAGGCCCAGTCCAATGCCTCAGAGCGTGGAGCAGGTTCTCTGTCAGCACCCTCACTCCACCTCTGCATAGGTGGGGGCCATTTCTCTTAAACAGGTCCTCTCGTTTCCAGAATAGATAGAAGTTCTCAATGTAGTGTAGTCCTCTCGGGGAGCACTCTTTGGACAGCCATGTGTTCAGCTGAAGAAGCCGGCTAAACTTGTTTATCCTCCTGTCGATGTTTGGAAGAGGTCCACTTATGAAAGTTTTGATTTCCATTTTATCAAGCACGTCGAATAACTTCAAGAAGTCTTTTTTCAAAACTTCAGTCTGTTCCCGCCGCATGTCCACTGCACCCACGTGCACAATCAGCTGTTTAGCTCCTCCATGCTTAGCCATAATATTTGGAAGGAGTGACGTTATCTCAGAAACAGTGGCGCTTGGAAAAGAATGTGTGTTTATCTTTTCATGCGTCATGTGACTTATCGCGCCGTCCCCAACTAAAACAATCTGCGTGACCTTGGCAGATCCTCCTCGCTGTATTTTGGCCACGTCATCTTTCCTTTTTTCATTTAATTCCATCTCTGAAAGTGGTAAAAATCTGTTGGTGAGCTGTATTTTAGGTGACTTCACGTTATCTTTGTATCGTTTAGGCTTTGCTCCAAGTTTGTTCCAAGAAACAGCCTGGTCTTTCTGGTTTTTAGACAGTTTTGGAAACGACACAGAGTCACTGCGGTTTAGGTTGAAAGTAGCAGTTTTTCTTGTAAAAAGTGTGCTCTTCTTACCGTCGGTTGACACCGGAATGGTATCGTGAAGAACTTTTTCAGATTCCAAAACAAATATCCGTGTTTTCAGCTCATTAATTTCTTGTTGATATTTCCGACAGCGTTCACAGTCTTTCTCACTTCTTCTCCCGGACATGTCGCTGGCGTCAGATATGTCGTTAAAACTGGAAAAATGTTCTTAAAATCCTTGGTTTACTTGAAAAAGTCTAAAGCAAAAATGTTTGGAAGACAAAAACTGATTAAAAAGCAAAATAAATAAGGAAAGCAGCGATAGCAAGCGGAGCGAGCAAAAAAGCGTGTGCACTCTTCGGAAGCAGGAACGTAAGTGTTTCAGGCAGTTCAAACAATCTTTTTTAACAAAATAGAGGTGTTGTTGTATGTTTCGAATGTCAAATTATGTCTATTTTGTAAATTAGACGAGCTTTGGTCCTTGTTTACAGTATGATTGCTAAGAAACAGTTATTGCATTACCTCTAATCCATTAAAACAAACAATGCATCATAGTTTCCTGGAGATTATATGTGTTTTTTAACCATGACTAATACAAATTGAGTCATAAATGAGCCTCGACAGATGATGTAGACATCTCTTTTGTTCCATCGACGTTAAAATGCAGCAGGCGGCGCTAGCATTGGTTTAGCATGTAGCGTGCGGCTACCGTTAGCATTCTCGGATGCAAATGTTGTCAATTTATTCTTCTCCAAGCCTTTGTGTTCGTATATGTCACGATAATAAATCCATGTTTGCTTAGTTGTTGAACAGTGGGAAGGATAGAGCAGCTCTTCTACATTGAAATGAATGTTTTTTTCCCCTCAGAGGTGTTTGAATTGTGGCTGTTCCCTCATGAGACGAGCAAAATAGGGAAAACTAGTAAAAATGTTTAGCAGAATTCTTTATATGATTATTTTTAATGCGTTTTAGTGACGCTAACCAACCTTAAGTACCATTATTTCCTCTGAAAACAAGAGTAGAGGTGATGGTTTCTCATTATAATTGTCCAGAGACTTTGTGGACAGGTCTTTCTTTGGCAACCCAAACTTGCCCACAGGCCTATAATCTGGGTGTGAACATGGGAGGGGTGGCCCGGCCTAAACCAGACTAAGATTACACAGCAGAGAGGCGGGACGGGGAGATGTAATCCACAAAAAATTGGGACATGCTTTTTAGGGTCTTGTCTCGATTAAAAGCCGTTAAGTACCAATGCCTTTGTCTGGAGTTGCTCTTTATCTTGTGATGTTTTTCCTCCTCCCCTCGCCTCGTCTCTCCTCATTTTCATAATTGTTGCTTTGGACAAAGTAATTTCCTGTGTTCCCTTGGGTGCAGGGGTGGGAGATGTTGCCAGGCTGATATCAATCTTCTGCTTTGTTGCAAGTCTTAGCTTTGCAGTTCAGGGACGGGCTCCACGATATTGGACATTATTGTGATATGCAAAATGGCTCTAAACAATATGATTGCAATGTTGCTTGCCAAATATGCTTTTCTTACACAATCATTTTTGAAATTTTTTTGCCTTAATGTATTAATAAAAAAATAACAGAAACTAAACAGTGACTAAATCAAGGCTCAATCAATCAAGGTATAATGAAAATCATGAATAAAATCATCTTATTTATTTACGTTTTCCTTTTAAAAACAGTACATCTCTTGGTGATATTGATTATTGCCAATATTGTGATATAAGTAGTTGCCATTATGCACTGAATTTCCCTATTTAGGGGCAATAAAGGATTGATTGATGGATATTATACCCTTTCAATATATTTTTAATTGTTTGTATTTATTGACCTTTATTTAACCAGGAAGGTCCCGCTAAGATGCAGCATCTTTTTTGACCAAAATGTGTATCAATATTATTTTTCATTTTATCCCAATGACAATAGTCAGACAATATTACGGCAATCGACCAGAAACGTGTTAAAACGTGCTTGTAATTTTGTAGTTTAAGTATTGAACAAAACATGAATGAACTGTAACATTAACTACAAAAGTGCATTCGAATTTTATACACTTATGTGAAAGTTTAAACTGCAAGCAATTTTCTATATATATGTTATTAGACAATATACTTCCTGATAAAGACTCTGTCCTCTTCTGCTATTTTAGTTCATCAACATTACAGCTGACAAAATACATTTAATTTTCTTTTAATTTAGAAGGTCTTAAAAGTATAATAATTGTGTTTCTGAATATACTTGTTATAAGTATATTGTTGACTGTTTGTCTTGCATTGTGGCGGAAACAGTTTTATGTAACAAACACTTTGATTACATTCTGCTGCAGCATCAGGGATCATTGCAGATCCACTTAAGCGCATTGACTAAGCACAGATGATCTGTAGAAACACATTAAGACAAATGGAGTGTAATTTCTCCAGACTCAGAGTTTATGAGCCCCGGTGGAAACGCTGCTCGGGGTCGTAAAGGAAATGTCCAAAGAGTGATAAGTGCACACAGTGTCCAAGATAAATGTTTGACTTGGACCATAAAGTTGATACGAGTGCTGCGATTGTTGTTCTGGAGAAGCGTTTGTAATAAAAAAAAAACAAGCCAAATTACAGTATTAAGACCAGCGCTTAACCAGAGCGGTACAATATCACTAAAGTATTGATATCACAATATTTACTACAGCAATAATCGGTATTGAATAAGAACTAAATGTATCACAATAACACAAAGGTTCTTCATCTGACGGAAATGTTTTTTTGGGGGTTTTTTTCACTTATTTTTAAAAAAGATTTTTTCCCCAACAGAACTAAATTAGCCCTTATTTAGTCTTAGTTTGTCAATGTAAAGCTTTTATTTTTGAGTCTAACTAGTAAATACTTAAAGCATGCACATTTTAGTTTTTTTTTTTCTTCATTTACTTTTATATGATTAAACAAACTAATGGAACAGACTAAAACGTAAGAAAGTCATGCATAAGTCCTCTTTTGTCTAGATCCCATCTGAAATTAAATCAAAAACTACATTAAAACCACAATTATTTTGCATAGTATTAGTTGCAATAAGCTTAAAATGTTACAAAATTGTTATTTAGATAGAAGTAAAAGTATAATTAATGTGTTTTGTCTTTTTATGAAGCTGCTGCAACAAAATTACGTCCTGAAAATGAACAGATTTCTGCACCTTTATGTTTCATTTTAGTCGTCTTTAGTGCAATACTTCAACCTCAGCAAAGACATGCACATCTTCTCACATTTCTGATCGTTCTCCTTCATTTGGTCTGAACATAATCATTAGAAAACGGTTGCAAAACCTATCCATCTCCAATATTAATTTTTGGAAATCGCCCTGCAACTGTCAACCTTTATCATGATTTATGTTGATTTATGTTGATGTCTGTCAGCCACTTTCACTGCAGATGTGCTGAGAAATGAACTCACTGCATTTTCTTTCACCGACGCTCTGTGACATTTTTGCAATCATTGTGCAATCAACAATCACTCTGTAGCCGAGATGTTTTAAATTCTTCTGCTGGAGGTAGGAAAAAGAAGATAATTGCAAATGTTGTTTTGAAGGCATGACAAATTAGAATATAGAGTATATTGTCTATGATTAGAACTCGAAACGTCCATCGTAAAGGGTAAAGTGACATTTTTGTCCTTTTGTCCCTAATTTGGTTCATTCACATAGTCTGCGACACTTGAACTTAAACCGAGACATTCACGAGACATTTACAGGGGCATTTTTGGATATTTCTGATGGATTTTTAAGATCTTGTCTATATATAGTATATACCGTATTTTCCGGACTATATGTTGCACCTTTTTTCATAGTTTTGGCTGGTGTGCGACTTATACTTATATTTATACTTGTATACTTATACTCCGGAGTGCCTTATATGTGATATTATTTGTTATTTTCACACTTGTAACCGCATTTCATACTCCAGTGCAACTTATTTATGTCCTTTTCTTCTCTATTATGCATTTTTTTGGCTGGTGCGACTTATACTCCAGTGCGACTTATAGTCCGGAAAATACGGTAGTTAATGGTGTAATGCAAAAAATATTGAGATGTTCATTTTTGTCACTTCCAATCAGAAAGTTGTAGATGAGTCTTGGTTTGAGTTTCCAGATTCTACAGCTAAAACCCAACTGTACTCATTCATACACAGGTTTTTCATCTGTAGTAAGCAAACATGCTTCTTTTCATACAAAATACACATCACTAACTTTAATCCATTTTAGCCATTTTATTTAAATCTGAGGAACAACAGAAGTAGTTACCATATTTTACGGACTATAAGTCGCACCAAGGATAAGTCGCACCCTGGAAAAAACTATGAAAAAAGACTTGTAGTCCGGAAAATACGGTCATCTTATAGAAACGTGTTGAAACATGTCTTTATAAGTATTAGATGAGGTTTAATTATCAGTGCCTGTAAAATTAATCGCAAAGGTGCAAAAATATACCTTTATTTGAACACACTTTTTTCATGTTTTATTTTTAATCAGCTTTATTCGTAGCATTTCATAGCTATACGCTATTATACTCGATATTCCAATTTTGCTCGTCATATTTCGGGCATTTTGATGATGAGGAGGAGGAGCCCTGAACAGTCGGATCAATATATGGACAGATATAGTGAAACAAAAATACACTCGAGTCCATCTTTGTTCAGAGCGACCGCGGCGAAGGCCTTTTATTGGCTTTGCGGCGGAGTCATTGACGGCTCGCTCGTTGTGTGTGCTATTTGGAGCCTGAAGATGGGACTGCAGGAGGTCACTATTGACATGAGACGAGAACGACTGGGAGGAAATGAGGTGGAAGAGACGAGGGCCGTAAAGGAAGTCTGCTCACATATGCACAGCAGAAGAATGCATTTGTACCAAGCAGGAAATGTGGACCTATGTTTGTTGGCTTGTTACGTTTGTTACCAAGATATATACCAAGAGTTTATATAGTCTTTGGCATCAATCTTTTTTTTTTTTTTTTAAATAGACGACAAAACAAATTGCACACAGTTACATAACAACAATACAATCACACACACGAAAAAAACTACCCCTACCCCCACCTCACATTCACACACTAAATAGAACAAAATAACACTGATACATCCAAAGAAAAACTGACACAAGTAAAAAATAAACCTGAAAACAATACCAGTATTTCCTATGTGTTTTAGTGGCTGATGTATTTATTTTTCAAATGTATTGTGTTGTATTTATTTATTATGATTTTTAAATGTTCTTACTTATTAGGCCCGAGCGCCACAAGCTGGCGAGAGGCCTATTAGTCTCGTAAAGGCCGTGCGAAGCACGGCTGCGAAAGTGCGCACGTAGTGCGCACGAAATCGAGCGCGAAGCGCTCGCCCACTTCCAAACACTCACTAACGCACTCCTCCACTCATGCACGCCCCGTGCATACTAATTAGTTGTAGGAAAATGGAACATTACCGTTGTAAACGGGCGAAGCCCTTGCAAAAGTTCGCACTAAACGAGCACTTAACATTGGGATGACGACCGCTTCGGTCGTCATCCCCATATAAAGCACTCATTTGCGCTAAGTAGCTCACGAATACGTTCCCCATATCTTGCATGTTCCGTGCATATAAGCATGTAATGCAAAAATTGAACATTATTACTGTATAGAGGGCCAAAAACCCAAAGTGGGCGGAGCCCACTCAAAATTAACGAAAGTACCCGTCAGTGACCAGGGACCCACACCATGAGGTAGGAAAGCGCGAGCGCTTTCTGAAAATGTATAGTTTATGATATTTGAAAAATGGGAAACATTGTTTTCGCATCAGAATATTATTCTTTCTTTCTTCTTCTTCTTCTCAGGACCAACCCCCCTATTTTTCACCCAGTGAACATTGACGAAAAGTCACAAAAATTAGCACACCTCTAAAAATCGTGCCTCTCTACATTCTGGCTATTTCCTTTTTCTAAAATTAAAAAATTGGCGCGTCAGCGCCCCCAAATGTACCAAAAATGCATTGAGAGATGGGAAATGACCCAAAAAAAATCTGATCGTAGAATCATGAAATTTGGCGCAGAGGTAGATGGTGACAAGAGAAGTAAAAAATATTATTACGGCAACGCCGTCCGCCCAACCAAATGTCGGCCATATTGCTTCAAAAATGGCTAAACATGACTTCGGAGTTTTTCCAAACGTCGTACTTTTACGAACTCCTCCCAGGGCGTTGGCCCTAAAAAGCTGAAATTTGGTGAAAATGAGTGGGACATCAAAAGTTATTCAAATTACATTGATACCTCTCACGGTCTCTGTGCTGCAAAGCCGCAAACTGTAGCAAGAATTTCAGAAATCTCCCAAATTTAACATTTCTGCCGTTTGCGCAGATAAAGTCTGAATTGCGTCAAATTAGAATCAGTTGTTAAACTCTTTGCCCTAAACCTACTTGAAGTGAAATAAATTAATTTGGAGCCACAGCGCCCCCTACAGATTTTATATGGAGGTTAAATATTTAGTTTTGCGAAATTATATGAAATTTGACACACAACTCAATTTTGGCATCCCCATCAAAAAAGTCAATGAGACCCATGTCATAATTGTTATGGCTTTGCCGTAACGATGACCGAAACCTTCCATGTTATTCCAATGGGGAAATCGCCAGAACATGTTTACACTTTAGACTTTCACGAACTCCTCTTAGGGCGTTAGACATATTAACCTGAAATTTGGTGAGACTCATCTTCAGGGGTGGACCATCAAAAGGTATCCACATTTTTATTCAAAGAGTCACGGTGTCTGTGCGGCAAAGCCACACATTTTGCCAAGAATTCAAAATAAAATGGCTTTTTGATGGTAAAACAAAGGGGAGAAGATGTGACAGCGTCACAGATTCAGCAGTAGGCGTACTAAAAGGACCATTGGGGCGCATTAGCGCCCCCTCCTCTTGCGGCGTGGCGGCGGCGGCGTGGCGAGGGCCGATCATTGCCGCTTGCGGCTTTAATTTATTATTATTATTGTTATTTTTGTATTATTATCATAATTTTAATTTTGATTTTGATTTTGACTTTAATTTATTATTGGTGTCAATCTTGGTGTCACTCTCTACCATGAGTTGACATAATGGATCATGTTTTTTTTCCTGATATTGAGTCATAAACTTTTACAGATTTTATACTTTTTTTAAATTGTAATCCACAATATTTTTATTACAAAAAACATAAATACAAACCGGTCCATTGACTCCCTTTTCCGCCCCCGCATCTTCCTTGTGGGAGTTTCCCGTAGCCACCAGCGACCTTTAATTATATTATTAGAGCATTTATTCATTTATTGTTCATTTTGCACAGATACAACATGTAGTAATCTGATGCCGGTATTACAGTATTACAGTATTACAGGCTTCAAACACAGGACGATACAAGTTTTCTCAAACATCCGTGAAACAAGCAAATTTAGACGTTGAATTAAATAATGACGAGGGAAAGTCTTTATAACGTACTTGGTTGACGTTACATAATATACATGAATGTATTTTAGGATCAGTGGATGATAAATACAATGATGAAGTTAAGAGCACTTTTATCATTTATCCTGTGGGTTCACAGAAAATGTCTGTTTTCACCTGCCACTTATCCCTGCCCACATTCCTTAACTCATCTTATTATTTGAAAAATTCAGAAAAACAGTGTCAAATATGTAGAGTTCAAGAATATATATATTATAAATGAAAATGTGCTGCGTACTACAGTGAAATACCACTTACAAGAGTTTTTAACAATAACTCGGTGCTCCCATTTCTATTATTAAGTCATTTTAGATCAATATTATGCTTTAACAATGGACAAAATGTAAAATAATGATTGTCATAATTCAGTTTGTTTTATAAGTGCTTCTTTAATTGGTTAATCAACACACTTTACACCTCAGGTCACGCTCCCCACAGCGCTCAGAGGTGTTTCAGAAGTATTTATTTAGTGCGTTTACTGCTTCATTTCACGACAGTTATATTGACACTATCTCTCCTGCGCCGCCCGCACTAGAAATCTGGCTCTGACCCACTTTTCCTCGCCGCTGATGTCATAACGATGAACCATCTTTTTCCCCCCCTTCCAATCGCTGCACTCGGACAAAGCGCGATTCCTCTGCGTTTTTTTTTATTTCATGCCCGGTTGCGCTCCGCATTACCGTCGATGGCAAACAGTCGAACCACCTGGACCTTCGGAGGGTCTAAATTTAGCCGAGCGCAAACACAGGGGGACGTCTCCTCTTTGTCCTCGCCGTGCTGCGCTAACAGACGCAGAAACCAGGCTGTAGGTGGCGGTTGGCGGTCGGCAGTTGGCGGTTGGCTCTGCGCGTTTCCCAGGTTTTCCGCGCCTTTCGCCTTTCCCGTGCCCGTCAGTTACAGCTGCCATTTTGTGAGTCACGGGACGATTCCACGTGACGGGCCCTGTTCCTAAAAGGATGTCTTTGTCTTACGCTGTGGATGAGAAAGCAAGATAATCCACAAATATTGTATTTTCCGGAGTGTAAGTCACACCAGCCAAAAAATGCATAATAGAGAAGAAAAAACATATATAAGTTGCACTGGAGTATAAGTCACATTTTTTGAGGACATTTATTTGATAAAATCCAAGACCCAAGAACAGACACTTAATCTTGAAATGCAATTTTAAGTAATAACAGATGAGAGAACATGGTGAATAGGTAGAAAAAGCTTCAGTTGTAGTCATCTGGACTCAGTTTGAAAAAATAGACGTTTCGACTCTCATCCAAGAGTCATTGTCAATAACAGAATTTAGGTCGAGAACTCCGATATTAATACTGTTCTGTGGTAAGACCCGCCCATTGGGAGGAGCCTTCCTGAAGTAGAAAGAGTTGTTTGTTTCAACAGAAACTCCCCCTTGTATCTACCGAGCTAGCCTATTCAGAATCTTAATGGGCTATTAGAATCCTCTTTGTCTTTGTGAGACCCTGGCTCAACCACCCTGAGTACCTGATTAGCATCTGAATGTCCTCTACCTTTCCAGGGGTTCAGTAACCCATTATAAATAACAGGAAGATTAAACCTTAGCCCTCCATTTCTGTTTAAAGAAGGTCTTTCTTTTTTAACAAAAATAGCTTCCTTGACTCCTCTTTCAAACCATCTTTTCTCCCTGCTTAAAACCTTCACCTCACCGTCTTCAAACGAGTGATTAGAGGCTTCAAGGTGGATATGCACGGCGCTCTGTGGACCTGAACTAGTATTTCTTCTGTGCTGATAAAGCCTCTTGTGTAGAGGCTGTTTCGTCTCACCTATGTAACGTTCTTTACAACTTTCTTCACTGCATTGGATCGAATAAACTACATTGCTCTGTTTTTGAGTCGGCAACTTGTCCTTTGGGTGAACCAGTTTTTGTCTTAAAGTGTTTCCTGGTTTAAAATAAACAGGGACTTCGTGTTGTCTAAAAGTTCTCTGCAGTTTTTCCGAGAGGCCAGACACATAAGGGATAGAGACACCCTTCCTTCTCTGTTCAGTTTCCCTTTTGTCCTGCTTCTTGGTTCTCTTCACTCTGTTGAGAGCCCAAGCGGGGTAACCACAGGCTGAGAGGGCATTTCGGACATGTTTTTCCTCTTTCTTCTTGCCCTCTGAGCTGGTGGGCACACCTTGAGCTCTGTGTTGTAAGGTTCTGATCACCCCCAGCTTGTGCTGTAGTGGGTGGTTGGAACCAAAGAGCAGATACTGGTCCGTGTGTGTAGGTTTCCTATATACTTCTATTTGGAGTTTCCCGTCCTCTCCTCTGATCGTGGAACAATCAAGAAAGGCCAAGCGATTCTCCTTAGCGTCTTCTCTTGTAAACCTAATATGTGGGTCCACAGCATTGATGTGGTCAGAGAAGGTTTCCAGCTCTTGTTTCTTGATTGTTACAAAAGTATCATCGACATAGCGAAGCCACAGTTTTGGGGCTATGCCTGAGAATGAGGACAGTGCCTTCTTCTCAAAGTGCTCCATGTACAGGTTGGCCACTATGGGAGAGACGGGCGAGCCCATGGCACAGCCATGAATCAAGTAAGTAAGTGGTGTTCAGACAGATGTCCAACAGTTTACATATGTGTTCAGGTGTCAGTTTGGTCCTTTCCTGTAGGGTGGTGTCTTCCTGCAGTCTGATCCTCACTGCTGCTACTGCATCAGAGGTCGGGATGCAGGTGAACAGGGACACAACATCATATGAAACCATGAGGTCATCTGGGTCCAGTTGGAGATGTTTCACTTTATCCACAAAGTTGTGCGTGTTTTCCACATGATGTTCCGAATTCCCCACAAGCGGAGCCAATATAGTTGTTAAATGCTTGGCCACATTGTAGGTGATGGAATCTGTGCTGCACACTATGGGTCTGAGTGGAACCTCCTTTTTGTGTATTTTTGGAAGGCCATAAATGCAAGGCATGGCTTCACCAGGATACAGTCTGTAATACAGAGGCCGGTCTATCGCTTCCTCTTTTTCCAGCCTTTGTAAACAGTCTATCACTTTCTTCTTGTAGCCACTGGTCGGATCTCTTTTCAAGCGCTCGTATGTGGTCGTGTCCTTGAGGAGGGTGTGGACTTTGGCTTCGTAATCAGCTGCGTTGAGAATCACAGTGCAACGTCCCTTGTCTGCTGGGAGGATGTTGATACTATGATCTTTTTCTAGTGCTGAAAGTGCTTTCCTCTCTTCAGCTGTGATATTTGAAGGCGGTGGTTTGGCACTCTTCAGGGTCGCTGTGACACGTAACCTCAGGTCTGCAGCCTCCGATTCAGTCATTTTGTTGTTTCTAATTGCAGTTTCAGTGGCTGTGATGTAGTCCTCTGTAGGGATGTGTTTCGAGGTGACAGAAAAGTTGAGCCCTTTAGAGAGCATCTCCTTTTCTGCCTGTGTCAGAACACGATCTGATAGGTTCTTAATCCAATTGTTTTTGCTGGTCGCTAATTTGTCTGTCTCAGTCCTAATGTCTAGCTCGACCTCACCTGCATTCTTTTTGTTCAAAAGAATGTTGAACTTCTTGATTTGGCGTTCTTTGCTCTTCCTGTGCTGTGCTTCTTGTGCTGTCCTCTCCTCTCTCCCTCCTCTCCTCCCTCCTCTCCTCCTCTCCTCTCCTCCTCTTCTCCTCTCCTCCTCTCCTCTCTCCCTCCTCTCCTCCTCTACTCCTCTCCTCCCTCCTCTCCTCCCTCCTCTCCTCCTCTCCTCCTCTCCTCCTCTCCTCTCTCCCTCCTCTCCTCCCTCTTCTCCTCCTCTCCTCTCCTCCCTCCTCTCATCCTCTCCTCCTCTCCTCTCTCCCTCCTCTCCTCCCTCCTCTCCTCCTCTCCTCTCTCCCTCCTCTCCTCGCCTCCTCTCCTCTCTCCCTCCTCTCCTCCCTCTCCTCCTCTCCTCCTCTCCTCTCCTCCTCCTCTCTGCCTCTCTGCAGCTGTGTCCTCTGCTCACGATGCACAGCAGCACGCGTGCCTCTTTCAGGCGCTGAGTGCTTGGGCTGACTGCGGTCAGCCTCTTCATTTCTCCTTCTTTTAAACACATTTGTTGGAAAAGGTCCAGGATTCAGTGCTTAAAGATGGCTCCCGAACAAGGCCTAACCGGGCGGCCCGCTCAAGTACATGAAGTAGGATACATACTACAAAAAATATAGAATTTTTGTGTCGACAAAACAAGTGATTGAAGCTAATGCTGCAGGAAGATGTTTGCAGAAAACCCTAAAAGAGGAACTGCACTATATTAATATCCCATAACATTATCATCATGTTGTACTGTTGTTCCCTCAAAAAAAAAAATCCTCTGTAGTTTAATTATGTTTTGTTTAATCATTAACAATCATTTTACTGGTTTACGCTTGTATAGTTTGATTAGATTTCACTGGTACGTTGAATAAAAGGTTAAATAAAAACAGCGGTAATCCAGAAACTCTTCCTTTTAGTGTAGTTGAGTTCATATTCTCAAGCTTTGTTCAATGCTTTAAGATCATATTTTGCCTAATTTACCTTGCTTGACTCCTCAGAGCACCAGGAGGGGAAGTTCTTGCACTCTCTGCTGACAAACGTATTGTTGTTCACAGAAAAATCATGGACTCTGCTGCTTTTCCTTGTTTTCGTTTCCCTCACACATTATTATAACGGTTTGTATTCTCTTAAAAACTCTTTAAATGACGGTGAAGCTGCACTTTGTGAGACTTGAGACGTGTCAGTTCAGTCCGCTCCGTCTCTCTCGGGGTCCGATGGGGGCGGAGCCTGTGAGTTTGGGATAATGATACGTAACTATAGTGTTTTGAAGGTGTTTGTGTTTGGGCAGATCACATGCTTTATTGAAGGGCGGGGCCAAACCACGCTGTAATCATAACGCGCTGACGGTTTTCCTGTTGGAGGATATTTTCAGTGTTTTTGGGAAACTATAATCAAAGAAAATCTAATATGCAATAATTTTTCATTAATTTTTCTGCCAAATACTGGTATTCAATTTGTAACAGAGTATAATTTGTATATTGAAATTGCGCATTCAACAAAATAAAGGAGGGGAAAAACATAAACCCTGTATTTGACTTGCTCTGAATGCACGTGATTCTTGTATTAGATTAGCAGTTTATAGAATGCTATTTCTGCTACGTTCAATAACCCATGGAGACAGGATATTGTAGGGTATTATACTTTGCGTATGCATCCTCGCACGGGCTGCACTAGTATACGTGGGGTATTCTTACTAGTACAGGTACTGTAAGGTATGAATGTCCTCCCACTTGTGAAGGAACATTCAAGGTTGATATTTATTAAAGAATTGTTCAAGATTTCAAACATGACACACTCCATAAATCTGGGTATGTTTGATATCATATTTTAAGACTAGATTGGGGCACCAGCCGTATATTCGGCAACAACTCTATCATCAAAATCTAAATCAATTTATTTATTAAAAATGAATTTGCTCGTTGATCTAAAGGTTTGTGAGAACGTAAGCGTGACATTGACCCCTTTTCTGGAAATGAATGAACACTTTACCAAATGTGGTATATGAAGATCTAATGACCAAATAATTAAACAGATAAATATGAATATAGAATATGCAAATGAGTCGATAACAGATGGAAAACACTATACATGATTGTTCTAGATTTATCTAGTTGTGTTGGAGTTCATTCTAAGATTCTAAGCCAGCCTGTGAAGTGCATTCATACGAACGGAACCAGAAGCTGAGGAGATGGTCCAAGAGCCTGTGTGTCGTCCGTGTCGCCTCATGTTGTAGCCTTTTGGATAATTGTGTGCATATTTTAACTTAGCATATTGTAGCTGTTAGCGAGAACATTGTGGCGCCGATGGATGTACTTATGCCTATTTTAGCATAAATGTGGAATCTTTTTTTTGTTCATATTTTTTTCAAAAACGTGCACATAAAGGCGCTGCATTGTGGACAGGAAAGACGTCTGTGCTTTTCTCTAAACTGGATTAAATACGTCCCAGCGGCTTTCAGCGATTGATTCACGCGTACGCCTCAATTCAGAGTGAGACACGCCAGATTTACCTGTCTTTTATTCATCCTTTTAACTCATCGCAGTCACATATTTTCACGTCTCATTTACGGTAAAACAGAGTGTAGAGGAGCTGCGTTTGTCCGTTAGCTTCACGTCTCCTCGTGTTTACCTCGCTCCGTGCCTGGCTGTATGACCTCCAGTTTACTCTTCTTTATTGAATTGCATTTGCTTGTCTAATTCCGTTAGCACTTGGGCCTCTGCGCAGCGAGCGGAAGTCATCAGATCATTACGGCCTCGTTTGCCCTCGCCGTTTCCTTCCTTGTTGATTACACGTACGATCTTAAAAACACAAAGGCATTTTTACACTTTAGATTTCATGTTTTTAACGACATATTTGTGTACTTTCAAGCACATTGATTCAATATTGTCACCAAAAGTAGTGTTTCGATGTTCCGTCTGTTGCTGAGACTCGCTTTGTCTTTAAAGGTGCCATAACGTGCTTTTTTTCACGTTTCGTAGTCTATCCTATGTGTATATTTGATAATAATAAGGGTTGTGCAACACCCTTAACATAATAGTTAAGAAATATCACCCAGACCTTGGACCCCCTCACCAACCCGGAAATGCAGACGGCTTGGTTTGATATTCGCCCCCACCCTTGTGAAGAGCGATCTGGCTCCCCCGCCCACCCGTGACGTAGTCTCATGATGATGACGCGTGCCTGTGGTTATGACGCGGTCCTGTGAACACCCCCCGTCAGTTTGGAGATTCGAGGAAAGGAGATAGTCTGTAATATAGCTAAACACTGCGGGAATCAATCAAAAAAACACTCTGGGCACATATATGAAGCACAAATAGCAATGTAAGAAGGTTAAAAGCTCTGAAAAGTCGATTTTGCATGTTATGGGACCTTTAAAGCTGCACTGTGGAGCTTTTCCCGTGGCTCTTGCTTTGTCTCCGTGGAGAAGTTACTGCTTTGGTTTCACAGTGTAATCCTGCGAAGCATCTCGGTGACCTTTGTGTGTGTTTTTTTCTCTTCTTACACCTATTTGAGTTTGTCGCGGCATATCGCCATGGAGACAGGAAACAGTAAATAAAGAAAAGTAGTTTGCATTTCTCACAAAAGACGTTCCATGTTGTATTTGTTTGCAGTTCAGACACGACTGAAATCAATTGCTAAACTACAAAAGTCGTTGGTGGTTTACAGGGTTTTATAGAGCATTATATTATTTAAATTATTGTAGCCTTTGTGATTTATTTGTTTATTGATCTTTATTTATCTAGGAAAGTCCCACTGAAATCACATTAAACGTCTCATTCTTTCTGATTCTTTCTGCACTTTCTTTGGCTCCATTAAGCATCTATATTTATTATATTTATGAGAAATGTGTTGCTCTTTGCGTCTCAAACAAGTCTACTTTTGCTCTTTTGCCAGCAGATGGTGACAGACGTGTTTTTCATGCACATTTTAAAAAATGTTAATCGTTGGTTCAAGAGGTTCTCAAACTTTATTTGTATTCAAAAAACAACTAAACTATTACTATCATTTGAGTAGAGGTGGGCAATATATTGAAATTTAGATGTCATGAATGTAGTTTTGAAGATATGCAAAACCGAAATGTTGAGTATATTGTTTATAATAAGAAAATATGCAACAAAAAGAGCTGATTCAAAATAACAATGAAAAAGTTCTAGTGTAAACTTTGAAATAAGTGGTAAAATGTGATACTTCAGCACTTTTGTCATTCATTTGACAGACATTTCACATTCATCTGATAATTAAACCTGCTGGATTGATATAACGTCGTCTGAATAAAGTTTCCGGGATGCTCAAAAAAACTATTGAGGGATTCGTTGTTGTTCATTTATGTGAGAAATTAATATTGTAGAAACACAACTCTTAAACCGTGACACAGGTTTTCATATCGGCATTAATGATGATGAAGATGGCATTTTTATTTGTTTAATTCATGGTTTATTTTGGTGTTTGGTGTGAATTTGAGATGCATCAGCTGATACTCGTGTGTGTGTGTGTGTGTGTCCATGTATCTGTGTGTTTGTTTGTTTGTGTGTTTGTTTGTGTGTTTGTTTGTGTGTGTGTGTCCATGTGCGTGTATGTGTGTGCGTGTGTGTGTCCATGTGTGTGTATGTGTGTGCGTGTGTGTGTCCATGTGTGTGTATGTGTCTGTGTGTGCGTGTGTATGTGTCTGTGTGTGTGTGTGTGTCTGTGTGTGTGTGTGTCCGTGTGTGTGTATGTGTCTGTGTGTGTGTGTGTCCGTGTGTGTGTGTGTGTCTGTGTGTGTCTGTGTGTGTGTGTGTGTGTGTCTGTGTGTGTGTGTGTGTGTATGTGTCCGTGTGTGTGTATGTGTCTGTGTGTGTGTGTGTCCATGTGTGTGTAGGTGTCTGTGTGTGCGTGTGTGTTTGTGTCCATGTGTGTGTGTGTGTGTGTCTGTCTGTCTGTCTGTCCATGTGTATGTGTCTGTGTGTGTGTGTGCGTGTGTGTGTGTGTGTGTGTGTGTCTATGTGTGTGTGTGTGTGTGTGTGTCCATGTGTGTGTGTGTGTGTGTGTGTGTGTGTCTATGTGTGCGTGTGTGTGTGTGTGTGTGTGTGTCCGTGTGTGTGTATGTGTCCATGTGTGTGTCTATGTGTGTGTGTTTATGTGTGTGTTTGTGTGTGTGTGTGTGTGTGTGTCTGTGTGTGTGTGTGTGTGTGTGTCCATGTGTGTCCATGTGTGTGTGTCTATGTGTGTGTGTGTGTGTGTGTGTGTCTATGTGTGTGTCCATGTGTGTGTGTCTATGTGTGTGTGTGTGTGTGTGTGTGTGTGTGTGTCGTCGGGCACTGCCAGCATCAGGTTGCCTCTCTCATTCGCTGCTGTCGATGAGCTCAGTCGGATCAGAGTGTTTTCACCAGACGCGGCGGAAGAATGAAAGTTAAGAAAATATCAGAATGAAAATGGAGGGAGACAACTGGGCTTTCATTGTGGGTAAGAAATCTGATGGCGAGAGTTTTTAGATTAAGAGAGAAAACTTAAACTTTAAAATGTTGAATGGAGTATGTTTGTACTGCATCCATATGTTGGGCATAATACTGTCTTAATTTACTTAGTTTAGGGTGTCTATTTTATTTGACTATTTTAGTAGTCAGCTAGTCAGCGGTTCAATGTTATTTTTTTTTAATGTCAGACAATTCTTTCTAGTGTACATTGAGACTTTTAAGACATTTTTAACCAAATAAAGGTTGAAATATGGCGTCACAAGGCTCCTAGATAGAGAATATATACAAATAAAGTGTATTCGTGATGAAAATCAGAAATTGCTTATTCTCTTTTTGGACCTTGTGATTTAACAATGGTGCTGTCTTTTTTCAAGTATTGTCTTATAGAGTCTGTGTAGTCTAGATAACAATTACGATGATCAAAATATATAACGTTTTGTCGTTGACTAGTCCCGATTATCTGATTAACCGTTGCAGCCCTTTACTTGGTGAGCACATGGCTTAAGATAATATCTCAAGCCTTATGGAGGTTTGTGGCAGGACGGGGGTCACAGCGGTGCCGCCTCATTGGAAGGGTTTTGACAACAACATTTTGAGGTGTATTTACATGATATTGTTCATCTGAGTATGTTTACCTTCAGGCATATCCTGATGCTTAAACATGTTTATTTACGTAATATAATTTGGAAGTATTCGAAAGATCTCTGCACTTTTTGGGCTGAAAAATACTTCAGACTTGGAATATTAGAATCATTTGTTTTATAATCATGAGTTTTATTCGATGTGTATTCCTCAAATTGTCTTTAAAATGTAAATTCAACTCTACTGTGGTCTGCCATTTACCTCAAAACTGTGACATTGTCTTGTTTAATTCCAAGGTTTCTATAAATAGTTAAACTAAAGGTACACTATGTAACTTTTATGAAGGTTTGTCAGAGGCTATTTTATTTCTTTGCCTTGAACGTTTCACAAAATGGCATTCGTATCATTTGCAGATGTTTTTATTGCTCAAAAACCCCTCGAAACTGAAAAAAACTTGCATCCCTTTCCCTGCGCAGCGTCGCCCGTCCGCAGACCTGACCCGTGACTCGGCTCAGTGTCGACCCGCGGCCGTCGGAAGCAATCGTTCATTCGCCGCGCTTCATCGACTCGTCTCTAATGTATGGCCAAAAAGGTGTCTGGGTTTCACGGGGCCTCGAGTCCTTGCGGTTTTACTTTTTGACGTCTCGGATCGATGCGGCTGTTCAATAATGCGCCGGGTCGGGCTTTTAGCCGCGGGACGACGCGGGACGACCCGAGCTAACCTTCACTTCACCAGAAAGCACTCGGCGTCTTACCGATGGCCGTTATTGATTGTTTCTTTGCTCTTTTTGCTCCTAGGATTGAAAAAACGCACCAGGAAGGCCTTCGGTATACGGAAGAAAGAGAAGGACAATGACTCCACGTAAGTATGAGTACTGTAAGCATGAAGTGTATTTCTGGATCGTCTGTTGTGTTACTGCGTGCCGTCCTGTTCTTGAGATAAATTGACGTTAAAATATATGCTATTTATCGTATTTTCCACACTATAAGGGGCACTGGATTAGATTATAAGGGGCACTGACTTATTCATTGTTCATTGCTTTATGTTGCACCAAATCACCAAGACAAGTTCCTATGTTTGTGAATTCTGTTCATTGACAATGCCAATAAACCCTTTCTTATTCTGATTCTAGTTCTATTTTCAATAATTTTTCATATATAAGGCGCGCCGGACTATAAGGCGCATTCAGCAAAACAAAACGTGTACCACACAATATTGTTTCGAGCTCAGTAAGCACAACCAGAATTAACCATATATAAGGCACACTGGATTATAAAGCACACTGTTGTTTTTTGAGAAAATGAAAGGCTTTTAAGTGCGCCTTATAGTGCGGAAAATACGGTAGTTGTATTTTAAAAGACAGACAAACGATTGAGCGGAAAAGTTAAATTAAAACTTAAAAAAAAACACGTTTATGTAAAGTCTACTGCAAATAAAGGGTGCATTCACACTTGTTGTTATGTGGTCCTAAACTGAGCTCATTTTAGTCCCGATGTGGACTTGGTTTGGTCCTGTTCCAGTCCTTGTTCAGTCCTGTTTTTTAAAGCGTTTTTTACCTCTGCCTTTGACATGTTTCTCTAAATTAAATGCGTTGTGATTTAACATGGCAAGGCGGGTTCATCCGTAGGGCACAGTTTGTACATTAGGATAGAAGCCTGTGAGACAAGCTTCTACTCTGACAACGTTCAATGTTCTAAGCTAAAAACAGTTTTGTTTAGCTGCGCATATAGCTGAAAGGATTTTTATTTGCACTCTTCTCTTTTGTTTGTGATTTCATTAGTTTAGACAATCAGTTGGACTGATTTAAAAGGGAGTTGGACTCCGAAACACGTTGGACGTGTAAAAGTACGTACAATCAGTTTGACTGATTTAAAAAGGATTTAAAAAGGAGTTGGACTCCGAAAACACGTTACCCGTTGTGGCGAGGTGTTTTTTTAATATATATTTTTTTATTTAGTTAATTTTATTGTATTTCTGTTTCTGTAATTTCTTTGTGATTTTAATGATTTTTTTTCCTGCTGTGTGAAGCACTTTGAATTGCCTTGTGTATGAAATGTGCTCTACAAATAAACTTGCCTTGCCTTGCCTTGCCATTAATTCAAATTGCTTTACGGAACGAGAAACGATGCGTTAAAATCACAATACAAACATAAATAATCATTATAAAAAGTACTTTATCAGAGAAGAATGCAGATAAAATACTTTCGGTCATATCTACAGCTAAACACAACTGTTATTTCCATTTTTACTTTTGAGTCTTTTCAAAAATATCAATATTGGAGACACAAATGCATTGATAACTCTGTTTCAAACACTAGGCCTTTGATTCTGGCAGTGTTTTTTAGATGGTAAAAAGCTGTTGATGTTATTGATTGTATACAATATATCCAGAATATCGGATATTTAAAGTGAGTTATTTAAAGTAACAGCTGTTCTGAAATGTCCATGAGTCCAACGGCTGACGTGAAGAAACTCTTGTTGCATTTATACCGTATTTTCATCACTATAAGGCGCACTGGATTATAACGCGCGCTGTCAATGAATGGTCTATTTTTGCACATTTTTCATATATAAGGCGCACTGGAATATAAGGCGCATTAAGCGAAACAAAACGTGTTCCACACAAAATCGCTTCGAGGTCAGTAAGCACAACCAGAATGAATGCATATATAAAGCGCACTGGATTATAAGGCGCACTGTCGTTTTTTGAGAAAATGAAAGACTTTTAAGTGCAGCTTATAGTGCGGAAAATATGGTACTTTAGAAAGAGATAAGAAAAAATCCAAATTTATTGCCAAGTCAGTTTAATTTTCTGATTTATAACAGGTTGTTGTGGTTTTCACATTTAGAACAATATATTCTGAATGAAGTACTATATATAATGTGCTTTTTGCTAAATTTACAACATTGAAAACATTGAACAGCGTTTGTTATGATTAATTGGTGATTAAAACGCTCTAATATCCTTCTCTTTCTCACAGCGGGTCTCCGGACAGAGAAGGGGTAAGTAACAACATCCACACTCCTCATTCCATCAATTCATTTCAATCTTGATGGTGTTGAGAAGAAAAATGACACTTTTACTTGTTTTCATGTCCGCCAGGAGCCACAAGAGGCCGAATCGGTACTGAAGTCTAATGAGAATAGATTTTAGATTAGACGTCTGCACTGCTGCCTTAGTCTGTCCCTTCCCTGTAGATGTTCTTGCTCATTATTCACCCTCCGGACCGGACTAAGCTTGTGTAAAAAAAAAAAAAAGACTAAAAAAGATCTACTGTAGCACTTTCCCTAGACACGCATTTCCTCTGTTCAGGCGCAAAACAGGCGACATGAATGATAGCAGTAGAAGTAAACAGTAGAGTAGAAATAACATACATTTTTAGGTTTAAACATATGATTTTCTTTTTTTAGTCGCAGAGGAAGACAAATGGGGCCCCGAATGGCTTCTACGAGGACATCGACTGGGAAAGATATGTAAGTATGGACACAGTAAAGATGCACTCTGTCTTGGATTTATTCAATTACAAGTGAAAGAAACACAGCTGGACTTACTTTTTAACAGCTAAAAACTGATAAAGTCCAGTTGTGTTTGTTTCAATTATTTTTAGAGTCAATTACAAGTGATTTTATTGGTGAAAATATCTCGAGTGGACGCGACTCTCCACAGATCAGACCTGTAACTATGGGCCTGGTGGAATCGTCTGCTTTTCAATACTGTGGAACATTCTTGCTTCTTTTTTCATTTACTGCCATATTGCAATAAAGTAACTCTAAACTGTTTAAGTGCGATGTTCCAGAATGTGTCTGTTTTTCACTTTTAAGTCTGATTTTCTCTTGCGTTTTCTCTTGTTTTTCCAGAACTCTCCCGAGGTGGACGACGAGGGCTACAGCATGAGACCTGATGAAGAGTCAGAAGAGGGAGATATCCTTTACATTGGATACTGTATTTTGTTTTTGTTTTTTAATTTATTTAATGTTCATTTAATTTTAATTTCATCTATTTTAATTTCATTAATTTTATTTTATTTTATTTATTTTATTTATTTTATTTATTTTATTTATTTTATTTATTTTATTTATTTTATTGACCCCACGAATCATAAACGTGGGCGATGTCATGGAAAGTAGACCGGTCAAGACACTTACTATAACAACATCGTTCAATAAATGATACATGGAACAATATATTTTTGAGGTCATACTTTTTATTTGGGTTTTTAGTGGACATTTTGTCATTTGTCTGCACAATAATAAGATTTGAGCTGTAAACAGTTGAATAAATAACTTGTATGACCCATTGCAGATACAAACTAACTACTAAAGCGTTTAATTCTGCTGTTTATGTACAGTTTTTTTTCTACAATATTTTTTTTGGGGGGGATAATCTCGCTTTATGGTTTTTTGTGTCGGGCATGAATTAGTTATTGTCTATATTTTGTATGCACTTCAAATGTTATCGTGACAATGATAATGAGGAAAATGGGGAAAATGATAATAGATGGAGAGGCTGAGGTGGCTGGTGGTTTTACTGCATGTACTTTAATTGGAAAGGCACGAGTACTGATATTAAGGCCTTTTATCATTGCCTTCTTCGTACGAAACCTGTGATTTGCTGAGAAAAACAAGAGTTGGATCAAGTCTTCCGTCTCGCTCACGTACAAACACGACTCAGCGTTTGGCGACTTTCCAAGATCATTTTTTTTCCTTGACCGTTTTTGCTCCACCCGCTCCAAAGAAGCCTCACTTTTTCTCCTCGGATGAATCGGAAGGGGAGGAGGAGCAGAGGAAGAAGTTTAAGATCAAGATCAAGCCGCTGCCGGCCGACTGCGTCATCGCCACGCCGACCGTGGCTGAGCTGAAGCTCTCTATCGGGAACATAGCCCTGTCGCCGTCTCTGGTTAGTAGCGCCGCTCGCCGCTTCCGTTCGACTGAACGCGCCGCTTTGCATGTTCTCTTCACGTGGAATCGTTCTTTTCTGCAGCTTGTTGTTAGCGCTTGTAATCTTGCATGTTCAGGCAATTTAATTCGTCATACTATATGATCAAGCGCAGTTTTTGGCTTTATTTTTGTCTTTAAAAGCAAATACGGCGGCTTTCGATGTTGATTTCATGAACATAAAAAGGACTGGCTTTTAATTATCGCTGCATTCGACGACAAAAATAGTCAGATTTCCTTCTTCAAAGTCTGATTTTAGTTTTAGCTTAATAACTTTTACTGACCAAGATTTGGCTGTAGACGTCTCGATTTGAACAGCTCATAAATACATAAATACAATACATACTATAAATAAAATACAAAAATAAAAAGAATCATAGTTAACAATAAATTAATACAAATTAAAAATAAAATAAATAAAATAAATAAAATAAATAAAATAAATAAAATAAATAAAATAAATAAAATAAATAAAATAAATAAAATAAATAAAATAAATAAAATAAATAAAACAAAATAAAATAAAACAAAATGTCTGAATTTATCAAGTTATAGTTACGCAGTTTAACAAATACACCTTTACATTTGGTTATGCTTTGATTATAATCATATCTAGTCATATTAATTAGCTGGCGCATTGTGATTAGATGGGGTAGATGAGGATTCTGTTCTGTGTTCAGGTTCCAAACTCGTCCTACAAAACACTGGAATACAAACTGCTGAATCAACACAATCACATGCATTTCAGAGCGGGTTTCACATAACGAGGAGATATGTTGTCTTTTGGAAATGAGGCTGGGTGATATTTACAAAAATGTATATCTATATTGTTTTATTGGAGTCTCACAGTGACAATAATCAGACGATATTATGTGAATCTAATGGAAATGCATCAAAACATGTCTTTAAACGTATTAGTTCAGGTTTAAAAAACAGACAAATGTGAAATGCCGTATTTTCCGGACTATAAATTGCACCTTTTATCATAGTTTTGGCCGGGGTGCGACTTCTACTCCACTGCGACTTATATATGTTTTTTGCTTCTTTATTATGCATTTTTTGGCTAGTGCAACTTATAGTCCGGTAAATACGGTATCTGTAAATTGCATCACAAAAATGCAGAAATATCAATTTTTTTTCACTTATTTGAAACTGTACTACATAACTTTTCTGATTCTGATTTGCATTTGTAATCAGCTCTTTTTGTTGCATTTTATTATTATTTTTTTACTATAAACAATAAACTCTATGATAAAATTATGCATATCTTCAAAACCCGCACGTTCACGAGTATTATCTAAATTTCGACTCCACCTCCATCATTCGCACATGATGTCGTTTAAGATAGTTTAAGATGCTTATTGGTCACTTCTGTGCCGGTTGCTTGTTTTTAACACGAGGCAGACGTCCCACAATGCACCGCACCGCCCTCCGACAGCGAACGCCGCCAAATAACAGGGTGTGAAGCTCCCGTTTACGCAAATTCAAGCCTCGGACACATTTCGGACACGCCGTTCTCGACAATAGAACGGATCGAACGAGTCCTCCGTCATCGTCCCGGGGCCCCTGATTTCCTTTTTATTCCCCGGTGAGCGGCCTTGGCTCTGGTGACCTGGGTAAATTATTCAAGTAGGAAAGTGGGCACAATAGTCGCGTGTCGGTCGGCGGTCATTCGAGCCCCCGGCCTCAATTATTCAGTTCACGAGCGACGCAACAGACTGCGCTAACTCGACTAACTCTGCCACTGCGCGGACTCGCGTTCATTGAATTTGTTAGTGGAAATTGGCAAAAGTGAATTGATGTTATGCAGCGGTGTTGATTTGTGCCTTTAAATCTGCCTAAATGTAACACAAAAATAAGCAGACTGGTGTTTTTAGTGATGAGATGTTGTGCATTAAATGATTAAACTCAAATAATGTAGCTAAAAACAAGATAAAATTGTTAAAAGTGCATGGTTTTGATGTTGTTTATGTTGTTCTTTGGACTTGGTTTGGTCTCGTCCAGGTTTAGTTCCGGTTTAATTCTAATTTAGTCACATTTTTGATGCTGAAAGTGTGAACGCAGCCTTAGACCTTGGAGAAATGCGTGTTAAATGACAAAGAATAAAAGTCTGACTAGTTTATGTTCATAGAAATTGGGATTGAAAGCCATGTTTTAATTTAAAATCAAATAGAAAAATAGTGATCAATACTTACGGTAGAATTTTTTTTAATTATTTGTTTTATCGGTCTCGCTTTTTCATATATATATTCCATTATTTTGTGTTTTTTTAATTACTCCTAAGAGCTGTATTTATTCATATCAATGTATTTTTACAACAGTCACATTCACGCACGCTTTAGGTCACACGACATCTCAATTTTGCATTTTAGAAGAAGAATCTCTTGCAAATTGTCACTCTATTTCAAGCCAATCCAATCATTCACTGCTGAGATTGTCTGTTATCTTAAATCATCTGCAGACATGCAACTAGCGTGAAGTTATTTACCCTTTTGAAGTGGAATATTGAAGTGCAAAGGAGCATTTGTTTTCTGGAGAGAGAACAGTAACTCCAGTTCAGCCGCTCATAAATCCTTCCGTTCACACAGTTACTCTTAGCAACCGTGGCCCTGCGCTGATTTAACCGTCTAATAAAAGAGAGGAAAGGAGACTAAAGTTCACCGGCCTCTCTGAATAAACATCTTATTTTCCCCAGCATTTCTTCATCAAATTCTGTTTTTCTGGACAAAACATGTGGCTGGTTTAAGCACATTAAACAAAAGATGACTCTGTTTTAATCATATTTATATTCAGTACGATGGATTTAAATAATTCGGATTTATGCAAGTTGTCCAAAGTTTTTATTAGTATTATTGAAAAACTAACAAAAGTGGGAAACTTGCAGCTACAAATACAAAAGCATTTAAGAAACGGCATTTAAAACCGCAGACAATGTTCATGTTTTAAAAGCCACTGTCAAATAATTTAAAAAACAAAATGTAAATGCTTTTATTTTACTACATCTTTTGATCAGTGATTTTAATATCAAGTCGATTTTTATTCCACAACACTATTTATTTGTAAGCATTCACTAGATGTAAGGCTGGGGATTACAGGGGCCCTCACGATGCAATAATATCACGATTTTGCGATACATGCGATAATCGATATATTGCTCATGACATTGTACGATGCATCACTATTTTTTAAACAACACAATTCATTTTAAAAGACGTTTTTCTTTGTTAAACCATGACCTGCACAAATTCAAATTGAAACGCACCCATTTTAGCCATCAAAACAGTCAAAATGTCAAATGTTTTGTTTAAACATTCGGGAAATTATATCAAAAATTACTCATGGCGATATATCGATACAGCAGCCCACGATATTGATACAGTATCTTAACATTTAGTATCGCGATATATCGACATTTTGAAACTTAATTGATCCACAAGGGAAATTAACATTGTAGCTCAATATAATAATATTTCTGGTTCCACTTCATTAAAAACTAAACCTTATCAGCCTTAATAAAACAGGAACAAAGAACGATTCAGCCTTAGTAACAACTCAATTTAGAAGTAAGTAGGTGTTAAGTAGGTTTACCAAGCCTAAATCATTCTTAAACTATTTGCTCATTATGAATTAAGTCATTGTTCATGCTTTATTGAGGTGCAATTAATAAATAGAACAAGTGTTTTCGTAGTTCATAGTAACAAAAAACTAATAAATGGTAACAAAATTCAAAATTAGTTGCAGAAAATGTATAGAAAATGTGTCAAATAAGGCAGAAATATACAGATTTACATATGTACAAGTAACATAATGTATATAAACATGTCTAGGGGGTGTGAGTGGGTGGTGTAGTGCCCTGTAACATTACAACGCTCATATTAATGGTGCTTTGCTTTGTTTGACAGTGCTTTGCTTTGCTTTTCTAACATTTATTTTCTCTCTGCTTGTTTTTGCCATTCTTTTGCCGTCAATAATGATGCTAACCTGTAGAAGAGTCCGGTAAGAGTTCGGTGTGCTGCTGCCACTCACTCTGCTTCTGAACAACGCACTCATTCACATTCATTAAGAAATCACATCATTTATTGCAGTCTTAACATCACTACTCCGACTATGATTGTACGTTTTGGACCAGTTATATGTGTGTTTGCATTATATACATATTTGTGTTGTTTTACAAGATTTATATGTGAAGTGTTGTTGAAGTGTCAAAGTATGTGGTTCTAAAGGGTGCACTACATAACTTTCCTGGTGTTTTTCCGCTTGTATATACAGTGTATATATGGAGATGTGTTGTAGTTTGCCTGTAATGTTCCCTAGTATGGCATTATCCGTCTTGCATTTATTACGTTTAAAAATACATTGACAGACATACATTCTTACTGTGAGTGGGGTCGCCTCACCGTAGAGCTGACCCGTAACTTGGCTTGTTTCCATGGAAATAGATCAGTTCAATGCCGTACTGTGTAACATTCTTGTCGAAGCAAAAACATCTCTATTAGGGCCACCACGTAGTCGTTAACTGGACTATAGAGGACTTGGTCTGATCCTGGTCTTGTCCTGGTCTGGTCCTGGTCTGGTCCTGGTCTAGTCCTGGTCTGGTCCTGGTCTGCTCCTGGTCTGGTCCTGGTCTGGTCCTGGTCTAGTCCTGGTCTGGTCCTGGTCTGCTCCTGGTCTGGTCCTGGTCTGGTCCTGGTCTAGTCCTGGTCTGGTCCTGGTCTGCTCCTGGTCTGGTCCTGGTCTGGTCCTGGTCTAGTCCTGGTCTGGTCCTGGTCTGCTCCTGGTCTGGTCCTGGTCTGGTCCTGGTCTAGTCCTTGTCTGGTCCTGGTCTGGTCTTGGTCTAGTCCTTGTCTGGTTCTGGTCTGGTCTTGGTCTGGTCCTGGTCTATTCCTTGTCTTGTCCTGGTCTGGTTCTGGTCTCTTCCTGGTCTGGTTCTGGTCTGGTCCTGGTCTGGTCCTGGTCTATTCCTTGTCTAGTCCTGGTCTGGTTCTGATCTGGTCCTGGTCTGGTCCTGGGCTGGTCCTGGTCTAGTCCTTGTCTAGTCCTGGTCTGGTCCTGGTCCTGGTCTGGTCCTGGTCTGGTCCTGGTCTGGTCCAGGTCTAGTCCTGGTCTAGTCCTGGTCTGGACCTGGTCTGGACCTGGTCTAGTCCTGGTCTAGTCCTGGTCTGGACCTGGTCTGGACCTGGTCTGGACCTGGTCTAGTCCTGGTCTAGTCCTGGTCTGGTCCTGGTCTGGTCCTTGTCTGGTCCTGGTCTAGTCCTGGTCTAGTCCTGGTCCACACACACACACACACACACACACACACACACACACACACACACACACACACACACACACACACACACACACACACACACACACGTTAAAGCACCTTTTAGAACAAAGACTGCAGCATTATTAACTGAGAATAAAATAAAAAGAATGAACATGATCAGATTTCATCATTAATTCACTTTAGTTAGGGTTAGGGTTAGGGTCATCATATTTCAACAACGACAACTTAGTCCCTGCCCTAGTCTCCATGGAGACAGCAGCTGGCAGACATTCTACCACAGAAGTTACAAAGATAAAACATGCAAACACACAATACAACACTTGTCATAACGATTAGAAATACCACCCTGTTTTACAATATATTTCATTACATATAAAAACAGTCATTTTGCAACCGTTAAGTAGTCCGTCCAATCAAACGAGACGATGCCAGCAGCTTGCCCCGCCCCTTATTGCATCACCGTAATGATCACGGCTCACTGCACAACTGGAACATGAGCTCGGAGAGTCCATCGTGTGCACGGATCTCTGAGCGGAGCAGGACGGAGGGCAAACCGAGACACGAGACAATTACACTGCACATTTTCAGATCATCAATGTGCGTTCAAGATTATTACCGTCTTTTCTGGACTATAAGTCGCACTGGAGTATAAGTCGCACCAGCCAAAAAATGCATAATAGAGAAGAAAAAAACTTATATAAGTTGCACTGGAGTATGAAATGTGGTTGCAAGTGTGAAAATAACAAAGAATATCACTTATAAGTATACAAGTATAACTATAAGTATAAGTCACACCCCGGCCAAAACTATGAAAGAAAATGCAACTTATAGTCCGGAAAATACGGTACGTGCTCTGGATCGTACCAGTTGTGCTGAGCTGAATTTGGCCAGATATTTTTCTCAAATTAAAGTTTTGTTGCTTACTTTACTTACTTATTACTACTGAATAAATAATTGAGAAGCAGCATTGATGTTGCTTTTCCTTGAATGTTCCACTGTAAAGCATTAAACATCTAGCATTTATTCAATGAGTTGTTTTCATTGTTTGTTCACGTGCTTGTCTTTATGGAGAGGGATACGTTTAAAGCCATTCTGTGGAACATTCCAACCAAAGCATTGACCCTCCACCAGAAAAGTTACGTGGAGCACCTTTAAAGTACAATTTCTTCACAAAGATACTCGAGAACTACTGTTAAACAAATTGTATCGAACTAAAACTCAAAAAAGCGGAGCACGGCGTCGACACAAACTGAACGCCGCTCGTCACAGCTCCTGAAAAGACTTTAAATGTTAAATTGCTGCCGCCCGGTGTGTGCTCGCCATTTTATTTATTGCCATTGTCAGTGAGTGAAACGAGGAGCTTCAGCGTTACGGTGCAACATGAAACAATGCATACTAATAATAGTTTATGAATCGCCCACATTTCCTTGACCTTTTAGTAGTGAACAGGCCACAGTGCGCCCGGACTGATCACAATTTGCATCACAATACAATTCAGATCCCGACCTGAGCTAATCCCGAACAAAAAGTCTTAAAATGTTTGTGAAAATGACGTTTGAATTGTGCTGAATAAAATAATTACCGGTAATTCAAATTTCATGTATTATTCAGCTCAGTAGCTTGACCCGTATTGTAGTAGACTGAAGATATTGAAAGTAACTTGAAAGACAAAAGAGTTCCCCCTGCCTGTCACTTTTGAAAATACATCGTCAGAGAACAGACACAAAAGCCTGAAATAGGACATTATAATCACACACAAAAACATTTAACATTGCCAATTTTTTTAAAAGCACCAGGGTTTCTCAGGAGAGTTGTCTTCTGGTCAATGTGGACAAATGTTGCAAAGCTGCTTTTCCGTCCAGAGACAGCAGGGGGCGGCGACAGACACATACTCGTATCGGTGTCGCCAAGACGTCCATCACTATAAAATGCTGATCGATTGTTTTTGAGTACAGCCCTGGTATATAACTGATTTGTCACTCTCTGACCAGGTGTCTCTTCTCTCTTCCTTTTTGCTGGTCACAGAGACGCAGCCCGGTAAGTCCATCTCTTTTCTCTCTCACGTCTTATCTTCCTTCAAATGTCCTCCCTTGGACTAAAGCTGCTGACGTTCAAACTTGTGTGGTTGGCGCTGAAAATCCAGGACATGGTTTATACTTGAGCTGGTGCAGGTTTTCGTGTCTCATTTGCGCTTTGACAGCTGGTTCTTTGAAGTCTCTCCTCGCGTGGTGATGTCTCCTCCGCCTGTCTTCTTCAATCTGTTTCTTTACTGATGCGGCTTTTTCATGTAGTGTCTCCTCCATTTTCTCCGGTAGCATTAGTTTCATTAGTTTTTCCACTTTCCATTTACCGTATTTTCCACACTATAAGGCGCACTTAAAAAAACAACAACAACAGTACGCCTTATAATCCAGTGTGCCTTATATATGGATTAATTCTGGTTGTGCTTACTGAGCTCGAAGCGATTTTATGTGGTACATGTTTTGTTTCACTTAATGCGCCTTATAGTCCGGTGCGCCTTTTATACCGTATTTTCCGTACTATAAGTCGCACCAGTCAAAAAATGCATAATAGAGAAGAAAAAAAACATATATAAATTGCACTGAAGTATGAAATGCAGTTGCAAGTGTGAAAATAACAAATTATATCACATATAAGTCGCTCCGGAGTATAAGAATAAATATAAGTATAAGTGGCACCCCGGCCAAAACTATGAAAAAATTTGCGATTTAAAATCCCAAAAAATACGGTATGAAAAAATTATTGAAAATAGACCATTCTTTGACAATTATAATCCAGTGCGCCTTATAGTGATGAAAATACGGTATATTAAGTGTTGTTTGTGGTGTTTCCAGAAAGTTATTATTTATAATTTGTTCTGGATGTAACGATAATGTATGTTGTCATTGTGCAAAATCCCAATCGAGTCACAATGATATCCTAATATTGTTAAACCACATTGTGACCTGTCTAATACCTAAATGTAGGGAAGAGATATGGAAGTTATGTATTTTCCGTGTCAAAAAGTAACAATGAGCATCAATCAGTCGATGTGTACGTATTGTGCAAGTTCCAGTGCATTTCCGAAAGTGCATTTAAGTTTTCTGCCACGTCTGTTTGTTTCAGTGCGTCCGTTATGAAGAAACATTAATCATGTTTTGAATCAGAATTATTTGGAATTTGACAGTCATGATCGCTCAAAAGGCTCAACAGGGCATTTTTAACGACAAAACTATCGATATCGCAGTATTGCCTGACACAATAATTAATATTGCAACAAGTTAAATATGGTGCAGTGACACCAATATCCTCCATCTGACAAATGTACAGTTTTTATTAAATTAAAGCTTTGAAAAAGGCTGATTTTTAGTCACGATTTTGCTCATTCAGTCTAAATTAGCCTTGATTTAGTTTAGTTTGACCAATACTTTAAGGCATGTACAGGTTTGTTTTTATATATATATAGTGGAATTATTGTGACAAAAAGTATCTTAAAATAGTGCAATGATATCAGTAATGCAGTATTTTACCGCCATATCGCAATCATTTCCAAAATTATGCAGCCCTAATTTCTATAAAACTTTAAGACTCTACAATATCGATGTAAAAAGTGTACCGTTATGCACTTTTTCTGTACAATTCAAGAATCATCCATCTCAGTTAGCTGTTTATCATAAAGGACAAGGACATTCTCTTGCCTAAATAACCGCAGCCTGATGTGGTATTTTTCAAACACATTTCATGTCAATTTCAGGTAATATTCATTTAGTTAGATAGAAAATGCTGACATTCATTTCTCTGTCTATTTTTCCAACACAGGGTTTGATCAGAAACCCATCAAGTAAGTAATATCTCAGCCATTTTACCTGTAATATATTCACATTACAATTTTTTTTTTTTAAAGATTTTTGTGATTTATTTTTTCAAACTTTATTTCAGATGAAGAGTTTGTGCGTCCTCGCCGCGCTGTTCCTGCTCCTGCTGCTGCTCCTGCTGCTGCTCCTGCTGCTGCTCCTGCTGCTGCTCCTGTTGTGGCAGCGTCACCGGCTTCTGCACCTCAGACTCCCAGGTAACGCTTCGTGCATTATTACATTTAAAGATGTATCGATACTATTATGAATTGATATTGAAACTGATTTCCTTTGCAGCAGCATGTCTCCCATTACTGAGGACGCTTTAGCCTTATTTGGGCCTCCTTTGGATACAACCTTTGGAGAACAGAAAACAGACGGTAAAATATGAAATACTTAATGGTTAAACTGCAAAACAGGATTATCTAGCGTGGTTAAAACTGTTCGATTGCAGAATATTTATCTAGCTTTGACTATAGATTGGATGTATTTAGTTGTTTAATCCAATCGAACTTGTTGTGTAACGTATTTGACATTTTAAAACAAATCTACCAAGGGGAATAGAAGGTTTTGTATTTTAAGCTTAGTTTTCATATTGTTTTGGCAGATAATTTAGCCTGAAATGAAAGACAATTTATAAAAACATTTTAAACGGGTCAAAATGACTCAAATTAAAATGAGTATTCTTACAATCTGATCAGAACTGCAACGATGAATCAACTACCGTAGTCATGACTAGTTGGCAATAAGAATCATAGTCGTATTTTGAGCCTCGTAATTGTTACCATATTTTCCAGACTATAAGTCGCACCGGAGTATAAGTTGCACCAGCCAAAAAATGCATAATAGAGAAGAAAAAAATATTTATAAGTCGCACTGGAGTATGAAATGTAGTTGCAAGTGTGAAAATAACAAATAACATCACATATAAATCGCTCTGGAGTATAAGTATATAAGATTAAATATAAGTGTAAGTCGCAACCCGGCCAAAATTATGACTTATAGTCCGGAAAATACGGTAACTGGACTATTCAGGCTATAAAACACATGGAAAAGACATTTTTATTAAAAAAAACAGCGGTATTATTAAATCAAAATATAAAAAAATAAACAAATTTTCAGATTTTCAAAAATAATACACTTTATTCGTAAATATTCTCCATCTAGAAGCCTTTGGTCACTGTATTTACACCTTTTATTTAGTTGACAACGTATTTAAAAAGTCTCAATGTGCAATAGAAATGGGTTTGACAAAAAAAAATACATTGCTGTCTAATTGACTGCTAAAATAATTGTTCCTAAATCTAATATAATACACCTTTTTGTTGTGTAGAAGTGAGTAGCAAGTTTTCAGCAACCGTCAACTTCTATTATTCCCTTTCTCAATCTCCTCACCGTGTTTGGATCCGGCCTGTGATGAGGTCAAAGTTGCCGGCCCCTTCGTTAGCACAGCGCTCCTCGTTGATATATGTAAATTCCCTTGTCGCCCGCTGTCGGATTCGGCGCTGCTCCGTGCGCTCGCGCTCTCGCTCTTATGTAACGGCTCCGTCAGGCGTAGCTAACAACATCCTCACGCACATTCATGTTCTCGCTACGTTTGAGGCAGCGGCGGCGCAGACAGAATATTCCTCAAAAGGGTTTAAGCTGTAGACCAGAGGATTATAGTGCGTGCGTTCATAAATGTGCTGTGATGTTTTTGCATAACGTGGAATATCAAGCTGAAAAAATGTAACTGCTGTATGTCTCTCAAATGTAGTAACTTTGCTTAATCAAGTTTTAGGAACAGGTTGTTATACGGGGCAAGGGCCTGTATAACAACTGTATATATTTCACTGTTTTTAAAAGAAACATCCACATTTTTATTCATTTCAAGTCCTTTCAACTGACAACAATTATGTCTTTAGAGTTGAATAACGGCACCACTTTGTTTATTTATGCTTTTTGTAGCTCATGTGGATATTACATTAGTAGTTACATAGATATTAACCATAAACCAGGATTAAAAAATAATCTACAGTCTGATGGTTAAACATCAGAGAGTTCTGACCGCTCATCCAACCCTAAAACTGTAGAGGGATTTAAATGTTTGGGCTCCCATCTGCTTAAATATATATCTGCTTAAATATGTCTGTGAATGTCTGTAAATTGGACTGGAATGAACACGTTATGCTCTAATGTTTATTTCTATCCTCATTTTAATGAGCTGTTTTGAGCAATGACAATTTTTTTTATTTTATTTATTTATTTCAGACACAAGGTGGTCCATAATTAAAATATGAAATAAATAATAAAGAAATATTAGTATTAAAAGTCTATATTATATTAGTGATATGTTGACATTGCCCGCGGCCTATAAAACCAGATTACTGCCATATTTCTACAAATACATTTATTCAGAGCAGTAAACTGTAATTGCTGTTTCAGGACTAAACAGTTTATTCTTTCAAATGTTGATTTCGCTTTGATTGCTGGATTATGAATATGATGGGTTTTGTGGTGACATTGGGATATTCCAGATAAAAACATTGGTCATGTGATTGACACTACTTGTTCTGTCCTTCCTGAACACTAGTGGTTCTGTCTGACGCGTGGGGCGTCCCTTTGTCAGAGTCCAATTCCTCTTTGAGCAGATCCTTCCCGACAGGAAGTAAGTCTCGGCAGCCTGTGTCACATGACCCTGTCCCCGGAATGAATGCCCCGCCCCTTCACAACATGGACCCATCATGGAACCACTACTAACCCATAATAATAATGATAATATAAAAGACTGTTTAGACTCATGTCATCCACCATCTAACGACCATAAAAGCCTGTTGTGTTTGTGAGCGACGCGCTGGGGTCCTGTTGGGGCTCTGTTTGGGGCCCCAGAGCACCTCCCCCTGCATTTGGCATCTTGACTGTCTGCACTGTGATGCATGAGTTATCATTTGTGATGTGGAAAATTGCCGTATGTTCATTTGCATTTGGAATTGTGTCACCAAATTTAACCAAACTTGAAGTAACTTTGTTTTAATGCCTTGTTTGATATATATAATTGATAATATATAATTCTGCCCCTTTACCTTCTTTAGATCACTGATTTTTTTCCTTCACTCTTTTAATTTCAGCTCCGCCTCCTCTTCCTCCCAAAAATGTCCCGACTATTCCCCCGACCGCCGGCTCCATGGAGAATCCTGGTACTCATCACTTATTTTGTTGTTTAAATTCATTACAATAATTTATTCCTCTCTTAAATGTATTTATCACAGTTTATCTAGAAGGTCTTATAAAAAAACATGTACTATTTTGTGTAAAAGTGTATAGGATAGGTAAACTATTGGTTCAATCATGCAGTGCACTCAGCACTGCCCTCTGGTGGTCACATGGGTTTCATAGATTTTTCTTTTAGTTACATGTGAATTTACCAAAGAGAAATGAAAGTTATAAATGTAACTATGGTTCTATGAATCCCGCCTAACCGCCCGATGATGTTTTGCATTGAATGAGTCCTTTTGTGCTTGTGCTGGGAATGATTCAGTGCTTTCAGTATTCTGGCGGCCACTTGGATGAAATGGAACTCGTATTACTATCTCAGTATATCACTTTTAGGAGCACTATTTACAGTGTAAGTGCATTTGGCTCATCTTCCCCTCTGACTTGTGTCTCCGCTCCAGATTCCTCGACAGAAGCCGACAGCCCACACAGAAAGCCTTCTATAGCGGACCTGGACAACCTTTTCGGCCCCGAGTCGACGCCCCCTGTGGCCGAAGAGACGAGCGACTCCTGGGTGTGTTTCAGCGAAGACCCCGCTCCACCAAATGACCCGCCCTCCTCGCCTCCTGCTCCAGAAGAACCGGCGCCTCCTCCTCCGTCTTCTCCTCCTCCACCTTTACCCAAGTCTCCACCTCCGCCACAGGAACCGGCACCTTCTCCCCCTCCCCCGAGCACCCCTCCGCGCCCGAAAGAGGACTCGGCGCCCCCCACACCCAGCTCCCCGGCCCCCACAGAAGAGCCTCGAGTCCCATCCGAGTCTTTAACGCTATCCCCATCTCCGCCACCGCCGCCAAAAGATCCGGCGTCTCCACCTGCCGCGACGCCCCCACTTCTCTCTCCTACCAGCCCCCCGCCGCAAATGAGCACGCCCCCCACAGAAGCTCCGCCTCCTACTGCGCCGTCTCCGGAAGAAAAACCCAAAAGTCCAGAAGAGAAGTCCCTATCCAAAGAAAACAGTGTTGAAACTGCTGCCGCCTCGCCCAAAGACACAAACACGGAGAGCAGGAGCACGCCGCCCCCGCCCCCCGCGCACCGGAGCGTGGTGGCGTCGCCAGGGCCAGCGTCGGGCACAAATAGTGGTGAGTGCCGGAAAAGAACCAAAACATGATACTTTGCCTCCATAGCGCAGCAAAAGTGATGTAATTGCTGCTTTTATTAACGCTTTAAACAATCTTAATCCCAAAAAATCTTGTTATAAATGGTGTTAAAGGCATGTTTGGGCATTTTACAGGAAATTACAGGAAATAAAATACATTTCTAACATACTAAGAGCCTGTCTACAATATTGCACTTGCTTGTTTCCATAGAGATAAAGCCATAGAGATGACCAGAAAATGTCTATGGTGTTTAAACAGGCTATAGTGTGTTTACTACTTTTTATTCCCTTCATAATTTAGCATCCCTTTATATAATAAGTGCTATACTTGCCTGATATACTTTGATTTACTTAATTTCATGGTATTTATGTCTCTTGCTCTTGTTACTCGCAGGCTCGTCGTCTCCAGTCAGGCCCAGTACACCTTCATCAGTAAACTCCACCCCTCCTCCTCCTCCGCCTCGACCCCCCTCGCGACCCAAACTCCCTCCAGGGAAGCCCACTGTGGATGGGGTAAGATTACATCATCACTGACCATGTGTGTTAATGCTTAATGCACAAAGAGCGGATACTGTACATATAATACCAATTTCATCATTCTAGAAGGACAATAAACCATGTAGACCTCAATATTTTCCCACCAAATTTTATCTTAACTTTTTTTGAAGCTTTTTTTTTTGAAACACTTACAATTTCCTTACCCCAATTTGCTGTGCCATACCTATAAACACAAGTTTATAATCACTCAGCCGCCCAGCCCCCCATGCTTTACTGGCAATTTGAAGAAACATCTCTTAAAGGACACATATTATGCAAAATTGACATCAGAAACACACACGCTTGTTTGATGAATCTTGTTAAGTAAGTCCTCTCCCCTCAGAGCCTCAGAAAAGACTCACATTTCCCAGATTTGTGACATCCAAGGTAGAGATCCAGAGGTCTCCCGCGCTGTTTTTAACTCCCTAAATCATCGCCAGATTGTTATGGTTATATCTGCCATCAACTTTGCACTTACATTACACACACGCTTCATTTAAAGTACAGTCCCTGCAGGATGTGTCTTTTGTGTCTTAAGTGTTTGTTGTTGATTGTTGCGTGTGCGTCTTTGGGTGTAATGTATGACTTAAGAGGGACAAATTTTAAGTTATAACAACTATAATTTAACTTTTTATAGGACAACTTTTTACATCTGTTCAGGGACTACAGATAAAAAACAGCCTTCTAGCAAATTTGGCATATTTACATGTTTATTAATATGTACTGTCCCTGAAAAATTAAATAGCATAAAATAGCAAGTCTGGCAAGCTAGCTTTTGTACATTTCCCTATGTAATTCCCTCTGCTGCCAGTAGATGGAGTACTTACCCATCATTTTAAGTTGTAAAACATGAAATGCCAAACCAGAGTTACTCAAGAGCACGTGTTAAGCTTTACAACACAAATAACGCGTGCCCTGTGTGCATTAACGTGACTCTTTTGCGCCCCCAGAGCCGTCCCTTCAGCCCCCCGGGGCACTCGGCCAGCCCTCCCCCCGTGGCCCCGTTGGCGCGGGCCGAGAGCACCTCCTCCATCTCCTCCACGAACTCCGCAGCCACGACGCCCACCGTCAACAAGGAGCTGTGCGTGTCGGTGTCAGGTGAGCGCCGCCGCCGTCACCGCAGGGAAACGCAGGCCTACGACCGCTCTATCATGTCTATTTGCACCGCATTGTTTGTGTAATACATTTTATTTTCATTTTTTTTCTTTTGATTTTAGTTGCTACACAGTCATTAAATATTGTGTTCTGCATTCATCAGTAAGTTCATTAATATATTGGAAAAGTCAATGAGAGGGCACAAAGTAATGGATTGCATAGATAGAAGTTGAGGAACTATTGTAATTGAACTTTTATAAGATGATATTTCTATTTCACACACTGCTCAGTAACGTACCAGTCGCGCAGATTTGGCTGTTCTCAATTGCAACTTTTTTGGTTTTTATAAGGCCTGATTGTGACACGTGGGCGTCCCGATTTAATCAATGCATTTTTGTTCCGAATTAGGATACATGTGCACAAATTCTTCTTTCTAATTCACTTGTGAATATGTGAGCGATGTGTGAGCGATGTGTGAGCGGCGTGTGAGCGACGTGTGAGCGGCGTGTGAGCGGCGTGTGAGCGGCGTGTGAGCGACGTGTGAGCGGCGTGTGAGCGGCATGTGAGCGACGTGTGAGCGGCGTGTGAGCGGCATGTGAGCGACGTGTGAGCGGCGTGTGAGCGGCGTGTGAGCGACGTGTGAGCGGCGTGTGAGCGACGTGTGAGCGGCGTGTGAGCGACGTGTGAGCGGCGTGTGAGCGACGTGTGAGCGGCGTGTGAGCGACGTGTGAGCGGCGTGTGAGCGACGTGTGAGCGGCGTGTGAGCGACGTGTGAGCGGTGTGTGAGCGATGTGTGAGCGGCGTGTGAGCGGCGTGAGTAAGAAAGCAAATAAATAAAATACCTGACGGACACATGCTATGCTAAATTGACTTTTAAACACAACTTAGAGTGATGAGTCTTGCGTGTTTGAGTATAATCTTTAATTTCCTGACGCTGTTACTCCCGACTATTCCCGATTTCACGACGCACGATTTGTTTTTGTCGATCGCTGATTCACGATCGATTCAGCTGCGTTGCATAGCTGTTTTTGGCCTCTATTGATGACGTTGGCGGTAAAGTAACGGAGGGAAAAGGGGCAGGACGGAAACCACAGTTTTCAACAACGGAAGTCAGGAAACTTTTTCCTTTTATTAAATCAGAACTAAGTCACATTTTTACCTTATTAAACGTCTTTGTCCCTGTGATGGTTAAATATGTATTTTTGGGGCGTTTTGACGTGTTCATCGTCGCCCCCTGCTGTCTCTGAGCGGAAAACCAGCCATCGAACCAAAGAAAACTCTCCTCTGGAACCGTGGCTCTTTACTTCATTATTTGGCCACGCTAAAGGGTTTTATAAGTGATTATACGTTAATAAAAACAAAGAGAAATAATTCTTAGAAAGAAATAATAATAATAATAAACCTTTTGTGTCGTTTGTCTGTCTGTTAGATCAATATTGCGATTCAAAATGTGCAAAAATAATAATCCGAGTGTGTCAAAGATGATACCTAAATGGCAGACAAAACCGTAATATGTCTTTTTTAAATAAGAAGAATTAATAATACGTGTTAATTCTCATTTTGTGTCGCTTTAACTCTTTGTGGCGGAGCTTGTTCTTCCTCGTTTCCGCCGCTTTTGCTTTCTTTGTAAGTTCAAGAGCTGTTCATAGATGACATGATTTATTATAATTGTAGTTAAAACTTTAATTTGGTTGATTATTTTACGTGTGGTAGAGCTGCATTCCTATTTTGTAATCGTTGTAATCTGGACTATACAGACTCTTGAGACGCACGAAAAGACCTTTTATCGCAAAGACCGTGACATTATTAAATCAAAATGTCAAAAAAACAAATAAACCATTTCAGATTTGGATCAATCGTGCGTTGTAATTATAAATATTCTATATCTCGAAGCCGTCAGTCGCCACATTTGAACCTTTCTTTTGTGAAATGTGTTTGAAAAATGTACAAGTCTAAATCACTGACTAGTTGACTACTAAAATAAAAATTAGTGTTGATCAAAAATGTATTATTTTATGGATAAAAGGATAAAAAACCTCAGAACTAACCCTGGACTAGAGCAGGAATAAACCACAACCTAGAATTAAGAATAAAACTTAATGTGAGCCTCGCTGTCCTAACGCAGATCTTTGTTGACTGAATTCTGACTTCTACAGTTTTAGGGACATTTCCATAATATTTCCTTTTTTTCCTCTTAACACCACCTTTTTATACCTTTTTTACACCACTACCTCCTCTCCACATGTTTATGAGTATTTTTGTGCACTTTTTTTGCCGCCGGACAAAACAAAACCCACATTCACGTTGTCGTCGGCTCGTCCTGGTCCTCTTCTGTTTAACCTGGCCAAGCGTCACCGTGGCAACCAACCGTCTGAGAGCGCCGTGCCATTGCGTCTCCCGGACACTTTGGGGAAGAACCTTTTGAGCGTTTGTGTGCGCGCCACGTTTTCGGTCATAACCTCGACTCGCTCTGAGTTCCTGAAATGGCACCGTCGCTTTCCGTTTGTCCCTCGAGGGCCGCCGTTGTTCAGAGTGTGGCATCTCGACGGGTTTGATGCTGAGAAGCGCCGACGCGACCTCTGATTCCAGCCCCTCGTGAGTCCAACTCGCTCCTTGACGCTCGTTGAAAACCAGTGCGGTCAACGTGACGCTCGTTGCTAAGTGTATTTTTTTAATGCAATTTTTTTTACATTTGGCAGAGAAAATGAGGTCTTCCTGTTATTATTTGATCAGATCATCACACACTAGGGATGTCACGATATCACATTTTACTGGGAGAAAAACACAACTACGATTTAACAATTATTTGTAATTAACAAAAACTACACATTTTGACTTTCATCTCTTCCATTGTCTTCTTAACGCGTAAACAATTCCTCAAGTTTGTGACCGACTTTACACAATCAAGCGTTCGGAATGACAAAACAGAAAAGGTTCTTTAAATTTAGACGTATTGTTTTTGACTAGATATTTAATTAAAGAGACGTAATCTGGCGTAACTTGATCATGTCGAGTTCCCTATCCCAGGCAGTCGAGTTTTACAGCAGTGTCGCCGTCCATTCCTGCTGAAGTGTCACTGACGCCCCCTGCAGGCCGACGTGTGACATAGACCGGATTCAACTGTCACCTCTATGAACAGTTTGTGCTGCGAGATATTTGTTTTCCGAGTCAGTAAAGTGTAATATCTGCATTCACTGGGTTGAGCTGTTTTGACGAGGTTAGAGCGGTGTGTTATTTAATCCTGCAGTGATTCATTTTAAATACTATTCAGATTACTATAAGTGTCGATGCTCTCTCTGTCAGTGTGAAATGGGCCTGGGCAATTAGTTAAACTTGAGATTCAGTCATTTATAAGCGTCGGTGAAAAGCTGAGTGCATTTGAATCGAGAGCCAGTAAAAGAAGGAATTTATTTGGGTTTTTTTTGCGTTAAAAGGGCTGTCCGGTCCCTGTATGACCGGAGCAGGAGCTGTGTTCGCATTGCAAGTCAGACCTGTTCCCAGTGCATGTTGGATTCCGCCAGGGCTGCCCTTTGTCACCGGTTCTGTTCATAATTTTTATGGACAGAATTTCTAGGCGCAGTCAGGGGTCGGAGGGTGTCCGGTTTGGGGACCACAGGATCTCATCTCTGCTGTTTGCAGACGATGTTGTCCTGATGGCTCCATCAAACCCGGACCTGCAACATGCACTGGGACAGTTTGCAGCCGAGTGTGAAGCGGCTGGGATGAGAATCAGCACCTCCAAATCCGAGGCCATGGTTCTCGACCGGAAAAAGGTGGCTTGCCCTCTTCAGGTGGGTGGGGTGTCCTTGCCCCAAGTGGAGGAGTTCAAGTATCTCGGGGTCTTGTTCACGAGTGAGGGAAGGATGGAGCGTGAGATCGACAGGCGGATCGGTGCAGCGGCTGCAGTGATGCAGTCGCTGCATCGGACCGTTGTGGTGAAGAGGGAGCTGAGCCGAAAGGCAAAGCTCTCTATTTACCGGTCGGTCTACGTTCCTACCCTCACCTATGGTCATGAGCTTTGGGTAGTGACCGAAAGAACAAGATCGCGGATACAAGCGGTCGAAATGAGTTTCCTCCGCCGTGTGGCTGGGCGCTCCCTTAGAGATAAGGTGAGGAGCTCGGCCACACGGGGGGAGCTCGGAGTAGAGCCGCTGCTCCTCCACGTTGAGAGGAGCCAGCTGAGGTGGCTCGGGCATCTGTTCCGGATGCCTCCTGGGCGCCTCCCTCGGGAGGTGTTTCAGGCATGTCCCACCGGGAAGAGGCCCCGGGGAAGACCCAGGACACGCTGGAGAGACTATGTCTCTCGGCTGGCCTGGGAACGCCTCGGGATCCCCCCGGAGGAGTTAGAGGAAGTGTCTGGAGAGAAGGAAGTCTGGGAGTCCCTGCTCAGACTGCTGCCCCCGCGACCCGGCCCCGGATAAAGCGGCAGAAGATGGATGGATTAATACTGAAAACCATATTGAATTGACAAACAAATCAAATTGAATAAAAAATTAAGATCGATCCATATCTCTCAGCCCTAATGTGGCTAATATGGATTTTATTTATGTCAATGGGCTTTCCTTTGTGGGATCTCCTTTGACGGTACCTTACATTTCAGACTTTTGGACCGATCATGGGTGTTTCGTGGCCGATGCTGATGCCAATTTCCACCATTTTACCCAAAATATATGACTTTAAACGACTACAAACTCAATCACTGCCTACACTGTCCGCTGCCCTACATAAAAATAGCACAAAAGGAAAAATAATATCAATATTAATCATTTTAGACATCCATAACCCCGTTTTGGCACTAAACCACGGTATTATGGAGCAGTGTAATTACAGCTTGTGCAGTGCCCTCGTTCCTTTAAAGTGCATAGAACAGGCTCTTGTGTTTTTCCTGAATTTGACTTTGTTCTGCACAATAGTTGACAAATAATTTTACCTGGTAATTTTTGTTAAACTGTCCAAAAACATGTGTCAGTTGTGTGTAAATCGCCTCACTCACTGATGAGAGGGATTCTGCTTCCTGTCGGTTCGTTTTTCGACCTTTTGTGCAAAACTGTGCTAAAAACGCGCCGGTCACACCCACTTTAAGGCCTTTCCATCCCCCCCTGCACTCACTCTTCCCCACGCGCTCACTCAGGACGCCACATTTGTTCAGATTGTCCCATACTGTTGTCTTTTGTCTTATGTGTCCCGGTCGGGCCGCCGTGTCCACCCCACTGTGACGTCAGACAGAGCGTCCATCCGAGACTCACGCTGCTGTCCTTCTCTCCTCTTCCTCCTCCTCCTCCTCCTCCACCTCCTCCACCTCTCCCCCCCACACACAGAGACTGACCAGCCGTCCCTGGTTTGGTTTGACCGTGGGAAGTTTTATTTAACGTTCGAAGGTGAGTATACGCTGCTGACCGCTGTAGACGTAGCTTTCGGTGGGGCTCATCTGTGCTGGCTTCACTCTCCCGCCCCCTTTTCCTCTTCCTCTCCGTTCTCTCCCCCCTGTTTGCGATCCCCCCCATCACTGCCATTGGCCTCGCGCTCAGCTCTTCTTCCTGGTCACGTTCGCCGGTTTCCTGGCTTCCATTTTCGATCATTCTTCATGTACTTCACTAACTTACATCTTGGCGGTGGCTACGGTCTGGCCTTCTCTTATCTGTCTACTTTGGAGTCTGTGTATGCTTCAAGCTGGCATGCATTGGTGTCTGTGCACAATGGCTTTTATCTTTATTCTTATCCTGTCTTATGCTTTTTTATATTTTGCAATGAAACACCTTGTAATTTTAATTAACGGAAGATAATCAACGCAATAACAAGAAATTGACGGTTTCTTTGCCTATGAAAAGTTAAGAAAAGTGTTGTAAATGACCCGTAGCTTTCAGTTCTTAATAATTGTCGTGATAAAGTTGTCTAGTTACATCATGTGATCGCAATTATAACAAATACAGAGCAAATATAGTAGCATGTTACGATTTGCAGGTAATTTATGAAGAGAAAGTGCGTTCATCGCCACCATTTCACCGTTTTCACCTTTTACTAACATTTCATTTTTTCGTTGTACTTTTCACATTTTCCGTTTCATTCCCTTGCAGTTTGTCAGGGAAAAGCTGTAGATACTGTACGAGCTTGAGACTTTGATCGTGTTTGTTTTTCTGATCAAAGGTTAAAATCAATGAATTGGCTGTTGGCTCGGTGTTGAGTGTGTGTTGTGTGTGTGTTGTGTGTGTGTTGTGTGTAGGCTGCTCGCGGGGCCCCAGTCCTCTCACCATGGGGGCCCAGGACACGCTTCCCGTCGCTGCGGCCTTCACGGAAACGGTCAACGCCTTCTTCAAAGGAGCGGACACCAGCAAGTATGTGCCTGCATCCCAGCACTGATCCTTTACCCCGAGAAATAGTCTTGTGAATCGATAAATTTGGTTTTATTTGTGCTTTTTTTTGTTTTTTGCAGCTATATTTTGCTTCAGTTTTTTGTGTAAAACGGTACAATTAGGAACTTTTAAATCGTTGGTTGATTTTGACCGGACTTTCAATGGCAAAATCACTTATAAATTATCAGTATTTGTCAATTTTCCTTTTGGATATTTCTTATGAACATAATAATAACTGTACTTTGTAATCAAATGGGAAAACTGGCTCTTACCTTCGTGTGAATCACAATATTCACATTTTAGACTCTATTTTGATACTAAGGAAAAGGCTAAGTTGTACTCTATACCGTTTTCAATTGCACAATAATGAGGACTACACATTTTTTTAGGCAATAAAATGTTATTTTATGCCGTTTTTTTAGAGCGGGCCCGGGGGCCAAATGCGGCCCTCAGACCGATTTTTGTTGTCCCTCCAGCTTCCTGCTATGTCGGCCCAAACAACAAAAAGTAGTACTTTTTACTGTGAAATTGGGTAAATTCAGGCATATTGATGTTATACAACCTAATATTAATGTTCTAGGGCTAATTAAAGGTGTGGAGGCTCATCGCAATGACGTCAAATGCAAAATTTCGAATGATTCACTTTGTCATTCAACAAATTCAACATTGACAAGTTGTTTGTGGCCCTCTGCCCCATTTAAGTTTCAAAATGCGGCGCTTGGTGGTTTGAACACCCCTGATTTAAAACATCTCCAACTTCATGAGCATTGAAAAAGCCGCTGTCACTCACTGTCCAGTCATCAGCTGCATGAGCTGCTTGATGTTGACATGTGTTTGTTTGTTTGTTTGTGTGTTTGTTTGTTTGTGTGTTTGCAGGTGCGCGGTGAAGGTCATAGGTGAGATGGTGGTGTCGTTCCCGGCGGGCATCACACGGCACTTTGCCAGTAACGCGTCGCCCGCCGTGCTCACGTTCAGCATAACCAACTACAGCCGCCTGGAGCAGGTGCTGCCGAACCCTCAGCTGCTGTGCTGGTAATGACACTCACACGGCTCTGAAACACCACCACGGCTCGAAAACACCACCACCACCACCACTCACCACGGCTCAAAAACACCACCACCACTCACACGGCTCTAAAACACCACCACCACCACCACCACCACTACCCACATGGCTCTAAAACACCACTACCCACATGGCTCAAAAACACCACCACCACTCACACGGCTCTAAAACACCACCACCACCACCACCACCACCACCCACATGGCTCTAAAACACCACTACCCACATGGCTCTAAAACACCACCACCACTCACATGGCTCTAAAACACCACCACCACCACCACCACCACCACCCACATGGCTCTAAAACACCACTACCCACATGGCTCTAAAACACCACCACCACTCACATGGCTCTAAGACAGAACACCACCACTGATCACGGCTCGAAAACACCACCACCACCACCACCACCCACATGGCTCTAAAACACCACCACCACCACCACCCACATGGCTCTAAAACACCACCACCACCACCACCACCACCACCCACATGGCTCTAAAACACCACCACCACCACCACCACCACCACCACCCACATGGCTCTAAAACACCACTACCCACATGGCTCTAAAACACCACCACCACCACCACCACCACCACCCACATGGCTCTAAAACACCACCACCACCACCACCACCACCACCACCCACATGGCTCTAAAACACCACCACCCACATGGCTCTAAAACACCACCACCACCACCACCACCACCCACATGGCTCTAAAACACCACTACCCACATGGCTCTAAAACACCACCACCACTCACATGGCTCTAAGACAGAACACCACCACTGATCACGGCTCGAAAACACCACCACCACCACCACCACCCACATGGCTCTAAAACACCACCACCACCACCACCACCCACATGGCTCTAAAACACCACCACCACCACCACCACCACCACCCACATGGCTCTAAAACACCACCACCACCACCACCACCACCACCACCACCCACATGGCTCTAAAACACCACCACCACCACCACCACCACCCACATGGCTCTAAAACACCACCACCACCACCACCACCACCACCCACATGGCTCTAAAACACCACCACCACCACCACCACCACCCACATGGCTCTAAAACAGTAGTATAATCAAAAGTAGAATTGTAAGTAAGAATGATGTGCTAAAGATATCGTACAATGAGATGTGGAGTAACTCTGTTTTATAGCCAATATTTATAAATCAATCCCAAAACGAACCCATTTTAACACAGAAACAAACGTGTTATCTCTGGTGTAACAAAGATGAGTCAGATCCACGCTGACTTTTTAATGTCAGCTGCCGGCAGTGACTCATTCTTAAGTCATTTGAGAGCTTTGATCAACTTAATCCACTTACATGTCGCTGTAATGCACAGCGTGTGCGCTAATCGTGCAATCGTTTTAGCGCCTCGTGTCTTTTTTGTCTCTCAGCGACAACGCGGCACCGGCAAAGGGCGACTCCAAGAACTTCTGGGTGAACATGCCAAACCTGATCACGCATTTGAAGAAAGTGTCCGAGCAGAAGCCGCAAGCCACGTACTACAACGTCGACATGCTCAAATATCAGGTGCGAGGAGAAACCGATTCAGAACATTAATAATGATTCTGACACGAAAGAGATGTTGCACCACGAAGCCGCTCTGTGTTCATTCTCGCACACATCTTCTCCTTTTCCCGCTCGTTCTTCTTTACGACCTCCCTCGTGCTCTGAGTCACAGAGTATGACTCAATCGTCAGTGAAGTGTGAAAAGGCTATTTAAATTTACGCGAACACTGGCCAAAATCGTGACTCCCAACCGCCCAAAACGATGCATCGATATTAAGATAGTGATCTTGTACTAGCTGCATACTCACAAGTATCGAGTATACTGAAAAACCCGATCTTTATGAGTAGTTTTAGAATGATCCAGAGCGATGTCAGGACTAAGGACGTCTTGATTTAAGATAAGATAAGAGATAAGATATTCCTTTATTGTCCCACATGGGGAAATTTCATTGGTGCAACGCAGGTAGATACAGAGGTAGATACAGAAGAACAGATCACTTATAGGAAGTCTGAAAAACACTTTCAGTAGAAGATCTCCTATAAATAAAAACTCCCATAGACAAATAAATAAATACCATTGCATGTGATCCCGACAGTAATTGCACATGAATATGTGTCACGACAGCACATAGATTGCACATGAATTTCACAGTAATTGCACATACGACAGAATTGCACATCAGTATTAGGTTAGGTCAGTATTGCGCCGGGATAACGTGACGATCTCCGGGTAAGACGACAGTTCTCCGCAGTTTCATGAGTTCCTCCTTTGTGTAAACGCGGTACGGCGCCGGCCGGGGGGCGGGGCCGGAGCCGGGGGGCGGGGCCGGAGCCGGGGGCGGGGCCGGGGACTCAGAGCCAAAACACATCGCAACGACACGACGAAAACACTCAATCCAGCCGAATAAAGTCAAAACAAGTTAATTTAAAGCGATTCCAGTGCGTGTCCCGATCGTTCGTGAAGTTCCTCTTTCATATAAACGTGTATATAAACGTGTACCGACGACACGCCGTACTTTAGCGCGGCCGGAGGGCGCGGGGGGGGGGCTGGTGGGCTCGCTCGGAGCTAGCTCACGTCACAACAACACAACGAACGCAACGAAAAACGCTCAAATCCAGCCGAAAAAAGTCAAAAACAGTTGAATTAAAAAACTATTCCAGCGCGTGTCCCTATCGTACAGTAAAATAGAAAAAATATACTAACTATATTTACAAAATATAGGAGATAAAGCACAATAAGTGTGAGAAAGAAGAGAGAGCGTTTACACCGGGCTGCCAGCTGTACCAGCGCCTTATGACGTATTTCAAATGTTATTTAGCGATTATTGCGAGAATGAGCGTCGCGATTTAACGATTGGTCGCGATTATTGACATAGCGACCAAAACGACAATAAAACCCTACGTTTTCCTTCCTCCTCGGTTTGTGTGACCTGCTTTATGAAATCAAACTTTCTGACTTAATTTTGCTTCTAAAATCGTAACATTTATTACAATTGAACTAAAAAAAGACCTAATTCAAAATCAAAAATTGTCTCTGTTCTATCAATTGAATTAAAAAAAAAGATCATAATATTCTATTATATTGCGACCTAAATAATCACGATAATCGATTAAATTAATAATCTTGACATTTCTAATCACGACTAGTATTAGACCACGTAGTAATATATAGTATGTTTTTGTGTTGAACGCTCATTCTAATGCAAAAGTGCTTTTATTTGTTTGTTTCACTATCGAAACGTTGAATATTATTATTTTTTCCTTTTTTAGTCCGATCAGGTTCATTAGGTCTTCACATTTTAATACGTTTGAGATTCTTATGGTCAGGCGTGTATTTTGGCGTCGCTTCATGACACGTTCGGGCTTTCCTCACACGTCGTTACCGCGGCGCTTGTGGCTCAGACGATTCAAACAGACTGTAAACCGGGACGATGGGGCATAGCAGCTTTCTCGTACCTGGGATACAGTTTTGAAGGAATCGCACTGCAGATGGTTGTCCTCCTGCTCCAAGTGGGAAAACGGCACCGACATCAGTTTAAGTCAAGGTTCACGCAAAAATACAGCTCTGAGAATAAGAATCTGACATTTGTAGAGAGTCGCTCACCTCGACACACGAAGCACAAACGCCATTGTCTGTGTCCAGGTGTCTGTCCAAGGCCTTCAGTCCACTCCCCTGAACCTGGCGGTGAGCTGGAGATGCGACGCCACCAGCACCGACCTGAGGATAGACTACAAGTACAACGGCGAGTCCATGGCCACGCCCACGGCACTCAACAACGTGCAGTTCCTGGTGCCGGTAGACGGAGGCGTGACCAAGCTACAAGCCGTGCTGCCACCTGCTGCGTGGTATGGACCGGTGTTAAGTGATCAAAATACATTAACTAGAGGAATATAGCAACAATTATATCCGACTTTATGTATTTAGACATTTAGTGTGAGAAGTCTGATCAGCAAAAACACTTTTTAGAGGAAATGTAAACTGTCAGGAACTCACAAAGTACAACCACTTTTAAAATAACTCTTTCTTTAATCATTTTTGCCAGATTAGTTGGTCTTTTTTGGCATAAATTTCCTTGTCAAAACCTGATCCTGAGCAGTCAGAAAGAAATCAGATTACTCACACCAGACGTAACTGTTTACAAGGCATTTCCATCATCTGAGAACTCCAGAAATCAGATAATAATCAGATTTTTTTTTTTTTGCTTTGTTTATTAAATCAGGGGTTTCAAATGTTGGCGCCAGTTTGATCGTTGAAAAGACAGAATAATTAGTTTTGTGTCGTTAATTTCAATGCCAACAGTTGCAACTTTCACTCTAAAACCTATTAATACAGTTGGACATCTTGTTTTTTATTGGTACTGACATAAATGACTGAACACGTATGTGATTCTGCTCAAAGTTATTCATCTCATATTTCTTTGCTCACACTGTTGACAGAAGAGGGCGCTGGAGTAACATAATTTCAGGCTTAAAGCAATAGTAATTATAGTTATAGAATATTATCAAGACACGGTTTGAAGTGAAGAACGAGAACGAGACGGCTTTCTAAAATGTACGGAAACAACGATCCACAAAGTATGTTTATTCATGAGGGAACAAGGTAATTGCATCGTCAAAGGCGAGTCAGTTTAGCTTAATATGAGACTCGTCCGTCAACCCAGGGGTCGACCGGTGTAAATATTTAATGAGAAACTTGATACGCTTTGACTTTTTCTTCCCAACACGTCTCCGCGTCTCTTGAACGTCTCTCCTTTTCGCTTCACACAGGAACGCGGAGCAACAGCGGATCCTTTGGAAAATCCCCGATATCTCACAGAAATCTGAAAATGGAGGTAACGAGGTCCTAATATCTATTTAATTTACGAGTCATTGTCCTACATCTGTGGCTTTTGATTAGATTAAACCCCACGGTTGTGTGTGAATTCTCCGGGGACGAGGTGGGGACGATATTTGTGTAATTCATCCATTATCTGCATTGTCGATACAAAGTACAGCAGAGCCCCCTTCTGGCAGCCCAAGGGATCACACACACATTTACACGTCCAGAGTACAGATGAAGGATAATAGTCTGGATGTGACAGTAGACGTGCATTCGAGGTTAAATACAAGCGTTTATTGGAGAATTGCATACATAAAAGAAGAGTTTTAAGTATTTTTGGACAGTTGTGCTTAATTTAACAGTCACATTTTGCATCAACCAAGACATTTACAGACACGTTTTAACACAATACTACACAGAATATAATCTAGAAACGTATTAGATTACATCAGAATTATAACAATAACAGTAAATTCACTACACCAAGTCATTTAGTTATTTATGTAAATTAGGAAGGTGCATATTAATCGGTGATCAGCAGCAGCTTCAACACACCGGAGTTGACACAATAGCCACATTTCCTCCAATATCCTGAGGCAGATAAACACATTCAATTAGACTTGCAGACACCTAATTTAACATTACGCAACGTGAAACAATAAACCGATATAGACTGCTGAACACATAACATAGACATTACAAAGAAATCCGTGACTACTTACAGTGAAAAATAAAGTCAGGAGGTAAATAAGCAAAAGAAATAAATATGTGAACTGGGATAACACAGAAGTCCTCTGCATTCCAAATATTTGCTCAATTCATAGTCAATTTTATCCGCTTTTTGGTCCTCCTATGGATAGTTTGTTGTTTAAAGGTTAATACTCTTTTAGACCTGGTTTAGCCTTTATTTATACCTTAAAATACTCCCATCTTAGACCCCGGTACAGATCTGGCGGCACTTCGAAAGCCAAACGTCTTCTCGCTCGGTGTGGAACGTTTGCGGACCACCGAGTGCGATTATTCACGTGTATCCCCCTGAATGTGTTCCAGGCGTGGGCTCGTTGCTGGCGCGCTTCCAGCTGACGCAGGGCCCCAGTAAGCCGGCTCCTCTGGCCGTGCAGTTCACCAGCGAGGGCAGCACGCTCTCCGGCTGCGACATCGAGCTCGCGGGGCCCGGGTACCGCTTCTCCCTCGTCAAGAAGAGGTTTGCTGCAGGTCAGTCGGGGCTTTTTTTTTTTTTACTTTGAAACGGCATAACACAGGGATCCCACAATATATCATGAGTTATGAATCCAACACGTTTAGCGCTTGTGTAGTTTAGTCTTTGGTCGTGGCACTGTTTGAAGGGACAATAAACCTGTACAGAGACATTAGATGAGATTGTCATGTGTTACACTTATATTACATGAGTTTTTATTGGTCAAAATACCCTGGAAAACATGTATTCTTAAAAATAATCGCAATAAACAACAAAAACAAAAATAGTAGGTGTAAACCCCGTTTGGATACCACGTTATTACTTTCAAATTTTATTCTTTACTTATCCTGAGTTCTCTATGGTCCTGCCCAGCTCTTTTATTTTATTTTACTTTACTTTACTTTACTTTACTTTACTTTACTTCACTTCACTTTACTTCACTTTACTTCACTTTACTTCACTTTACTTCACTTTACTTCACTTTACTTTTTTTTTTTTTTTTTTTAAATTTAATTTTTTGTTTAATTTATTAATTTAAAGTTGTTGTTTTTTATTATTATTTACTTTAATATTTTATTTTTTTATTATTATTATTCTTTTTTTCTTTGCACTGGCCGGTTTAAAAATTTAAAAAAATTTTATGTTATTTTGCTCACATTTTTCACCATTTAAGGAGACAAAAAAAATGAGCATGTGTTCTTACTGTGACTCCAAAGAAGTCGTTTCGAGACGGACGAGACACTTTTCTGACTCTGGCGTCGTTGTGCGTTGGCAGGAAAGTACTTGGCGGACAACTGAAGCCGCGCCCCCCCCCTGAGCGCCCTCTGTCGAACACTGGACTGGGCCTGGACCCCCGAAGACGGACCCTTCTGGACCTCTGCCTGCAGTATCTTCAGACTCACCCGCACATCGACCGCGCATCATCTGTATCGCCGCGTTCGGTCACGTGGGTTCTTCCTCCCTCCTCTCCCGGAGTCCGTGCCTCCGTCGCCCTCTACTGGTCAAAGCGTGGTAGCGGGTTGTTTTTTGTTTTGTTTTTTGCGGGGGGCGTTTCACTGCAGCTGCCTGGCTCGAAGCTGGTGAGGTTTGCCTTGAAAACACTTGCAAGTCGACAATTATTCATTACCGAGCAGGATTAGCGTCACAAGACGACCAAAAGAATCACATTGATAGCCCATTTGTGTCGTTTTAATTCTCATTTCGGTGGCCTTTTTGAAGTTTAAATGCGCTGGTAGTGCACTTAATAATGTCTCAAAAGAACCAATCTTCCTCCGGTACTACATGGTCACTCGTGGGATGGTTGGAATGCATTTATTTCACGGCACGCCATGACACGTCGGTGGTGAGGCAGCTGCAATGACCACCGCTGAATACTTCTCCTTCAGAGTAAAAGACTTGTACAAAGTGTCATTGAACCACTTCTATAGGTATATTAGTATCTAAAGGGTGTTATGTGTTCCTCGTGTTGTCCGATCGCCTCCTGTTGTTCCCACGGCAGCAGTGTTAGACTCCAGAGTACATGACGGCATCTATTTTTATTTATTGACGAAGAAAACTTGTTGTATAAAACGTGATTCTGTATATGTATATGTATAGAGTTCGAATGGTATCACAACTCCCTTAAAAGGTATAAATATTTGAACTTTTTTGTTATCTGTGTAGTTGGTAACCTGTGTACAGTATAAGGTATAATTTTTGAATTGATTTCAGATATAATTTTTTAACTCAAGTGCAACAGAAGATTTGAGCTATATATGGGGCGGGCGGGTAATTTAAAGAAAAAGATGAATATCTTTCTGGATGCTGTGTTAATGCTTTGTGAAAGCAGTGTTACTGTCTAGAGTTATTAGCTGTATCATGGACAGTGTCTCTCATCCCGCTGTGACGTGGGGACCGTGCGACCACCGGAGCACGAGTCTGTTACTAAAACCAGCTCTTTATTTCATTCAAATGACAAAGCATCTGTCTGTGCGTCATGTTCTAAGTAGGTCGCCTCGTGCTTCTGAGCAACGCCTGGTTCTGTTCAGTGAGTCCTGAGAGACGAGCGAGGCTGCCATCGCACTGGCTCTGTCCTGGTTCTAGTCCCCGCTCTGTCCCGGTTCTAGTCCTCGCTCTGTCCCGGTTCTAGTCCTCACTCTGTCCTGGTTCTAGTCCCCGCTCTGTCCCGGTTCTAGTCCTCACTCTGTCCTGGTTCTAGTCCTCACTCTGTCCTGGTTCTAGTCCCCGCTCTGTCCCGGTTCTAGTCCTCACTCTGTCCTGGTTCTAGTCCCCGCTCTGTCCCGGTTCTAGTCCTCACTCTGTCCTGGTTCTAGTCCCCGCTCTGTCCTGGTTCTAGTCCTCGCTCTGTCCTGGTTCTAGTCCCCGCTCTGTCCTGGTTCTAGTCCTCGCTCTGTCCTGGTTCTAGTCCTCGCTCTGTCCCGGTTCTAGTCCCCGCTCTGTCCTGGTTCTAGTCCTCGCTCTGTCCTGGTTCTAGTCCTCGCTCTGTCCCGGTTCTAGTCCCCGCTCTGTCCTGGTTCTAGTCCTCGCTCTGTCCTGGTTCTAGTCCTCGCTCTGTCCTGGTTCTAGTCCTCGCTCTGTCCTGGTTCTAGTCCTCGCTCTGTCCCGGTTCTAGTCCTCGCTCTGTCCCGGTTCTAGTCCTCGCTCTGTCCTGGTTCTAGTCCTCGCTCTGTCCTGGTTCTAGTCCTCGCTCTGTCCTGGTTCTAGTCCTCGCTCTGTCCCGGTTCTAGTCCTCGCGTTCTAGTCCTCGCTCTGTCCTGGTTCTAGTCCTCGCTCTGTCCTGGTTCTAGTCCTCGCGTTCTAGTCCTCGCTCTGTGCTGGTTCTGTCCTGGTTCTAGTCCTCGCTGTCCTGGTTCTAGTCCTCGCTCTGTCCTGGTCTAGTCCTCGAAGGATGTGGGTCTGGAACTTCTCCTGTTCAGGTCGTTTCGGTTGAAATTGGTTGAAATTGTTGCCTTGTATTATTTCATACAGATGTGCAGTTTCTGACACAACATAAATACAAATGGCTGCGTTCACGTGACAACAATCCACATAGTTTAAAGTTGAGATGGAGAACAGGTCGGAACCTTTTCAGATTACAAATGGTTCATGGTTCTCTGTAATCGGGCACAGACCTTTAGGCAACCATGATTTTCAAATGACTTATTAGTTTCTTGGTATAAAGGTTTCTATAGAACAAACAGAAAAGAGAATGTGTGGAATGAGATGGCGTTTTATGACCAAATAATTCGTTTATTCTTCAGTTTTAAAGTAAATGTACCGTTTGCTATACTTTTCTGTGTATATATATGTTTTTTTTAATTAATTCCCTTCATTTTGTGCATGCTTTATAGTTTTAAGAGCTTTCCCGCCTTCTAGTCAACTCATCTATGCACCGAGCAGGCGTTTCCTTAGTCGACTCCAGCCCCGTCGTCTCTGTCAGTATAAAACACTTAAACTGCAGCTTGTGCCAATATTCAACCAGAAAGACGTGATTGTCGTCGCTCGAAAAGGACTTTAAAACGGTGAGATTATTGTGGCGAGTTTGTGGAACTAATCCCCAACAAACAGCGTCACATTTGGACCAGACGTTTGTAGATTTTCTGTTCCGGATCGTTCTTTCTAAACCGTAGAGTGACGTGAACGCAGCCTGTCGCATCCTCGTCTCGAACGCACTGATCTGAACAGAATCACGGCCACGTTTTCCTTCATTCAACCAGCGCTTTTCTTTTCATATTGGTCTCTGTGAGATGACTTGAGTTGAATGCAAACTGAACCAGAAGTTTCCTCTTTATTTTTTATTTGATTTCACTTTATTTGACATCCCGGGACAAGTCAGTCCGTCGTCGTTTAGCAGAATAAGCTGAGTATTTTTTAAACGCTTTAAAGAAAAAAAAGAAGAAGAGAAATGTTATATATTTGTTTATTGTGGAAACACTGTGCGAAAGATTTTGAACTTCCTGAACGCTCCCGACGGTCGACGCGAAGAACAAAAGAGAATCCGGTACTGTATTATCGTCTCCAGCGGACGCGATTGGTTTAGCGGCGTCCGCGTTAATCGGCTTAATCGGTCACAAGCGACTGGTGCAGCGTCATCTCGAGAAGCGCCCTTCAAAATAAAACTACCGCAATATCTGTGGCATGTAACTGGGACGTGGAGCGGGGGCCTGGTTGCACGGACGACGCTGCACCGGGGCCCAGTTGCACGGACGACTCTGCACCTGGGCCCAGTTGCACGGACGACACTGCACCGGGGCCCAGTTGCACGGACGCAGTTGCACGGACGACGCTGCACCGGGGCCCAGTTGCACGGACGACGCTGCACCGGGGCCCAGTTGCACGGACGACGCTGCACCGGGGCCCAGTTGCACGGACGACGCTGCACCGGGGCCGTTGCCGTTGGCTCCAGAGATGGACTGATTCTATTATTGTCGTTGGGAGTGAAGATGATCCGGTCTATGCAGAAGGGAGCGCGGTGTCTCTGTGTGCGAACCATCTGTACAGTATCAGCAACGCTACCGTGAACCTGGACACTTACGTTTTGCTTCTCTCCAAAAACAAATAAAAGGTGATACGTGTATGACTCTGGACGGCCTCCTCTGTTTGTGATGATTGTGCGTCGTTTTGGGAAGTACCGTATTTTCCGGAGTATAAGTCGCACCATCCAAAAAATGCAAAATATAAATGAAAAAAACATATATAAGTTGCACTGGAGTATGAAATGTGGTTGCGAATGTGAAAATAACAAGTATAAGTATAAATATAGCCGCAAGCGGCAATGATCGGCCCTCGCCACGCCGCCGCCACACCGCCGCCACGCCGCAAGAGGAGGGGGCGCTAACGCGCCCCAATTGTCCTTTTATTACGCCTACTGCTGAATCTGTGACGCTGTCACATCTTCTCCCCTTTGTTTTACCATCAAAAGGCTATTTTATTTTGAATTCTTGGCAAAATGTGCAGCTTTGCCGCACAGACACCGTGACTCTTTGAATGAAAATGTGGATAACTTTTGATGGTCCTGAAGATGAGTCTCACCAAATTTCAGGTTAATAGGGCTGACGCCCTGGGAGGAGTTTGTGAAAGTCTAAAGTGTAAACATGTTCTGGCGATTTCCCCATTGGAATAACATGAAAGGTTTCGGTCATCGTTACGGCAACGCCATAACAATTATGACATGGGTCTCATTGACTTTTTTGATGGGGATGCTAAAATTGAGTTGTGTGTCAAATTTCATATAATTTCGCAAAACTAAACATTTAACCTCCATATAAAATCTGTAGGGGGCGCTGTGGCGCCAAATGAATTTATTTCACTTCAAGTAGGTTTAGGGCAAAGAGTTTAACAACTGATTCTAATTTGACGCAATTCGGACTTTATCTGCGCAAACGGCAGAAATTTTAAATATGGGAGATTTCTGAAATTCTAGCTACAGTTTGCGGCTTCGCCGCACCGAGACCGTGAGAGGTATCAATGTAATTTGGATAACTTTTGATGTCCCACTCCTCAGTAGCATTTTCACCAAATTTCAGCTTTTTAGGGCCAACGCCCTGGGAGGAGTTCGTAAAAGTACGACGTTTGGAAAAACTCCGAAGTCATGTTTAGCCATTTTTGAAGCAATATGGCCGACATTTGGTTGGGCGGACGGCGTTGCCGTAATAATATTTTTTACTTCTTTTGTCACCATCTACCTCTGCGCCAAATTTCATGATTCTACGATCAGATTTTTTTTGGGTCATTTCCCATCTCTCAATGCATTTTTGGTACATTTGGGGGCGCTGACGCGCCAATTTTTTTTATTTTAGAAAAGGGAAATAGCCAGAATGTAGAGAGGCACGATTTTTAGAGGTGTGAACATTTTTGTGACTTTTCGTCAATGTTCACTGGGTGAAAAATAGGGGGGTTGGTCCCGAGAAGAAGAAGAAGAAGAAGAAGAAGAAGAAGAAGAAGAAGAAGAAGAAGAAGAAAGAATAATATTCCGATGCGAAAACAATGTTTCCCATTTTTCAAATGTCATAAACTATACATTTTCGGAAAGCGCTCGCGCTTTCCTACCTCATGGTGTGGGTCCCTGGTCACTGACGGGTACTTTCGTTAATTTTGAGTGGGCTCCGCCCACTTTGTGTTTTTGGCCCTCTATACAGTAATAATGTTCAATTTTTGCATTACATGCTTATATGCACGGAACATGCAAGAGATGGGGAACGTATCCGTGAGCTACTTAGCGCAAATGAGTGCTTTATATGGGGATGACGACCGCTTCGCGGTCGTCATCTCAATGTAAAGTGCTCGTTTAGTGCGCACTTTTGCACGGGCTTCGCCCGTTTACAACGGTAATGTTCCATTTTCCTACTACTAATTAGTATGCACGGGGCGTGCATGAGTGAAGGAGTGCGTTAGTGAGTGTTTGGAAGTGGGCGAGCGCTTCGCGCTCGATTTCGTGCGCACTACGTGCGCACTTTCGCAGCCGTGCTTCGCACGGCCTTACGAGATTAATAGGCCTCTCGCCAGCTTGTGGCGCTCGGGCCTAACAAGTAAACAAGTATAATAACAAGTATAAGTATATAAGTATAAATATAAGTATAAGTCGCACCCCGGCCAAAACTATGAAAAAAGGTGCAACTTATAGTCCGGAAAATACGGTATATTACAGTGTTTGTAATTGTATGTCACCCACGTTTAAGCAGTCAACAAAAGATATGTGCATACAAAACATTAAAATAACTTTGAATTTTTAATAACATACTCTTTAATTTGCCTTAACAAAGCATGAACAAAGATTTAATAATGAACATATAGTTTATTCAGCGTGATTCAGGCTTAATTAAGTGTTGGAGTATTAAGAATGATTCAGGCTAAATAATTACTTTATCATTATTATGCTTTATTAAGGCATTATTACATGTAAATTACCAAATTAAGTTTCAAATTCAAAGCATTTCTGACTCTTCATAAGATAATTTAGCTTATTGGTAAAAAAAAAAATTAATTGCCAATGGGATAAATAAACTTGTCAGAAACATTTTTAAACAAGTAATCTCTCAACAAATAATCTAGGTCCATTACATAAGTCTTAACTGGTCCAAACGTATGGAATTAAGACATTTTAACTCATCTTTTACCGTGTGGCCCAGGGTGGTAGTTGAGGGGTAAATGCATCAATGAGGGGGCGTTCACACTGGCACAATCACCACGGCAAAACTGGAACTAAACTGGAACTAAACCCAGAACCAAACAAAGACCAGGACTTCAACGGGACCGAATCAAGTCTACATCAGGATACAAACCGGGTCAAAACCGAGACCGAGTGTGAACGCAGCCCAAGTCTTCAATCACACAGTAAGTTAACAGTAAGTGAGTTAATGTTTTGTAGCTGCAGCTCAAGAAGTTGCTCCCGGGGCTCGTTACCTTGAACAGAATGATGTCTTGAGTCTTAATTCATTGAATAAACACTACAAACCTTTTAAACGTAAATTCCAGGAGCAAAAGTGAAGCATAACAATGGGATTTCAACGGAGAAACTTGATTTGACCACAGAATATCACAAAATATTATAAACCAAGATGGTTTTGTCAAATAAAACAACCTCAACTGCATGTTTAAATACATTTACTATTGTCTTTTACATCATTTGTTTATTTAATATAAGGAAAAATCTAGATTTTTAGGTTTTACTTGACCAATACTTGAGTCCACAATAGTGTTTTTATCTACATATATATTGCATACTTAATTACAGTAATTCAACTTTGTAAAGCTCAAATACAATATTGGATAGAAAATTGTGTTTTTTCCAGATTTTTTAATTAGAGAAGCAAACATTTGGACCCTGGTAATAACACAGCAAATAACATGATTATGTTATTTGCATTTGACCTTATGTCCGTTATAAACGTAAGGTGTATTATGGTTTATTTAATTTTGTCTCCAGTCTCCAGTTCAGATCTAAAACATTACAGTTTTTTTTCCACATTCACCTAATTAAAAAAAACATATATATAATAAATAAAAAGTAAAATATGCCCCGTTCCTGTTCTACATCATCTGAAGTCACATTGCTGTCCTCTGGTGGCCACTTTAGCTTCATGCAACATATTTTGGACGTAATCATTAAAAACAGAGAAGATATTTTGTTTTTAATGATTAATCTACTGCATGGCATTTTAATGAAACCCATGGCTCGCGCGACTGTCACCATGGAAACGTCTATTCCCAGAGAGAAAGTTTTGTTATGAACCGTGACGTCCCAGAAAACATGTTGCGGCTAAAGAAGAGCAACTGTACGGGACAACACAATTACATTTCAGATTAATGTAAAGTTCATATTTTTTGAATAGTTTAGTATAATATTTTAGTTTTGTTTTTGTCCATTATTGTTGTATCTTGGCCGAAATAAAGTAGAACAACATCTCAATTTCCGTCGTGTATTTTAATCACAACTTTATCACAGGTACATGCGGAGCATCACTTGCTCTCGAACTGGTAAAAACATCCAACCAAAAGGCAAGTGCGCCCTCTATTGGGGAGCACTAATAATGACACTCTATTGCACACAATAACACATTCACATTAAGAGGAGCAGAATATAGCACATACAATTCTCTAGTGCAATATACCACATCTCCCCCACCTTTAAGCGAACAACACGTAACTGTAATTTCCAATAATTAAAGGTCACAACGTAACACTGCAAACACACATTTGTAAACAACTCAACATTTTTACTTTCTTTTACTTTAGCGAACAAAATCTTTAAGATGAACAGGTGTACGTTTTTCGCTAGTCGAGCATCTCACTTCTGACTCAACCTGACTGTCTGGAGCAAGAGGTAATTCTGCAACACTCTCTTGATTAGAAGTAGTCAGTTCTAACATGGATTTGTTTTGTGTCTGCCCTGACTCGAGAGTAGTTTGGGTAACACTTGGAAACAACGGCAAGGTAGGCTCTTTTTCAACAGTTAGCTCCGGATCGGACAATCTAGATCTAACCTGATCTACATGCCTTTTCATCACTTGACCACTTCCAACACTGACGGTATAAGAAAGGGGTCCCGAACAGTCTTGTACCACACCAGGAATCCATTTTGGTCCATAGGAATAATTCCTGATGAGAACGTCATCTCCAGATGAATAGCATCTCGATTTGCTGTGGCTGTCGTGAGTTTCTTTTTGTTTCAGTTGTTTTTGTTGAACTTTTGTTTTCATGTCCGGCATAACCAAATCCAGGGCGGATCTCAGTCTGCGTGACATCATCAACTCTGCAGGTGACAAACCTGTCGTGGCGTGAGGTGTAATTCTGTAACCAAACAAGAATCTCGAAAGCCTGGTTTGTATTGTTCCTTCATTCATCTTTTTCATCCCCACTTTGAAGGTTTGAACCGCTCTCTCAGCGAGCCCATTTGAGGACGGGTGAAAGGGAGCAGACCTCACGTGACGTATGCCATTTTGGTTCATGAATGTCTCAAACTCCGCACTTGTGAAGCAGGTCCCGTTGTCGGACACAAGCATTTTTGGTAGACCAAAAACACTAAAACTTTGTCTAAGTTTCTCAATTGTCACTTGTGAAGCACTAGTCTTTGTTGGATAAATGTCCAACCACTTGGAATGAGCATCCACAATCACAAGAAACATTTCTCCAAGGAAAGGTCCCGCGTAGTCCACATGAATCCTTGACCATGGCGACTCAGGCTATTCCCACGGGTGCAATGGTGCTTGAGCTGGTGCTTTTTGGTGAGATTGACACTCATGACATGCCTGAACAGTTTTTTCTACATCCTGGTCCATTCCTGGCCACCACATCTGGGTGGCAGTAGCTCAGTGGTAGAGTGCTCGTCTTCTAATCCAAAGGTCGGCGGTTCGACTCCCCGCTCAGTCAGAGCGGTGCGATCGCAGCTGCCTCATGTGAATACTGCTGTTGTGTCCTTGGGCAAGACACTTAACCCAACTTGCACCCCAGTGTCTGCGTATATCTGGGGTGTGAATGGGTGACTGGTTCCTTGATGTAAAGCGCTTTGAGTACCTTGACGGTAGAAAAGCGCTATATAAATGTGACCATTTACCACATGTATGATCTTGCCAGACCTTTCATTTTTGTCATTCCGCTGTGAGTTTGATGTAGAAGTTTGAGCATATACTCTCTCCCTTTTGTTGGAATAACAACTCGAGCTCCCCAGAGAACACAGCCGTCTTTTACGCTGAGCTCCATTCTTCTCTGGTGGAAAGGTTTAAGACTCGGTTCTGTTTCAGCAGGCCAAACCTTTAGGATGTATCCATGGACGTGAGCTAGTATTTCGTCTTTGGAAGTCCACTTTTTTATTTGGTTTGCATCGACCAATGTCTCATCTAACAAGTCCATCATCAGAACTTGCTCAGTCCTCTCCTCTTCCTTTAGTTTGACCGGAACTGGCAATCTGCTCAGGGCGTCGGCATTAGCATGGTTTTTTCCTGGTTTGTACACAATATTATACATGTACGCACTGAGTTTAACTGCCCACCTTTGAACTCTTGGAGATCCCATTTGGGGAATCGGCTTCTTTTCACTGAACAGATAAATCAGCGGCTTGTGATCGGTATAAATGGTGAAGTTCCGTCCATATATGTGTTTATGAAATTTTTCCACACCAGATATCACGGCCAGTCCTTCTTTGTCCAGTTGTGAGTATCTTGTCTCGGCAGGTTGCAAAGTGCGCGAGACAAATCCAATCGGTCTCTCACTTCCATCTTCCATGACGTGTGATAGCACTGCTCCTACTCCATACGGTGAAGCATCACACGACAGTATCAGCTCTCGATCAGCTGAGTAGTGTACCAGAACATCCGACGTGTTCAGCAAGTCTTTAGAGTTTCGAAAAGCTTGTTCCTGTTCTTTGTTCCATTTCCAACGAACATTATGTCTCAACAGTTCGTGTAACGGAGCCAATCTTGTTGCTAAGTTGGGAAGGAACTTGTTGTAGTAATTTAACAGTCCCAGGAACGATTTCAGCTCTGTGACATTTGTAGGAGCTGGAGCATCTTGGCTTGCTTTGACTTTTTTACACACTGGATGTAATCCTTGTGAATCCACTCTGTATCCCAAATACTCCACTTCATCCTGAAGAAAGGTGCACTTATTTCTTCTGAGGCGCAATCCAGCTTCTTTTAGCTTTGTCAGCACAATATCCAGATTCTTTAAGTGATCAGCCTTGTCCACCCCACTGACCAAAATATCATCCAGATAAACCACGACCAGAGGAATCCCACTTAAGAGACTCTCCATGGTCCTTTGGAATATGGCTGGAGCTGACGCCACACCAAACGGTAGTCTGTTATAAGTGAACAGTCCTCTGTGTGTGTTCACCGTGAGGTATTTCTTTGCCTCATCATCCATCAATATCTGTTGATAAGCATGACTCATATCTAGTTTGGTGAATTGTGTGCCTTTAGCTAGTGCATTGAACAAATCATCCACTCTGGGTATTGGATACTGCTCCAATGAGGAAACAGTGTTTACAGTTAGTTTGTAGTCTCCACATAACCTAACGGTTCCCACTGGTTTCAGGATGGGTACAACAGGCGCGGCCCATTCAGCATATTTCACAGGCGTGATAATTTCCTCTCTTAACAATCTGTCAATTTCCTCATCCACTTTTGCTCTCATTGCATAAGGAATCGATCTTGGACGAAAGAAACGCGGAACAGCATTTTCTTTCACATGAATTGTGGCTTTAGTGCCCTTTAAAGTGCCAAGTTCCTCTTTGAACACTTCTTCGTTCTTACACAGTATTTCTTGTAGCGTTATCTGTTTCTCCAAGTGTAAGTGCTGTACCTGACGAGCCTTATTTTTCGCTTTCACCTCTTTCCAGTCCAACTGAATTTCCTCAAGCCAGCCTCTGCCCAGCAGTGTGGGGCCATCTCCTTTAACAACAACCAACAGCAGTTTAGCTCTTTGCTGATTATATTTGACTTTCACATAAGCAGCTCCCACCACTGTCACTGTTGCTATCCTCTTGTTGCTCTTGAACATTATGTGAGTGGTAGCTTGAATTTCTCTGATCCTTTTTTCTAGCATTAAATTTAGCATGTCCCTTCCGTTGTTTACTTTTTGTTCGACAAGCTCTTGCAATATGTCCCACTTTTCCACATGCATGACATTTTTCTTGTTTGAACTTACATTCACCTGGGTTGTGTTGTCCTTTGCAAAAGATAGCATTCCTGCGTTGTGCTCTTGAACGCTCCACTGCTGTACGAACCCTTGTTTAGTTTGAAGCACCTTGTCACTGCGTTTGGATTCTGGAGGTCCAATGCGTTTTTATTTGCTGTTTCCGAAGCAACTGCCATAGAATACGCTTTTTCACAAGTTAAGTCCGTTTCTGCCAGGAGTCGTCGTTGAATGCGATCATCATTGGCTGCGCTCAGAAAGGCATCTACGACGATACCTCGTGCACTTGGATGCCAACTGCCATAAAAAACAACAACGACAACAGTTTGGATATTACGGCAACATAGAGGAACGCCTCGGTCCGTATGACGGGGAAGAAGAAGAGGAAGCGTGACCTGGTCGGTGACGATATGAACAGCGGGGAGGACTCCCCTGGAGCCACTGATCCTGTGCAGCGTAGGGCGTCTTCTTGCTCGTCTATGGAGGGCTCTCTCAGTGAGGAGCAGGGCGAGGGGGTTGCAGATGTCGGGGATGTGAGTTCAGAGTGTAAGGTGTTCATAAAGCTCGCGCAGGATAATGCGCCCTTTAAGGGGTGGGATCCGATGGCGTTGACAAGGAGCCTGACTGTAGCTGTGGGAGTGGTCAAGCATGCGAGTGTCCTTAGGGATGGCTCGCTGCTGGTCGTGTGCAAGGACGTGGCTCAGCAAAGGAAGGCGATTGAAGCTAAGTCTCTGGGGGGGAAGGACATTCTTGTGTCTGATGCTGTAAGAGGCACGGTTAGGGGAGTTATAGTAGGCGTCCCTACGACGACATCTGTGGATGACATAAAGGAGAATTTGACTGGAGCTAAGGTGGTGGATGCTAGGCGGTTGAAGATGACCCGGGATGGGGTAAGGTGTGACAGCCTGTCGATAATGATTAGATTTGAAGGTGGGATCCTGCCTCGTGTGGTGTGCGTTGGGTACATGCGCTATGGCGTACGCCCATATGTTCTGCCGCCCCTGCGTTGCTTCAAGTGCCAGCGCTTTGGGCATATTGCAGCGGTCTGTAGAGGGAAGCAGAAGTGTGGTAAATGTGCAGGAGACCACGAGTATGGGAAGTGTGACGACGGAGCAAAACTCAAGTGCTGTAACTGTGGGGGAGAGCATAGCTCTGCCTACGGGGGATGCGTGTTCAGCAAGAGGGCTGCTGAGGTGCAAAAAGTTAGGGCCTCTCAAGGCATATCCTACGCGGATGCGGTCAAGAAGGTGTCTGGTAGTCAGGTGACGGTGGATGCAGTGGGGGCTGCCAGTGCTGCTGGTGTCCTAGGCGACAGGGGAGGGGGCAGCGTTGCCCGCGGCCAGGGGGAGGTCCTCACTGGGATGCCTGTGAGTGTGCCTTCCACGGGCAGAGGCCCTGTGGGTGCGGAGGATGTACTGGTTGTGAAGAGGAAAGATTTCTTCCTCTTTATAGTGGAAGTGATTAACTGTACTGGGCAAACCAAGAAGAGATCCGAAAAGACTAAGATCATCGCTAAGGCTGCAGGGAAGTACTTTGGAGCTGGGGGCCCCGAGTGGACGGAGATAGAGGATGCGCTGCGGGAGGGCGCCCTGCCCCATTCTGGCAGTGGGAGTGGGGGGGCTCCCGATGCGCCGTCAGGTTCCGGGGGCTCATAATGGCGGTGGTTGTCTTGCAATGGAATGCGCGTAGTCTTCGTGCTAATGGCCAGGAATTTAAGCATTTTGTCTCTACCTTGTTGAACAAGCCTCACGTTATGTGCGTGCAGGAGACTTGGTTACGACCTAGGTGGGGTTTTGGGATACAAGGGTATGTGTGTGTTAGGAATGATAGGGAGCAGGGTAGAGGCGGAGGTGTGGCTGTGTTTGTCCGAGATGACCTAAATTACGTTGTTGTCAGTGTGAGTAAAGCGCCGGAGGCCCTGGCGGTGAGGGTCTGGCTGGGTGGTGAAGCTGTTACTGTGGTTAACCTTTATAATCCGTGTGGTGAGTTAACGTTAGAGTCCTTGCATAGTATCGGTAAGGATGTTCGGGGAAAGGCCGTGTGGTGTGGGGATTTTAATGCGCATAGCGCTTTGTGGGGCGGTAGTGGTACCGATAGGCATGGGCAGGTGGTAGAGGGTTTTATCAATCAAAGGGAGTTGGTTTGTCTGAATGATGGGGGTGGGACCCGCTATGATATGGGGACCGGTGCGGAAAGTGCAATAGATCTTACACTTGTGTCCAAGGAGTTAGCTGGTGTTTGTAGTTGGGAGGTTCTTGGTAATCTTTCTTTTGGTAGCGATCACTATCTAGTCCGCACCGTGATTGGCTTTGGGAGCTGTGTGGTCAGGGGGACGAGGATCCAGAGGTGGCAGTTGGCAAGGGCGAACTGGGGGGCTTTCCTGAGGAAAGCTGATGATGGTTCTAGGGTTCTGCAGGAAGGAGGATTGACTCAGGTGGATGATCTCAATAGTGCAATTGTCTCGCTCATCACGCAGTCAGCGGTAGGCACGATTCCTAAGAGTGGTGGTAGTGGACATAGGAAGCGGGTGCCGTGGTGGACTGAAGCATGTGGTCATGCTGTTAGGGCGAGAAATGCGGCGTTTCGCCGGCTAAGGGTTGCCCACACTGAGGGTGCCCTCATTGACTACAAGAGGGCCCGCGCTGTTGTGCGGAAAACTGTGAGAACGGCCAAGAGTGCCTATTGGAGGCGGTATTGTTCCAAAATTGGGAGAGAAACGCGTCTCGGGGATGTTTGGGGGATGATTAAGCGGATGCATGGGGTTGAGCGCCGTCATGGGACCCCGGTCCTAGTACTGAATGGTGTTGAAGCAGTCAGCGACGTTGACAAAGCTGAACTGTTGGCCAGCACCTTTGTGTCGGTGCACAGCTCTGACAATCTCTCACCTGCGGAAAGGCACTACAGGGAGAGTACTTTGGCCCAGAATTCTGAGCTGATTGGGCACCAGCCTTCGACTCAAGATGACCTTGACCTTCCGTTTAGTTTGTTTGAGCTAAGGAGAGCACTTTCTAAGGCGAAACAGACAGCCCCGGGTAGAGATGAGGTGTGCTATGACATGCTCTCTCATTTGACTGATGACACGCTTGGGCTAGTCCTGGGTCTTTTCAACCGTGTTTGGGATTCAGGTTGTGTTCCATCTGCGTGGAAACAGTCTACGGTGGTGCCGGTTCTGAAGCCGGGTAGGCCAGCATCTGACCCTTCAAGTTATAGGCCGATTGCCTTGACGTCGCAGCTCGGGAAAACGATGGAGCGCATGGTTACCGAGCGGTTGGATTACTTCTTGGAGAGTCGGGGTTTGCTTCCTGCGCACCAGAGTGGTTTCCGTAGGGGCAGGAACACCATGGATTCCGTGTTGTGTTTGGAATCTGATATCCAGCTGGCGGATATCAGCTGCGGTGCTCTTTGATGTGGAGAAGGCATACGATATGGTTTGGAAGGATGGGCTCCTCATTAAGCTGCGGAAGTGTGGTGTGAAGGGTAAACTGTTTAACTGGGTCCGGAGCTTTCTGTCTGGCCGGCGTATCCAAACCAGAGTGGGCGCTGCTTACTCTGGGGTCTATGGGGTGGAGAATGGGATCCCGCAGGGGAGTGTGTGTAGCCCTATCTTGTTCAATGTTATGATTAAGGACATCTTTGACGACGTGGATGGGTCTGTTGGGAGGAGCCTTTATGCTGACGATGGCGCTCTATGGGTGAGAGGGAGGAATCTCCGGTTTTACGAGGCGAAACTGCAAAGGGCAATACAGCAGGTGGAGCAGTGGACCCTGAAGTGGGGGTTTAAACTGTCCGTACGGAAGTCTCAAGTGATCTGTTTCTTCAATGGGCATAGGGACGTCTCCCTTCGACTGCATGGGCAGGTGCTCGAACAGGTCAGGGAGGTGAGGTTCTTGGGGGTCACCTTTGACGAGAGGCTTAGTTGGCGTCGGCACATTGATGAGGTCAGTGGTAAATGCAAAAGGGTGAATAACTTGCTTCGTTGTCTATCCGGCCAGGACTGGGGGGCCAGCAGAAGGTCGCTCCTGGGTATTTATCGGGCCGTCATGAGGGCGGCTATTGATTATGGCTGTATAGCCTACATGTCTGCGGCTGAGACTAACTTAAAGAAGCTTGATGTGGAGCAAGCCCAGGCCTTGCGCATCTGCTGTAGGGCTTTTAGGACCTCCCCTGTCTCGGCGCTGCAGGTTGAGTTGGGGGAATTGCCGTTACGGCTCCGGAGGCTAGAACTTCTGTTGGCTTACTGGGTGAATGTGCAAGGTCATACGAGCTCTCACCCGGTGAGGGACTTTCTCAGGGTTGATGGGGGGCAGAGTGAGGCTGGCGGTATGGTTTTCAGCCAGGTAGGAAATGCGAAGGCGCGGCTTGCGGGGGTTGGTGATCTGCGTGTGAGCCCGTCGGTGGCTTTGTCTGCTATAGCTCCGTGGAAGTTTGTCCCGGCTCCTGTTGATGTTAGCTTGCATGGCAAGCTTAGAGGAGTCGCTGGGAGGGCACCGCAGTTTGCCGTTCAAGCGATCATCGATAAGCACTCAGGTGATGTGTTTATTTATACCGACGGGTCTAGGGATCCTGAGAGTGGGCGTACTGGCGCCGCTTATTTTGTGCCTGACCTGGGGCTAGCGGTCAAGAAGAGGTTGACAGACCGCCTTTCTGTTTTCACGTCGGAACTCATAGCGATACGGTTGGCGTTGGAATGGGCGGAATCTGCTTTGCAGTGTTGCGGCATTGTGGTGGCCTCTGACAGCCTTTCTGCATTGCAAAGCATTAAATCTGGGAAATCGGATTGCAGACAGGATGTGTTGAATGGCATCTTCTGTCTGATGCTCTCCCTGTCCAGGAAGGATGTGAGGGTTTCCTTCATTTGGGTCCCTGCGCATGTGGGGGTGGATGGTAACGAAATGGCTGATGCACTGGCTAAACGTTCCCTTCGGCGGCCATCAATTGATGTGGCGGTTGAGTTGGGCAAGTCTGAAATCAAGCCCGTTATCAAGAGTCATGTGGTCGGCCTTTGGCAGGAATTTTGGAGCCACTGTGTTACTGGACGGCATCTCTATCACATACAGGGTAGTGTGGGTCCTTGCGGGTCTATGGGCAGGAACGCGTGGGAGGAAAGGGCCTTCGCCCGCATGAGGATTGGCCATACTGGACTCAATTGGTCACTGAGTAGGATAGGCAAACATCCGACCGGTCTGTGTGGTCACTGTCAGGTGCCAGAGACTGTCGAGCATGTGCTGATTTGCTGTGAGGCTTATGATAGGGAAAGGGCCGGGTTGGCCTTGTGGTTTCGGAATAATGGGCGGGAGTTCAATCTGCGGAACGTTCTGGCGATCCAGTCACAGGGTTTGTGTCAGGCTGTGGTTGCTTACTTATGTAGCACAGGGCTGGGTAAACGTTTATAGAGGTGGGGGGTGTTGGAGACTGAGCCGAGGATGAGGAGCAAGAGGATGTCCTAACGCGCTTGGACTTCGTGGGCCTGGAAGCGCCAAGGTGATGGAAGAGGGACTTCTAACCGAACGTCGAGGAGGGCGAGGAAGGTGGGGAGGAGTCTCCCTGGAATAAAGCCGGTTGGTCTCTGACACAACAACTATTCTAGTCACAAAAACACATCATGACCTCATGGGCTTTGTACGCCAAAGCAATGGGAGGAGTACTTTTACGGACTACGACAGAGTCTGAGGACTACGAAACGTCTGAGGAATAAAGTCTGGCGGTAATGCAACACTCGGATGCCAACCGCCATAAAACAACAACAACAACAACAACAACAACATCATTGATTCCACACACGATCCTGTCTCTCAACTTTTGCTGTAATGTGTCGCCGTAATTACAGTCCTGTGCCAGCCTCCGCAGCTCGGCCACGTAATCCAACACTGACTCGTTTGGCTTACGACTGCGGGAATCAAACTTGTACCTTTGGACGATTTCACTTGGTTTCGGGTCGAAATGGTTCTTCATCAACAACACCAGTTGCTGATAAGTTTTATCTTTTGGTTTCTCCGGACTGAGGAGATTCCGCATTAAACTGTACGTAGATGCGCTGACCACACTGAGGAGAATTGCTCTCTGCTTGTCTCCGTTATCAATTTCGTTGGCCTCAAAAAACTGCTCCATTATTTCACAGTATTCTTCCCAGCTTTGATTTTTAGCATCAAACGCTGCTAGAGTGCCAATGGTCGCCATCTTCCAGCTTTTTTTTCTTTCGCGTTTCTCTCTCCCCCTTCTTTTTTTTTCACCAAAAAACAAAATCTTTACCCGTTCAAAGTTCTTTATCCTCGTCGCCAAAAAGATGTTGTATCTTGGCCGAAATAAAGTAGAACAACATCTCAATTTCAAGGCAAGTGCGCCCTCTATTGGGGAGCACTAATAATGACACTCTATTGCACACAATAACACATTCACATTAAGAGGAGCAGAATATAGCACATACAATTCTCTAGTGTAATATACCACAATTATTTATTCGTGGGTTTCAGTTTCTGTTTATCTAATGTTATATGCAACATTTTGAGGACTTTTACCATTCAAAAGAAATAACCTTAATATATTCTATTAATTTGTTAATCACTATGACAACGGTCCTAGATTCTTATCATTCTGAAACCCATATAGACTATTATTAACCCAGTCAATGGGATGGGTTGTAGTTCATTTGCCGGTTCCATTGCATAAGTTATCCCTAAGTGAGCTACACCAGAGCTTATTTAGAAGACATAATAGTGTCTAACGTTACACCAGTCGTGTAGCTTACGGGGAGAAAATAGTGCCAAATTTAGCACAAGTTACAACTTTCTAATGTTCTTCTGGACAATAATGCTCCAAAAACATCACCAATTTGACAAGAAATGTTTGGATTGTTCCACCACAAATCCTACAGTAACAAGTGAACTTTGAGAACTAGAGGTTTAAGTTAGATAGGTTTTTTATTACTTGTTGTCAAATCAACGTTTCTATTTTATTTTGCTACTTCATCAAAATGAACGGAACATAACATTTACAAAAGTACCAGTGCGTGCAGCTTTTCTAATCACATCTTTTGGACCACTCACTGAAGTAGGAGCTTGTTCAGTGTTTTATTAATGATCTCAAACGAATACACAGATGTGGTAAATCTTAATAAAACGTCAACATGTGTTCCTCAGGAATAAAATCTCCTTTATGCTCCTGGAATTGTCATTAAGGGAGAAAAAAGACAAGTTGTTGATATATTGAAATATTTAGATGTTGAGACAGAACATTGTCATTTAAAAAACACAAATCTAAAATTAATAAAACTGTGGCTCAGTTTATATTGGACATCACATGATGAGCACTGATTCAATGATACTTTGATCACTTTTACTTGATGCACTATTTGCTAATGCATCTTCTTCATAGCTTGCATAAACAAGCACTCAAGATAGGAAACCTGGTGAACTGTATCTGACTAAATTTGTAATAGAAATATATATTTATGTTGAAATGTAGAATTGTAGAATAACACATGTAGAATAACACAAATTTAGAAATACATAACAAAGATTAACATTTGTCATTCCCTGCAGAAATTGGCCTGCACATTAAATGAATGAACTGTCTCCTCTTGTACATGTACAAACTGTTGGACAATATAATAAAACACAGCCAGCACACGAGATTCTCTTTCAAAAAACAACTTTATTAGTCACATTTTAGGCATTTTAAACTCTCTATTTGACTAAATGCACAAAATTGACAAAACATTTGAGCCGAAAGTAGAAAGACCTCACCCTTAAACCTGAGACATTGGCTACGTTTACACACCAAAAACCTGATCACCAAAATGCCAAATGTGAGGCCAGTCTACTTTCCTCACTACGCAAAGACAAAGATGAAAGAAAGCCTCTAAATGCCTTTTTCGTGCACACAAACAATAATCAGTTCTATTTATTGGGTCATCTGATTTCCTGGCCATGTAAACGCACCCGTTGTCACGTGTTCACTTTGGCTGTAGCCCGGTTCAGAATGTTCCCACACGTTAAAAAAGTGGCTATAAACACGTGTGAGATACAGGATGCTACATGGTTTATAGTGTTGATTGTTGTGATACTGGTTGGACTCCAGGCCGTTGTTGTTGTTGTTGTTGTTGTTGTTGTTGTTGTTGTTGTTGTTGTTGTTGTTCTTCCTCAGCAGAGAAGAGATAGGTCGCTCTTCCTACAGCCCATAGTGCAGCACACAGAGGTCAGGATACTGTTCATGTCCCGCCTCCACAGCTCCGCCCGGAGACCCCGGCCACCGAGGGTCTCGGCCCCGAGCGCCCCGCCTGAGGAGACGCGGGACAAACAACGTGAAGGTCAGAAAATGCATTGCCGATTATTGTGAGAAAAAAATCAGGTGAATCGATAACTGTGATTGTTCAGGTCATTTTGGAATTTCAAGAACCAAAATGTATTTTTAGTCCAAGCCATAGTACAAAAAATAGATTTAAAATTTAAATCTATTTTTTGTACTATGGAAATGGTTAATGTAAAGTACTATTTTTGTTACGTTTATTTAACATTATTTTGTCTTTCAGAAATGTTGTAAAGCCGTTCACAAGCTTGAGAAATAGTAAATGAAAAAGAATACAAGATTTCACTGTTGTTTGGTCTCAACAACAATAATCGTTAAATCGTTATGTTTTTTCTCACAATAATCGTAACACTAAAACGTCATATTGGGTTTTGTTTTTTTGTTTTTTTAACAATTTTTCATGATTGTTGGCTGACTGTGACTGTGACCTTCATCTGAAATAAGAAATATATCGTCTATAATACATTTAGATATGAATCAATACAAAGTAGTGCTTTTGTGGCATAACTGGTTTGAAAAATACATCTGCAGTGACCATTGTGCGCAAGAAGCATTGGAAGGATTTATTACATTAAAGATGCATCATCATCATCATCATCATCATCATCATCAACACCATCATCATCCTCATCATCATGGCTGCAATTATTTAATTAAAAGAAAAAGAAACCTTTTGAACCTCGACAATCACGTTCTTAAATGCATGTGATTCTTGTATTCGTTTATCGGCTTCATATAAATCCGAGTCAGTCTTTTCGGTCTTTACAACGTGCACTCTGAGCAGACTTTTCAAACGCAAAATCAAATTGCCATAATCTTTCAGCCCGATATTAAACTATCATGTGTTTGGTAAATTACAGGAGTTTTTATTATCCTGGCGCTAATGTCCGTCTGGAGAGGTCTGAGTGGCCTGGGCTCCTGGAACACTGGCAGAGCACATTAAAGTGAGTCATTTTGTCCTCTGCCACTGCTGTGTCAATCAAATAAGTGCACCTGAACGCCACACTAGCATGGTTTGTGCTGTTACAGAGAGAGAGAGAAGGGAAGAAAGAGATAGAGAGAAAAGGACAGGGCGTGAGAAGAGAGAGAGAGAGAGAAAGAGAGAGAGAGAGAGAGACGTGTTCAGTCATTAATCTTCCTGTGTGGGTTTCTAACTGATGCTTGTGACTACGCCCACTGTAAGTCTACTGTAAGTCCCCTGCAAGTCCCCTGTAAGTCCCCTGTAAGTCTGCTGTAAGTCTGCTGTAAGTCTACTGTAAGTCCACTGTAAGTCCCCTGTAAGTCTGCTGTAAGTCCGCTGTAAGTCTGCTGTAAGTCCCCTGTAAGTCCGCTGTAAGTCCGCTGTAAGTCTGCTGTAAGTCCCCTGTAAGTCCGCTGTAAGTCTGCTGTAAGTCCACTGTAAGTCCCCTGCAAGTCCCCTGTAAGTCCCCTGTAAGTCCGCTGTAAGTCTGCTGTAAGTCTACTGTAAGTCTACTGTAAGTCCGCTGTAAGTCCCCTGCAAGTCCCCTGTAAGTCCACTGTAAGTCTTCTGTAAGTCCGCTGTAAGTCCCCTGCAAGTCCCCTTAAGTCCACTGTAAGTCCCCTGCAAGTCCCCTGTAAGTCCGCTGTAAGTCCGCTGTAAGTCCGCTGTAAGTCCCCTGCAAGTCCCCTGTAAGTCCACTGTAAGTCCCCTGCAAGTCCCCTGTAAGTCCGCTGTAAGTCCGCTGTAAGTCTGCTGTAAGTCTGCTGTAAGTCTACTGTAAGTCTACTGTAAATCTGCTGTAAGTCTACTGTAAGTCCACTGTAAGTCCACTGTAAGTCCGCAGTAAGTCTACTGTAAGTCTGCTGTAAGTCTACTGTAAGTCCCCTGCAAGTCCCCTGTAAGTCCCCTGTAAGTCCGCTGTAAGTCTGCTGTAAGTCTACTGTAAGTCCACTGTAAGTCCCCTGTAAGTCTGCTGTAAGTCCGCTGTAAGTCTGCTGTAAGTCCCCTGTAAGTCCGCTGTAAGTCCGCTGTAAGTCTGCTGTAAGTCCCCTGTAAGTCCGCTGTAAGTCTGCTGTAAGTCCACTGTAAGTCCCCTGCAAGTCCCCTGTAAGTCCCCTGTAAGTCCGCTGTAAGTCTGCTGTAAGTCTACTGTAAGTCTACTGTAAGTCCGCTGTAAGTCCCCTGCAAGTCCCCTGTAAGTCCACTGTAAGTCTACTGTAAGTCCGCTGTAAGTCCCCTGCAAGTCCCCTTAAGTCCACTGTAAGTCCCCTGCAAGTCCCCTGTAAGTCCGCTGTAAGTCCGCTGTAAGTCCGCTGTAAGTCCCCTGCAAGTCCCCTGTAAGTCCACTGTAAGTCCCCTGCAAGTCCCCTGTAAGTCCGCTGTAAGTCCGCTGTAAGTCTGCTGTAAGTCTGCTGTAAGTCTACTGTAAGTCTACTGTAAATCTGCTGTAAGTCTACTGTAAGTCCACTGTAAGTCCACTGTAAGTCCGCAGTAAGTCTACTGTAAGTCTGCTGTAAGTCTACTGTAAGTCCCCTGTAAGTCCACTGTAAGTCTACTGTAAGTCCGCTGTAAGTCTGCTGTAAGTCCACTGTAAGTCCGCAGTAAGTCCACTGTAAGTCCACTGTAAGTCTACTGTAAGTCCGCTGTAAGTCTGCTGTAAGTCCACTGTAAGTCCGCAGTAAGTCTGCTGTAAGTCCACTGTAAGTCCGCAGTAAGTCTGCTGTAAGTCCACTGTAAGTCTACTGTAAGTCCACTGTAAGTCTGCTGTAAGTCCGCAGTAAGTCCGCTGTAAGTCCACTGTAAGTCTACTGTAAGTCCACTGTAAGTCTGCTGTAAGTCCACTGTAAGTCTGCTGTAAGTCCACTGTAAGTCCGCAGTAAGTCCACTGTAAGTCCACTGTAAGTCCACTGTAAGTCCGCAGTAAGTCTGCTGTAAGTCCACTGTAAGTCCGCAGTAAGTCCGCAGTAAGTCTGCAGTAAGTCTGCTGTAAGTCCACTGTAAGTCCACTGTAAGTCCGCTGTAAGTCTGCTGTAAGTCCACTGTAAGTCCGCAGTAAGTCCACTGTAAGTCCACTGTAAGTCTACTGTAAGTCCACTGTAAGTCCGCAGTAAGTCTGCTGTAAGTCCACTGTAAGTCCGCAGTAAGTCCGCTGTAAGTCTGCTGTAAGTCCACTGTAAGTCCCCTGCAAGTCCCCTGTAAGTCCCCTGTAAGTCCGCTGTAAGTCTGCTGTAAGTCTACTGTAAGTCTACTGTAAGTCCGCTGTAAGTCCCCTGCAAGTCCCCTGTAAGTCCACTGTAAGTCTACTGTAAGTCCGCTGTAAGTCCCCTGCAAGTCCCCTTAAGTCCACTGTAAGTCCCCTGCAAGTCCCCTGTAAGTCCGCTGTAAGTCCGCTGTAAGTCTGCTGTAAGTCCCCTGCAAGTCCCCTGTAAGTCCACTGTAAGTCCCCTGCAAGTCCCCTGTAAGTCCGCTGTAAGTCCGCTGTAAGTCTGCTGTAAGTCTACTGTAAGTCTGCTGTAAGTCCGCTGTAAGTCCGCTGTAAGTCCGCTGTAAGTCCGCTGTAAGTCTGCTGTAAGTCTGCTGTAAGTCTACTGTAAATCTGCTGTAAGTCTACTGTAAGTCCACTGTAAGTCTGCTGTAAGTCCGCAGTAAGTCCACTGTAAGTCCACTGTAAGTCCACTGTAAGTCCGCAGTAAGTCTACTGTAAGTCTGCTGTAAGTCTACTGTAAGTCTGCTGTAAGTCTACTGTAAGTCCCCTGTAAGTCCACTGTAAGTCTGCTGTAAGTCCACTGTAAGTCTACTGTAAGTCCACTGTAAGTCCGCTGTAAGTCTGCTATAAGTCCACTGTAAGTCCGCAGTAAGTCCACTGTAAGTCCACTGTAAGTCTACTGTAAGTCCACTGTAAGTCCGCAGTAAGTCTGCTGTAAGTCCACTGTAAGTCCGCAGTAAGTCTGCTGTAAGTCCACTGTAAGTCTACTGTAAGTCCACTGTAAGTCTGCTGTAAGTCCGCAGTAAGTCCGCTGTAAGTCCACTGTAAGTCTACTGTAAGTCCACTGTAAGTCTGCTGTAAGTCCACTGTAAGTCTGCTGTAAGTCCACTGTAAGTCCGCAGTAAGTCCACTGTAAGTCCACTGTAAGTCCACTGTAAGTCCACTGTAAGTCCGCAGTAAGTCTGCTGTAAGTCCACTGTAAGTCCGCAGTAAGTCTGCTGTAAGTCCACTGTAAGTCCGCTGTAAGTCCACTGTAAGTCTACTGTAAGTCCACTGTAAGTCCGCAGTAAGTCCACTGTAAGTCCACTGTAAGTCTGCTGTAAGTCTACTGTAAGTCCACTGTAAGTCCGCAGTAAGTCCGCAGTAAGTCTGCAGTAAGTCCACTGTAAGTCCGCAGTAAGTCCGCAGTAAGTCCACTGTAAGTCCGCAGTAAGTCCGCAGTAAGTCTGCTGTAAGTCCACTGTAAGTCCACTGTAAGTCCACTGTAAGTCTGCTGTAAGTCCGCAGTAAGTCCACTGTAAGTCCGCAGTAAGTCCGCAGTAAGTCTGCTGTAAGTCCACTGTAAGTCCGCAGTAAGTCTGCTGTAAGTCCACTGTAAGTCCGCAGTAAGTCTGCTGTAAGTCCACTGTAAGTAACAACAACCACCACCACCACCGCCGTGTGACCGTATAACAAACACATCTACTCGCACGTGCCCTCACCGTCCTCGTCGCCCCCGGTGCGTCTCCAGCGCGAGCCCCCGCAGGTGTAGACCACGGCCCGGAGGAACTCTCGGCCGCACAGCTTCACCGCCTTCACCTCTGCCCGGGCCTGGAGCGGGCCCAGCGCCGCGCAGAGCAGGAGCGGCAGCAGCAGCAGGGCGGGGAGCAGAGGTCTGTGCATCATCCTGGACACGCTTCACGGCCAGATCCTCCCGTCGGACGCGTTATATAGACCTCCATCAGTGTCCCTTCATCGTCAGTGGCTCCACCTCCTCCTCCTCCACCTCCTCCTCCTCATCATCCTCAGCTCGTCAAAGTTCAATTTCATTATCTGCCGAGGAGGAGATGACAGAGCAGTCACGTTGTCCTAATGCACTACTGTAAACGCTACACGCCCCGTACCTTAAATACTATCACATTTATTTAAGAAAAGACATTAAAGTATCGTTCTGTCGCTTGTGAGACTCCATGGAAGTTAAAATCACACTTTAGAACTTTCTACATGTGTTTTATGCCGAACTGTGGAACATTACAGCCAGATAAACATCATTTCCATGGAAACGAGAGTCAGGTTTGTGGAGGTGCAAGCTCACAGGAAGGACGTGTGTTGTTCTGTCTTTGAAAATTGTTGGCGATGACGTATAATGGTGAGGCTTGAAAAAAATCCATGTGTTTAACTAACTAATATCTCACGAAGCCCATGTTTATTTGGCTTTTTTTTAAACTTTAAGACACTGCATCGATTGTTGTTTTAAAGCGACGCCAAATTTGAACGTACATCAAATCGTTTATGGTTAGAAATGCTACCAGAGCCGATTTAAACTAAACATGGAAAAAGGGTAATAATGATAATTAAACCTCGACCAACATGATGAAAGACAATTGTTTGTCACAATATCAACTTCGACACTCAAAAAATAAATTGTGATATTAATTTTTGTCATCACTGCTCGTTTTTTAAAAATTGCTTTTAGGTCAAATAAATATACACTCTGATTTGTACCACTATAATAACTGCACCTTAAATAGCCGTGATAGAGCAAACAAACCCTTTATAACGAGCAAATATTAATATTTCTTAACAATGATTAACAATTGCTTAATTAAGGCGTTAGCCAACCAATTCCTCGTTACATATCGAGTCATTGTTCCCGCTTTATTGAGGCTATTAGCGGCTGATTTTGAGTTCAACGCTGGGATGAACCGTCGTCGTCCCGGGGCCCCACTCCAGGGCCCCTGCTATCAAGGTTATTTCTTCAGGGTCGTACACACGCGGGCGACGTCCCGGGAGCGAGGTGTGAACCCGGCGGAGCACGTCACCGCGTTCATGAAGTCAAATGGGGATCGGAGGGAGATTCGAGTGGTCGCAAACGAGGCTCGTCCCCGGAGAAGACGAGTCAAACGGGGAGCACAAAAGAAAGGGTCAAAGGTCAACCTAAACCAACGCCGCTCACGCAAAGACAGAAAGATCCAGAACGCGTGGATGCCAAGTGTGGATGCCAAGTGTGACGCGGTGTTCAGGCCCAAATACTGTCGATTCTGAACTTGTCTGAGTACGACTGAGGCCTCAGGGGGACGGTTACCACGGCGACACGCTTACAATGACACGCGCGGCCTCATCAACACCTGAGACCGACAATAACCGAAAGAATCATCACACTGTGGGACATTCTCGACGTGCTGGGTGTAAAACGGCAGGATGTGGAGCGTCACGTTGCCCCGGACGACGGTTTTCCACCCGGGGGACGAGAATTGTGACTTTTGAGCTGACGCAGAAACAGAGCAAAATAATCTGTAATTCACTTTAACACATTACTTCATACAATAAGTCGTGATGATTGAGTTGGTGGTGGTGGAGTGGTTAGAGCGGCAGCACATATGCCACAAGCCGCTGTGTTGTCAGTTCAAATCCTGGCGCGGACAGTTTGCTGCATGTTCTTCTTCTCTCGTCGCCTCTTGTCCTGTTGAGTGAAGCCAAAATATCCTGGAAACCTAATTATTTATTTGACATATTATTTATCTATGTAAAGTGTCCTTATTGTTTAAAAAGTATTATTTGAGAGTTGCAGATTTCACTAATGTTTTCAGTTTCTGGGACAATATGCAATTACAATCTGAAAAAATGAAGCTCAAAACTATTTTGAATAAAACTTAAATTAATATGATAATGTTAAGACAAAGGTAAAGCAGTCGAGGAGAATACATTTGATGGACTATGAACGATGAAAAGATCAGAATGAAAAAAATACCGTATTTTCCGGACTATAAGTGGCAAAAAATGCATAATAGAGATGAAAAAACATATATAAGTTGCACTGGAGTGTGAAATGTGGGTGCAAGTGTGAAAATAACAAATAATATCACATATAAGTCG
>NW_027316532.1:22728977-22946477 GCF_026437365.1 Eucyclogobius newberryi
AGCTTGACTTAATATAATTACATCTTTAAATTTCAATAATTAATATCCATCCATCCATCCATCCATCCATCCATTTTCTACCGCTTGTTCCCTTTCTGGGTCACGGATGACTGGAGCCTATCCCAGTGACTTCGGGCCTTAGGCAGGGTATATCCTGGACAGTGGCCAACTTGTCACAGGTCAGCTCTGATCAAATGAATCAAAAAAAAAAAAAAAAAGCTTAAAAGTATTCAAAATATATAATTAATAGACTTTATTTCATTTACTGTAATCAAATGAATCACACTTGGCTTAGTTGATCAATATTTAAATGTTACATGACTTGCACTTTTTTCATTGAAAAATTAAATATAAACAAAACATGAGATTTTCATTGTATGTATCTTATATTTATTAAAACATTGCATTAATTGAAAAGAGAAAATCAATTAGATATAGATTATGTTACATCGAAAAAAGTGTACATTTTATTTTGAAAAATCAATAATACTTGAAAATTGCAGGATCAAAAAAATTATCTTTAGAAAAAATCAATTAAATACTTGAAAATGGCAGGATTATTTGGAACACAGTTACTTAAATGATATCACATAGATTAAATGCAACATTATTAATCAAAGACATTTGTTTTCCCTCAAATACAATGAAGAAGCATCACAAAACTTTTACTTTTTTTCACACTTAACAATGCCTGTACTCAATTCTGTTAGAGCTGCACACACTCTTACAATAATGTCAATGCCGGTTAAACCTCTGCACTCAGATTCATCACTTGATTTGATGAGGTTGACTGGGAGTATATCTTTCAGCAGAGTAAAACGATGTTTCAATTGGCCAATGACACATTCTGTCTCAATCCTGAAGGCAGAAGATGGCAGAGACTCATCCATTACATTCAAAACATTCCAGAATATTTTATGGTAAGAAGTTTTTGAAATCATCACCTGGTCTGCCAAATACTCAACTTTAATATTTTGCCTTAACCTGACTAGAGTCATGAACAGCTGCTCCATTTTTGAAACGTTGGCAACCAATTTCAGCTTTGGCTCACAAAAATCGAATACGACTAGAAACACGGGCCATGTAACACCAGTATAAAACACACTTTTCTTATCATTGTCCTTGATGATTTCTGTGGACAGGCCAGCATTTCTTTGGGTTTTGGCTGCCCTCAGTTCAGATCTCAGACAGTCTATCTCCATTAACAGAGAATCACGGTCAGTAACCTCTGTCCGACAGTGTGTGGACGTGGTAGGCCTGGTGACAGGTTGGTCTGCACCTGCCAAACACGACGCCTCCACCTCACAGTTTGCTTCATCTCCAACAACAACTTCCTGGATGTCGTTATCTGCTGCAGGTCCATAAATGAGACCAGACTGACGTGGAGTAAGGAAGCCTGCTGGATCTGCCAAGGAATCATCAGTGACGACATTTGGTGGTGGCAGGGTGAAGGACTTCGGTCTTTTCGGTGTTGGTGTCGTACTTTTTTGATAGTCCAGCATTCTTTTTGCATTTTGCTGTACTTTTCTATTAAATCGGTCCAGCTTTTGGCCAATGCTTCGGAGGGTCATGGCTTTTGAGTCTGGAAAGATGGATGGCACGTAATCAGGGTGATCATCTTCAGAATGTGGTTTACCTGAAACATAAAAATGTTATATCAGTACAAGGGTCAGAATTCAGTAACAGCCGCAGAAATTTCTACTGACTCAGGGGCAGGGCACACTTAACTCAGCAGTACTAACAGACGACAGCTGATTGATGTGACTATGATTAGGCTTAGGCATACCTCTACAATAACTTTAAATTAAATAAATTGAATGATCTCTTGCTTGACACAGAACAAGAGAAAAATGGAACCGAGACACTGGAGTGCAGAGAGGGAACAGGAGAGAGAGAACTGGATCTGTGTTGTTGTGGTTATTTCATCATTATACATGCTTTCGCACATCCGGGAAGTTTACAGGAGTTTTGTTAATAAGAGTTTTTGTTCATAAAAGTTCTTCAATTAAGAGTGTTTTTTTATACTTCCTATAAGTTATCTGTCCTTTCCCCTGTATCTACTGCGTTGTAACACCAAATTTCCATCATTCGACCATTTCCCCATGTGTGGACAATAAAGGCACATCTCATCTTAACTTCTACAGTAGCAACCGAGTCCGCCATTTTGAACGGGGCACAACAAGGTCTACTAGATTCGATATCCAGGATATATGAGGCCAAAATGCCAAAAACCTGCGTTCTGTAAGGACATTGCTCTGTTGTCAGACCAAGGAATGATAGCTTTGTCGTGTACCTTAGTTTGCCATTATAGTCTAAAGAATCAAAGTATTCGTAGCTCATATGGCGTAGAAAAGGATGCAGTCGTGGTAGTTGCTAGTATATCACGTACCCCTTTTAAAATGGCCGCTATTGGGAAGTCCCGTATATGACAACACCGCGAACGAATGTATAAATGCCAACATAAATAGAGCATAAATATGTAGCTTAAAATGAAAAGGAAAAATTCTTAGACCTACTTACCGCGTAGGAAATGTCTGCTACAAACGTAAACATGCTTCGAGTTCGGGACCCAGGGTGATCCATCCTCGTTCATTCGCTTTAAGGCCTTAAGCCATAATTCACGTTTTTTGACGTCTTTCACAGGAATCTGGAAGAATTTAAGTTCCTGACTATGTGATGCACGAGTATTGCATCCCAAAACAACGCAGGTTTTTGGCATTTTGGCCTCATATATCCTGGATATCGTGTGTAGTAGACGTGCGGTTGTAAAGTGCTTAGCGTGCCCCTTTCAAAATGGCGGAATCGGTTGCAAAGGTACAAGTTCCCGGATGTGCTGGTAATTGCCCGGATGTGCGAACGATTTTTGTTTGTTTTGCGTCATATTTTCAAACTTATACGTTTTCAATAAGTGTACTAGTACAACAAAAACATTCTAATCATGCATAAAACTACGGCAAATATTGCGACATCGATCTGGCAACGGAGTTAGAGCGGAAGGAAGTGAACGCGGTCCGTCTGCTTTTATCGTCCCCCGTGAACATGGATCTATTCTCCCGTGACACGTTTTGGATTATTTACTGCTAAAATCTCCCCAGAAGAAGCTTTACAGTTATTTCTTCTGTTCGGTGAGAACTTTGAACTATATTTTCTTACGGTAAATGCACGTTTTTTCCTGCTCTAGTTTTAGCAAAGGTTTTATGAAGCATCCGGGGCTTTTGACACACCAAGGGCAGAAGCAAATGTGTAAACACATGTAAAAAGCTGCATGCTTGAATTATCTGTAGAAAACGTCAAAAAGCTCGTGTTGGATTTATCAAAGATGCAAATTGTCAGTGATGTATCTGATCCCTCTGAAGTGAATTGTGATCTTACTTTATCTCTGTTATGGGAGAAGGATAGTTTTAGTTGGTGGGAAAGAGAGGTTTGGAACATCATGCTTAACAAATAAACACATAAAGCAGTATAAATGTGAGATCAGCTCTGAACTCATTGTTTCATGACAGTTCCAGAAGTGCTTGTAGATATTGTCACCTTGATCTTCATTCATTTGTTAACCCGATTATTTCAATTTGTGCCTTTTTTCTGTGTGTGTTTTGTGCCATGAGTGCCGTTTTTCTTCTGTTCATATATTATATAGTCTAGATTACTATCAGCATGTTAAACATATCCTCAGTTTTTGGAAATGGTGATATTATTCTAGTAAAAAGTGTGATTCATTGACAAATGTGATAATACACAATTCCATTTAATACATATTTTATCATTTCAATGATTACTTTGTTCAATAAACACACTAAGATATACATGAACCCTTTTCATTTATTTTATATTGATGCACAAAATGTGTAAATATTTTATATTAGTTTAATGAAAGCTCTTAAATAACTTTTCGTCATATCAGAAAATAATGTTGTTAGTCCAGTAATAAATCCAGTACTTATCAACTACAACAACTACTACTATTTCTCCACTGTAAAGCACATTGAGTTGCTGTTTTGTGTGAAATGTGCTCTCTAAATGAATATGTCTACGCATGTACTCATTAATAAGTTTATTTTAGTTTGGGATCCACAATGGAGCCTGCAGTGCACCAGCTTTGGCCCAGAGTCCGGCAGCATCTGCACAAACCTCTGATTCTCCTGCAGAGGAAACGCTCCGGCTGCAGTGTCCACTCCTCTGCCTCCCCTGCCCCCTCTGCCTCCTCTGCCCCCTCTGCCCCTGCGACAAGACCCCGAGCTCTGCCACTGGTGTCGCGCCTGTACCAGCCGTCGAACCTGCGCGACGTGGGGCCCGACAGCCGCCTTCAGGGAGAGCAAACCTGCAAGAGTCAGAGGCTCATGCAGCAGGCGGGGCTCATCCACCCCTCAAACCCCGGCTGCTACTACTACCTGCCCTCTACTGTGCGCTCCATGGAGAAACTGGTGAGCGGAAGACCCAAACATCTGTGTAGAGATGATTGCACCGGGGTTTTAGATATCTCATTCTCCTAAATAAAACCTAGATTAACGTAAACACAAATTTTAAATGGAGCTTTGAGAGAAGGATAAATTTGACCTAATCCAGATTAACATTTTTTTTTTTAGGTTTTTTTGACATGTCTGGATGATGGGGATGGTATGAGATTAGAGGTGGTTAATATACATCGATATTTAGATAATCTCATGAATGATGCATTTAAGATATACATGATATTGACATTTTGCAGATTGTTTTATAGTAAAAAGCTTAAGATTGATTCGAGTTCAGTCTTTGTTTGAAGGGACAATGAACAGAGTTGTTCAAATAAAAAACAGTTCTGAACTAGACTGCGCCTTTATAATGACTCTATTGACTTATTATTTGATGAATAAAAGCTGTACAATCTTTTTTGGGCTCAATATTTATCATCAGCGCATTGTATTGCATCAGTGGAGAATATATTTATGTATACATGACTCTCTATTGATACTAATCATCGACAAGTGTGTTTCATTGGGCCATTATATTATTCAAAAGGCTTTAATATTCTGCAAAAATGGTCATCAATATGATCATTTTGTCATGTTTTCTGTTGCAATGTATCATACTTACATTTGTTTATATCATGACAGAAACATGCACACTGCACAAATATATATCAGTATAAAAAGTTGGCAGTGAAAACATACCATATTTTCCAGAGTATAAGTCGCACCAGCCAAAAAATGCATAATAGAGAAGAAAAAAACATATCTAAGTCGTACTGGAGTATGAAATGCGGTTGCAAGTGTGAAAATAACAAATAATATCACATATAAGTCACACCGGAGTATAAGTATATAAGTATAAATGTAAGTATAAGTCACACCCCAGCCAAAACTATGAAAAAAGAAAAATAATAGGTTAATTTTAACTATGAGTGATGTCACATAACAATAAATCCCTGTGTTAATGTAAGAATAACTTTATTTAATAGTATATCATATTATTTAATAATAATATGATATATGTTGGTGTAATCTATGTGCTGTCGTGACACATATTCATGTGCAATTACTGTCGTGATCACATGCAATGGTATTTATGTATTTATTTATTTGTCTATGGGAGTTTTTATTTATTTATAGGAGATCTTCTACTGAAAGTGTTTTTCAGACTTCCTATAAGTGATCTGTTCTTCTGTATCTACCTCTGTATCTACCTGCGTTGCACCAATGAAATTTCCCCATGTGGGACAATAAAGGAATATCTTATCTTATCTTATCTTAATCCTTAGTCTACTCTCCTTTTTATTGGGGATTTATTATTTATTTATTGGAAAGAATCCTGGAAGAAAGGGCTCAAATTAAACAGTTCTTGTTGCTCTCATTTCCGATCAGGTGCGAGTGATCGATCAGGAGATGCAGGCGGTCGGCGGGCAGAAGCTGGACATGCCCAGTCTGTGCTCCGCCGACCTGTGGAGGACCAGTGACCGATGGGAGCTGATGGGGAAGGAGCTGTTTCGACTGAAGGACCGACACGGAGCGGACTTCTGCCTCGGCCCCACGCACGAGGAGGCCGTCACCACTCTGGTGGCCCATCAGAGCACGGTGTCCCACAGACAGCTCCCTCTGCTGCTCTACCAGGTACAAGACACGCGCCGTGGAAACTGGAGTAAACTGTGAACGTAAATGAATTGAGACTGTGTATGTGGACGAGACTGTGTATGTGGACAGAGGCAAGACGGGGGAAGTGGTGTTCATATCTGGACTGCAACAATTTATCTGAATAATTGTTACTAGTTGACTGTTAAATAAATTGTTATCATGTTTTTGGATAATCGTAAACTGAACTATAGACCTTTTAAAACGCCTTCAAAAAGACATTTTATCACAAAGACAGTGGCGGTGTAAAATTAGAATGGCAAAGTAGAACAAACTATTTCTGATTTCCACCAATAAAACTGATTTAATTTGTAAATGTTCTCTATTTAGAATCTTTCAGTCATCATACCGTATTTTCCGGACTATAAGTCGCACCTTTTTTCACAGTTTTGGCCGGGGTGCGATTTATAGTTATATACTTATTCTTATACTTCGGAGCAACTTAACTGTGATATAATATGTTATTTTCACACTTGCAACCACATTTCATACTCCAGTGCAACTTTCTTCTCTATTATGCATTTTTTGGCTGGAAAATACGGTATTTCATTCCGTGTACAATAAATTAAGTTGACAAATCAAAATAATTGCTGGCTAGTCAACTACTAAAAAAAATGTTCGTTGCAGCCCTGATTTATACAATACACTTTTCAACAAAGCCATTACAAGACGAGAATGTAGTAAAACTTACAGTTAAAATACATGGAAGGAATCAGAAAATGTACTGATTATTAACAGTTATCGTCAAATCTAAATAACTTGTTAAAATTGTCTTCCATCTTCTACTTTCCGCTCCTCTTGTTTAACATCACATTTATATTCAACAGAACAGATTTGATGCTAAATATTTTCATGTATTTATTTTGAGCAGGTCAATAAACGCAAGAAAATGGAAATATGCACGAATCCAAAACACTTAATGCTTGAAAAGGAGTGAGAAGAACATTTATTGAAGTCCATCCCATTGTATTTTATGTATTTATATTTTTAAGGCAATTTTAAGAGTATTACTATAAAAACACTGGAATAAAATCTAATTAAATATGTCACTTTTGTTCTTGACAGATCACCCGTAAATTCCGCGACGAGCCGAAGCCCAAGTTCGGTCTGCTGCGAGGGCGAGAGTTCTACATGAAGGACATGTACTCGTTCGACGTGAGCGAAGAGGCGGCGCGTCGGACGTACGAGGCCGTGTGCAACGCCTACGCCGCCCTGTTCGCCCGACTGGGCCTGCCCTGCGTTCGGGTCCAGGCCGAGGCGGGAAACATCGGCGGCACGCTCTCCCACGAATTCCAGCTGCCGGCAGAAATCGGCGAAGACAAGCTTTTGGTGTGCGGCTCCTGCGCCTTCTCTGCCAACGTCGAAACTCTGTCGACGGACCAAACAGACTGTCCCAAGTGCAAAACGGGCAAACTAGCGCAGTCGAAGGGCATCGAAGTCGGGCACACGTTTTATTTGGGTAAAAAGTACTCAAATATGTTCAATGCCGCGTTCAGCAACACCCAAAACAAGCCCGCGATCGCTGAAATGGGTTGTTACGGTCTCGGCGTCACCCGTATTCTCGCCGCCGCCATCGAGGTCTTATCGACGGACGACGAGATCCGCTGGCCCGGCCTCTTGGCGCCCTACCAAGTGTGCGTCCTGCCGCCGAAAAAGGGGAGCAAAGCGGACGGGGCCTCGAGCATGGCTGAAGATATCGCGCACGGTTTGGGAGCGCTGCCTTGTTTGAGAGGGGAGGTCGTCCTGGATGATCGCACGCACATGACCATTGGGAAAAGGCTCAAAGACGCCAAAAGACTGGGCTACCCTTACGTGGTCGTGGTGGGGCAGGCGGCGTTAGAGGAGCAGCCCAACTTTGAGGTGATCTGCCAAAAAAATGGGGAGACGATGTTTCTCAGCAAAGAAGGACTCTTAGATTTGCTGCGTACCGTGGAAACTGTATGAATGCGTGTGTTTGTGTGCAGGTGTGGTGGGACAGTAAAACAATACTATCATTACTTTTTTTTTGTCGGCTGTTATTTGCTTAAGGAGCTTGAGGAAGTGCCTGGGGAGGGGGAGGTCTAGGCCTGGTAGCTACTTGTCGTGTGCCTTGATAAAGATGATTGATGCATTATTGACAGTAGAAACGATGTATGGATATGGTAGAGCAAAGCAAGCGTGTTATTTACTTATAGTAAATAAAGAATGTGATAAACATTGAATCCTAAGGTGCAATTATTTTTGTTGCAGACATTCAGCCCAAACAGCAGAAGAAAAATGCTGTAAATCAGTCCTTTAAAAAGCTAAACCCACGATGAAAACAGAATAAATTGACATCTTCTAAAAATATAGTGATCCCGGTCCACACTCAAAGTACTTATTTTTCTACTTGTGTACTGTTGAAATAGCATTACATGTTCTCATAGACTAGCTAAGTCTCACTTATTTTTGCACAAAATGGGCAAAACTGAACGATTTCGTAAAAACCAACCGGACAACCGGAAAACCCAACCCGGAACTATTGTGTCTTACGTTCTTGTTACCACACGGACCTCATTGCCGCCCGTACCGCAGTTCACGTGTGAAGGTGTGAAGCAAAACAACGAAGCCGGGGAGTTGTTTTCTGTCAGATTTATCCACAAAACTTTAACAAAAATGGGTGACGACGGCGACGATGATGTTATGGATGCTTTTATTGACAGATTCAAGACGGAGAAATATAAGAATGCGTTCAGCGAGGAGAACTGGGAAGAGGTATCACAGTTTACATTTCACAAAACGAGAAAACTGATGATATTTCGATTATATAACCGGTTCAATGTCAGCTGTGATTCAGGATCTGTACCTTTACCTTATGTAAACAGAAAATAGTATCTGTCTAATGCAACAAACAATAATAATAATAATAAAACTATTCTATTTCTTATTTTACTCTTGCCTAGACATGTTTTTGAATTTGAGTAAAGAATAGAAAATCAATTAAACATTCCTGATGTGCTGTTGCTCCAGGAGATGGACAGAATTCCTCTTTTCATGACCAAAGCTCCAGACGTAGTTGACCCAGAGAAATATCCTCAACTTGCTGCTCTTCAGTCAATGATCTACGACGAGGACCGAACCCCAGAAGGTACATTTATACTCTGAGCCCATTTTAATGACAAACACCAGACATTTTCATTGAGCATTATATATATTGCTGTACTGTTCTGTTCAAAGTCCTACAGTCTCTTTAACTATGAACCATCTATAATCATATTTAGAGCTTGGTACTGTTTTAAAAGTATCAAGCCGAATAAAAAGATTTGTGTTCTACGGCTGATGCTAAACGATTTTAAACAAAACCTGTGACAGAAAGAATATTATTTTCTTTTAGTAACACATTTTGATGCCTTGTGTGTCCTTTGAAAGTTACATGGCCGTGTCACCAGACAAATGAACAATAAAAACAAATGCTTTTCTGCTTTTCTCGTATAAATTAAATGGTTTATGAATTTTGCAGCTCTGTTTTGTCTCTTTTGAATCTAGATAATGATAAATACCTGTATTTATGTCCTGAAAAAGTGCAGTTTAGATTTAGGTATGCCACTTTCTGAATGATTCATTTGGATTAACGGCAAGATAATAAAGCACTTTACATTTCGGTTTATTTTTATGAGTAAAGGCTGAGCAGAAAGGACTTAACTTTGCTTCTGAAATCGTTACATTAATTTGATTTGAACTAAAGTCAAAATTTGCTTAAATGTAAATTTTCTACAAATTCAATTTAAAAAAACACGTAATTTTTCTTCTAAAAATGTCACAATTATAAATGTTTTAGTCTTTATGATTTTTTTGTGTTTTTTCACCTTTATACATTTTCTTTTAGTATGTGTAGTGTAGCATTTTACTGCAGTGCTCCAAAGTATGGCCTTAAACTAAAAGACAGATGCGTTAAATGCCACACTGCGGAACATTCAAGGCAAAGTAATGACGTCTCATCCATGGAGACAATCGGGTGGCGAACCGTCCAGCAGAAAAGTTCCACAGTGCACCTTTTAACGCGCCGCCTTTTGCTCTCGTCTGTCCAGAAAAAGCAGAAGATCTCAAGAATGAAGGCAATTCGTACTTTAAGAAGAAGCTGTACAAACCGGCGCTGCTGTCTTACACCGCCGCGCTGAAGATGAAGAGCGACAATCCGGATCTCGACACCGTCATCTTCTCCAACCGGGCGGCCACACATTTTTATCTGGGTAAAGATCATCGACATTTTAGCTTGATGTTTCTATTCAAATTAAATGGCATATTTCTTTTGCAGGGAATATGCGTTCAGCGTTAAACGATGCCACAGCTGCGAAGAAGTTAAAGCCCGATCATCTCAAAGCCCTGGTCAGAGGTGCGCGTCACATTATGTACTCGCTTTAAGGTGCTGTGATGTCATATTTCATTTTTATGTGTGAAGAAAGAAACAATCAGATTAAAAACAAGTAGTTAATGTTAGTTCTCTCCATACATAGAGGTGGGGCTGGGTATTGCCTAGTACCTCACGATATGAATCCCGATACACAGAACTTGATACGATACGCGTTCTGATTCATGGATATCCCTTAAAACCGGTGTTAAAAGTCTTCTAAAATTATGTTTTGATTAAGTAGAATAACAATATTCATTCGAATTCCATCCTCAATAGCAGAAAACAACTGTCCTATGATGAAGTCACATGTTCAGCTCCTCATATTCATCCTCCATGCTGCAGTCTGTAGGTTCAGAAGTGAAGAGCACAGCAATTTCTAATGACTTTACCGTATGTTGTTTAAAAGTATCACAATACTCATCTCTGTATCGATACACGTATTGCCAAGACGTCGGTGACAATATTGATATATTGAGCACAGCCCTACATAGAGGTGACTTCAGTTGCTTCAGTTCCAAGTGCTTTTACGTTACCGTGGACTGTGCAACCATGTGTCGACCATAAAGTAACTATATCAATACAAAATGACTGGTTGAATATTAAAAATAGGTCATTGGTATCGTTTATACTCCACAATTGTGTTGTATGAATGCCATGAAAGTTGCCTCTGTTGTCCATGTAAATCTACAGGAAACATGTACTTCGTCGTCACCATCAGGGGGAGAGTATTGTGGCAGAGTTGTTAACAATGGTCATAACTTGCCCTAAAGCTGCGGCGTCTGTGAACGAGTCTGTGAAGCTTTGATAATCATATGTGAGCTGTTGTTGTCATGGTTGCAGGTGCCCAGTGCTGCGTGGAGCTGCGTAAGTTTGCAGAAGCTTTGAAATGGTGCGACGAAGGACTCAAGCTTCACCCGGAGGACAAGAAGCTGCAGGAGCTTCGAGCCGTAGCGGACAAACTCAAGGTAACGCCAAACGACAGCAAAACAAACTGTAATTTAAAAAAAGAGACGTGCATGAAAAGAAGGAGTAAAGAAATAGACTTTGCTGAACGTTTACAGAAAAAGTACGTATGGTCAGGTCAGTAGTGCCAAAGTAACAGCGCAAACGGACCTGGAACATGAGTTTGTGGATAGAAAAGAAGAGAAAATTAAAGTTTAATACTATTTATTTAATTTGTTGTTCTCGTGTTGTTCACATGTTGTTCACATGTTCACGTGTTGTTCTCGTGTTGTTCTCATGTTGTTCTTGTGTTGTTCTCGTGTTGTTCTTGTGTTGTTCTCGTGTTGTTTTCATGTTGTTATCGTGTTGTTCACGTGTTGTTTTATGTTGTTCTCGTGTTGTTCTCGTGTTGTTCTCGTGTTGTTCACGTGTTGTTCTCATGTTCTCATGTTGTTCTCGTGTTGTTTTCATGTTGTTCTCATGTTGTTCACGTGTTGTTCTCGTGTTGTTCTCGTCTCATGTTGTTCTCGTGTTGTTCTCATGTTGTTCACGTGTTGTTCTCATGTTGTTCTCGTGTTGTTCTCGTCTCATGTTGTTCTCGTGTTGTTCTCGTCTCATGTTGTTCTCATGTTGTTCTCGTGTTGTTCTCGTGTTGTTCTCGTGTTGTTCTCGTGTTGTTTTCATGTTGTTCTCGTGTTGTTCACGTGTTGTTCTCGTGTTGTTCTCGTGTTGTTCTCGTGTTGTTCTCGTGTTGTTCTCGTCTCATGTTGTTCTCGTGTTGTTCTCCTGTTGTTCTCGTGTTGTTCTCGTGTTGTTCTCGTGTTGTTCTCGTGTTGTTCTCGTGTTGTTCTCGTCTCATGTTGTTCTCGTGTTGTTCTCCTGTTGTTCTCGGGTTGTTCATGTGTTGTTCTCATGTTGTTCTCGTGTTGTTCTCGTGTTGTTCTCGTGTTGTTCTCGTGTTGTTCTCGTCTCATGTTGTTCTCGTGTTGTTCTCGTGTTGTTCTCGTGTTGTTTTCATGTTGTTATCGTGTTGTTCTCCTGTTGTTCTCATGTTGTTCTCATGTTGCAGAGAGCGGCGGACAGAGATGCGAGAAAAGCCAAAGTAAAGGAGAAGAAGCTGCTCGGAGAGAAAGAAACTCTGCTCAACATTATAAAGGTAATTTACAGATGAGAGTTGGTTTTGCCCCGTTCTAAGATTTGATAAGATTTGATGTTCATGAGGCAGTTCTCACTATAGCAACAACGTGAACAGGAAAAACATTTAAACAAGTTCTCATCATAGTTTATTTTAGTCTTTTATTTGTCAGGGAACATGTACAAAGTCATTCATATTACAAGAGAAAAGACGAGCTGCACTAGATTTTGCACATAAAAAGTAAATATTTAATTACAATTACAACTAATAATTAAAATTAGCTCAGTAAAATACATACAGACATAAAAAATAATTGTGTTTACTGTTGATTGTCTTGGATGTGCTTTTTGTTTAAATTGTGAATGAACGAATGAATAATATGAAATTGTTGGATTTTATTTGAAATTCCATAAACGTGTCCAAATCAAATGTAGATTTCAGAAACTCATCAGGATTTATGTGCAATTTCATAGTTTTTTTGTCGATTGCCATTGAGGACATAACTTTGGGTTGCCAGATTCTACAACTGAAACCGTTTGCAGCCCATTCCAGATGTGAAACCAGTTGAAGCGTGTTTAAATAGTAAAAAACAAAACAGAAACGACATTATTTTAGCCGTAGATTAGATGTAATACTAAATTTGCCACAAGAGGTCTCACGTGCGCCGTTTATGTTCAGGAAGTGTGTCAAAATAAGAGCCTTTAATGTGAAGATGTGGGGAAAGACTGATTAAAACATGACAAAAATATATATATACTTTATGTTTCAGAGAATTTGTTCAAACTATTATCGTTATTATTGAGATTGCGTCACAAACGAATAAAATAACTGACAAAATATAGAAGTAAAAAAGGTAAAAATAAATAAATAAATGTACAGTTCTTTTTATCTGCTGCTTTTCTTACAAATGTGCAAATTTGTTTTTTTGTTACAGAAAGTATGATAAACGCTAAAATTTAAGCTACATTTCTAAGTGAATTGTTAAAGTATGAGCTGCAACAAATAAACTAAAAGTAGTTGTTTCATATCATAAATAAGTTGTAGATGTTCATTATTCGACCTTCTCCGGAACAAATGTTGATGTTGACACGCCCGTTCATCCTAAATTTGTCATTTACAAAAAATTAACTACTTTTTTGACCCTTTAAACATTAATTGTACAAAATATATACATTTTGTGAACTTATAAAATTGGGACATCAGATGAGGTTTGGCCCAGTGGTTGCTGGGTAATTTTCTAGTGTGATGTCATCAGTTACAAACAGGAAGTAGCAAACGTGGAGACAAAAGTGTTGACGGGGTAAATTTGATGAAGAATTGTATAATGTATTTCTTTTCATTTTATTCTTGGTTTATATATGAGCTTTTTATTTGATTATGAATGATGTAATTTGATTGTTAATTAAAAGATTAATAAGATAAAAAAAAAAAACTAAAAAACCTAGCTTTTCCAGGATAAAGTTTGTATATTCTTTTAGCAACTTGTTTATCCTAACTGCATTTTAGTTCGTCATAGACACATTAATTTAAGCGTTTACCTGGTTAAATAAAGGTTAATGAATAAATAGATTAATAAAGGCGTTGATTGTTTTTGTGCGCAGGAAAGAGGAATAAAGTTCTTGCCGTCCGCCCGGCCTCGGCGCGGCTCCGACAGCGACGAGGAGGAGAAGTCTTCCTCGCCGCTCAGTCTGGACGGCCTGAGTTCACAGGAGGTCACCGGGGCCCAGGTCCACGTGAACCCGGAGGACGGCGCCCTCTACTGGCCCGTGCTCTTCCTCTATCCCGAGCACCAGCAGAGCGACTTCATCTCGGCCTTCTGCGAAAACCACAGGTAAACGTCCACTTCCCCCGTCGTCCTCGCCGCACCTCGTTATTCAATCGTTTGACGTTGTTTAGAAATTCTGACGGGCCACGAATAAGTTAAATAATAATAGTACCGGCTGTGTCTTTGCTCGTCACAATTAAATACACAAAAATTAAAAGTTTAGGAGTAAAAATTCCCAGGTAGAGCTGAGCAATATTGATAAAAATGAATATCTCAATGTTTTTTATTTTTTGTAGTTTTCTGATAACGATAGTCAGAAATATGTTAAAATGTGCCTTTAAATGTATTTGTTTGAAAGTGACAGGCATTTCACATTTGTTTGATTATTATAAACTCAAAAAAGTGCAGGAATATCACTTTTCTCCCTTTTTTGGGAAGGTTTACAACATCACTTTTTGCCTGTTTAGTTTTAATTAGTTGTTATTGTAGCATTTTTAAGATGAACAAACGACTCCATGTTCAAATTTTGCATGTCTTCAACGCAACATTCAAAATATTATAATTTTTTTCAATATATTGACATCCTCTAATGCCAGGTCATTAGTTTTTAAATGTTCAATGGCAATGATTTAAATGTATGTCTTGTTCAGAAAGCTATTGTAATTGTTTTTAGTGAGTCGAAACGAATGTGATGAACTCCATTGATTTAAATCACGGTACAAGTCACAAATGCGATCGATTTAGTTGTGAAATATGCCAATAATATGTATCGTCACGTCCAGAAAATCATCAATATTGCAAGCCATATAATACGTATACGTTTTTTTGGGACATTTATTTGATAAAATCCACATTTCATCTTGAAATGCAATTTAAAATAATAACAGATTAGAGAACATGGTGAATAGGTGTACGTATGCTAACGCTAACACCTTCAGCTACATGACGCACAGACAGAACTGTGGTAAGTGTCTGGTATGTTAACGTAACATATTAACAGTTATTCAGATAACTATAGCATAAAGAAAATGCTAACAAGTTTACCAAAGCATCAGTTTTACCCCAAATCACTAAATCCATTGAATTCTTCTTCCTCTGTGTCACTTCTAAACAACTCCGCAAACTCCGGGGTCAGCACTAGATCATACACTCACGGAAGTAACGCATTTTTTGGCCCTCGTGGCAGAACCACGGCGCGTCATGCTTCAGATTTTGGGTTCGTAGATTGCTAGTCTAGTTTGTTAAATTTTTTCCCCCTCGTCTCCTAACTACTACCAAAACTTTGGGTTAAGGGTTAGGGTTAGGGGTTAAGGGTTAGGGGTTAAGGGTTAGGGTTAAGGGTTAGGGTTAGGGTTAGGGGTTATTGCCTGAGCTGTATCGGCGGGACCGAATTCGTCACTTCCGTGAGTTTTGAGTGTATGATCTAGTGCTGACCCAAACTGCGGAGGTAGAAGAAGTGCAGATTCTTCTTCTGCGTCGCTTAGAGCCTAGAGCGCCCTCTTGTGGTTGTCACTGTGAAAATAAGTCGCACCCCGGCCAAAACTATGAAAAAAGGTGTGACTTATAGGCCGTAAAATACGATAACAAGTCAAGATGCATGTAAAGAAAACCAGATCATCTTTATTCATATTGAGTTTTTTGGACCTTATGCTTGAGTTGGGATTAATATTATTTATTTTTCATGTCGGACAAAATGGCTTTTGGTCCATAATTCTACAAATACAGCACGATTGATCCATTAAAATGTAACTTTCCAGCTTCTCCGATCACCTGTCCGTCATGTTCGGCGAAGAACTTCCACCTTGGGACACGGACCGAAAGTACCGCCCGTCGAATCTGCAGGTTCAGACCGTTTACTCACTTGTACCTGTGAATAAACGATATCGCAGCGTTAAAAATCCACATGTTATATTTCCTCAGCTGTTTTTTGAAGATGAACAGAACGAGACGCTTTACCAGGTCGACGCGCAGACTTCCCTTCTACAAGCACAGCAGCATCGACGGTACTTAAACTAAAGATACAAAAAAGAGAAACAAACAGGAACGACCACATTCATCAGTTACAACGTCGTCTTTACATTAAAACAAAGTGAATTGCACGCATCAGGAAGTACACGGATGTGATGATACTGGTGTTTTTGTTTCCTCGTACATTCTTCCCATTCATTCGTCTAAAAGCTTTCATTTGTTTCCAGGTATTTCGTCAAAGCGGGGACACCAAGTTTCATCCTACTCGTGAAAGACTCTCCATTCTGCCAACGATATTTATCTGACAAGAAAGTGCACAGACTGTAAAAACGATACAAACCTCAGAATCTTCACATAACCTGAGATTGTTAAGATTGTAAATGGTAAAGTCGGTGTGCGTTCGAATGTATTTTGACATTGAAGTGTAATAAATTGTTTTAGCAGTGAGATCCAGCGACCTATCGTGCTAGCATGCTACACGAGCTGTGGCTTATTTTTGGCTAATAACAGTTTTTTCACATTGCATCCCGAGTTCTATAAAAGTGTGTGGATGTCTTTTATCAGGGGATGTTTTCTTGAAGGGGCAAAAGTCCTCAAATTCATTCAAAACAGGAAGCAACGTTAGCTCGGCGTTAGCTCGGCGTTAGCATCAGTATAGTTCTTTCTCTATGGGCTAACTTTAATAAATACTATGAGATCAGGCCGTGAACAGGAAGTTGTGATGGACGTTTCTGACAAATGTTAAAGACTTTACAAAACGGGTGAAATCGTCACCAAAGTGTTTATAAAAGGATGTGTTTATGTCTCAATGCTAACACTAATCCTACTGTTGAAATAAAACAAATTAAAATGACAAACTGAAATAATCTTCACAAGCTTTACTTTAGAATCAAATGTGTTTATTTTATATTGTACATTTTAATACAAGTTAGCGTCAGCTTAGCCTGTTGCTGGGCTCAGTCTATTGATTATAGGTTATATATAAGGTTATTTAAAGGGCCACTGTGTAACTTTCACCTGCGTGTTACACTGGAGAGGTCATTGCTTTGTCTTGAATGTTCCACATTATGGCATTAAACCTGCCTCACAGCAAGAATGCATGTTCCAAGGTATTTTAAACACCTGTAATTAAATAAATGCAACATGGATAAGTTTAATACACTTTTCAAATGATGTGCAGCTCAATTTTAACATGTGTAACTAAACTAAAGCTTCTTATATTGTCAAATCTCAAGCAATTGAAATAAATACTTTGATGGTAAATAGTGAATGTAATCTGAAGGCCACGATCATGAATTTGAATAAATCACTTTCAGTCAAAATATGAAAATGTTTTTAATAATTATTGTCTGTGAACACAGGAGGATAAGTGCTTCCTTAATATGGTGCAACATAAAGCAACGGATAATAAAATAATAAAGTATGACGAGTACAGACAAGTACATTTAAAACCACACCTTTGTTTCCTTTTGGCAGATTCATAGTTGAAATATCTTGTTCTAATCCTTACCCTACAAGTTCTACTCTGCAGCTCTTGTGTCATATGTACTCGAAGTCAACTTCTCAAACCAAGTTTCAATTAACAAGAATTTGTTTTTAAATGAAATAAGGCGGCACTGCGCCTTCTGCTGGTCTGCACTAGTCACCACGTTGCACTTGTGGAGTGGCTTTTTAAGTTTTGTTACTGTAATTGTTAACAAATAGTAATACACAGCAAACGTTAAACAAGTTTATTGGGGTAGATTGTAATTCTCCTTTTTCATTGATGTACATTTTACAGAATAATATAATAAAATAGGTAAATTTACAATCAACTTCCTTTTAATCAACTCAGCAGTTATTATTTCTTTATATATATCTAAACTTGACCAACACACGACACATAATTCAAACTATTCTACAAAAATTATACAAAACCTTGTAATGACATATTTTACATGTAATATCAACCATAAACCAGGTCCAAACATGTGCTTTTTTATTCAAAAGGAACATTTATTTACTCGTGCACAGTAAATAATCACATTCCCTGACAAAGTTATCTGTCACTCATCCTCCAGAACAATGACAATACACACCCTTTTAAAGGCAGTGACATAAACTGACACGTACACACATCACAATCAAATCAGCTCCGAAAGATATGGAACAACCATCACGGTCCTGACGCATGACTGGCCCAATACAGAGGCGCCGGACCATATTTATCACTAACCCATATTCTCATATTATCTGCACACAATAACAGCATAGATAGAATGACATGACATTTCACCATCACACCTCCCACAGACTTTAAGAAGGATAAACTACAGACAGTTTAAGCCCTTTATCTGACGGTGACGGTTTGGTTGACCACCGGACCCGGGCTCATCATCATCATGGGGGCCGGCTGCATGTTGACCACATTAGTCACGTTGACGGTGTTTGGACCTTTGTCTTGTGCTCTTAACTCACGGTGCATCTGACACCACGAGCACCACACGCAGAAGCACGAGGTGCAGATGTCCTTGCACAGATTGCCCTGGAAGAAGAAGAAGAAGAAGAAGAAGAAGAAGAAGAAGAAGAAGAAGAAGAAGAAGAAGAAGAAGAAGAAGAAGAAGAAGAAGAAGAAGAAGAAGAAGAAGAAGAAGAAGAAGAAGACTCATTAGTCAAAAAGTATAGCATCTAATACAGTTAATTTTTTATTTAGTTTTATTTTAGAGGTGCAATAAATACATTTAATCTCTCATTTTATTCTAGCATTTTATTATCAGCTCTGTTTTGATTCACTAAGTGCATATTTAATAAAGCAAAAGAAATACAAAAATACAAAAGTTTTAGTCTCACACATGGAGTAACTTTAGTACAAGGCAAATACATCTGTAATTTATGTTGTTACCGTTACACTTTTTGGTTTTAATTATATTTACATTCTCGCTGGTGCCAAATGTAACTACAAGGAACCTTTTTTTTTTGTATTATTAAAATGCTATTAAATGTCACCTTCTTTTAAAAGCATTCCAAGAACTGCTTGTACCTGTTATTCAGATGTGATTGACATGTCTTTTATTTTGGTAGTTCAGGGGGAAATATTTCAGCCTTTTCTCAGTTTCCTCCGCGTTTCTCTTACTCTGATCTTGTATCGGTGCCGGAGAGCGACCCTGAGCCCCAACCCGGCCGGTGGGACAAAGAGTGGGATCCCGCACACGGCCAGGACCGCCGGGCTGAGGATATCACACAGCGGGAGGCAGGAGTTCTCCTGAAATCTCCCCGAGACCGTGCAGGCGAGGCACGGGCAGCACCAGAAGCCGTAACAGCCTGGACGGCAAAACAGAGGGAAATTACAAACATGTATTTATTAATAAAACATGTGATACAAGTAAATGTTTCTTTCCTGATTTGAATGATTTTGTGAGGACTTTTCCCCATTCAAATGCCTTTATTTTGATTTGAACTGAGCTATTGCTGTGACAACATCCTTCAAATCAGGAAGTAATCCATATGCCTGATTGATATAATAAAAGCTTTTCGATTTACAGTAAAAATATGAAAGATACCTGTCTCGTTTAGTCCATGTTTAGTCTTGGTCTGGACCTGGTTTTGTCCTGGTTTTGTCCTGGTTTTGTCCTGGTTTTGTCTTGGTTTTGTCCTGGTCTGGTCCTGTTCACCTGACCTAGTCCAGCTTTCATTCTGGTTTTAGCCCCACTTTAGTCCCAATTCTGATGTGATTGCGCAGGTACGAACATATCCTAATCCTGGACTAGATCAGACAAAACCAGACCAAACAAGGGACTAGAAAAGCAACAAACCAATTCTACATTCGGACTAAACTCGACTCAAACCAGAAACAAACAAGAACAACTGTGAAGGCACGCTTAATCCTGGTTTTGTCTTGAACTAGGTCTAGTCTAGTCCTGTTCTAGTCCTGGTCTAGGTCTGGTCTAGTCCTGGTCCTGGTCTAGTCCTTTAGTCCAAATACACAAAATAAATGGTTTCTCACATGTTTTCGAGTCCTCGAAACAGTCACAGAGGCCACTGCTCCACTCCACCTCATCGGCTTTGGAATACTTGGCCATGATCACGCTGTTCGGCTGATTAACCTGTACAAATATACAAACACACATTTAAAAAAACTATTACATCAAGGCACCGAAGCCAAACTTAAGACTCATCTGTTCACTACGACAATCGAAAACCTTCTGGCACTTTGATGGTCAAAGATAATAAATGTAAATGTATTGTATTTTTACTTTTCATCTTTCATCTTTCATATTTATTTTACTTTTGTTACTTGTTAATAGACTTTAAAGCAGCTCTGCTTGTGTACACGTCTCTCCATGGCCTAGCACCAAAGTACATCTTGGATATGTTAGTGCCATATGAACCATCTCGGACTCTGAGGACCTCAGGGACCGGCCTCCTGCTGGTGCCAGAGTCAGGACTAAACATGGACCGGCCTCCTGCTGGTGCCAGAGTCAGGACTAAACATGGACCGGCCTCCTGCTGGTGCCAGAGTCAGGACTAAACATGGACCGGCCTCCTGCTGGTGCCCAGAGTCAGGACTAAACATGGGGAATCTGCGTTTCAGTTTTATGCAGCTAAAATCTGGAACAGTCTTCCTGAAGATGTGAGACAGACTTCTACTCTGACAATGTTCAAATCTAAGCTAAAAACAGTTTTGTTTAGCTGCGCATATGACTGAAAGGATTTTTTCTTTGCACTCTTCTCTTTTGTTTGTGATTTTATTAGTTTAGACAATCAGTTGGAATTTTATTGTATTTCTGTTTTTGTAATTTCTTTGTGATTTTAATGCATTTTTCCTGCTGTGTGAAGCACTTTGAATTGCCCTGTGTATGAAATGTGCTCTACAAATAAACTTGCCTTGCCTTGCCTTTCTGTGCCGCTCTTTGGTCAACTTTGTCCTGGTTTTGGTTGTAAAGCGCTGTAGAAATACAGTTTAATGGACTGAAACAGGTGATAAAATTGCAAAATTACATAGAAATAAATACATAAAAATACAGAAAGCTGGAAATGTGCTACAACTAATACTCAAGCAAGAATAGAATACTATAAAAATACATTTGAAACCTCTTCTGCTGTTTGTTACTGCAAAATACAACATATGTAAAGCAAAACAAAAAGGAGAAAAAAATATATGTTCAGGACATTAAAGCCATGGCATAAACCAGATATCAATAAATAAAAACTAAGAAAAATACAAACAAATAAAAGCAAAAAAGGGTTAAAAAATAAATCAATAAAATAAAATAGAAATCATATTAAAACTCTAAACTCTTCACAGTTAATGCTCCTAAAACATATGTAATTATTAAGCAACTTTGAGTATCTTTAAAACATAGCTATGACATAATGTAGACAGCAGTGAATAAATGAAATAAATATATAAGAAATTACATAAAGTGTACAGTTAAGAATAGTTATTATTCACAGTGTGTCGGAAATGCAGAGTGTGATGTTTTACCTGTGCCGCTGGAGCCTGTGGACGACTGATGGGATCTCACTGGCTGAAGGACGGTTTAAATCGCTGCTGAAGCACGACATTCCTGTAAAACCTGAATTTATAGCTCTGAAATGAAAGCTAACGTATAGTGTCACATGATTAATGCAACAATACTACCTCGTCTCCATAGTTTCACAGTTGTAAATCAGTCTGCAATTATGAGAACATTTTCAGTTTTGCTACACTAATAATTACAGTGAATTCACGTTTCTGGCACCTGTTTGTCTCCATGGAGATGTCATTGCTTTGCCTTGAATACTCCACAATCGTATCACACCGGGTTCACGTTTGTTTTGGCATTTTCATTCATTTTATTTATTGATTCAGGGAAAACCTAATGAGAAAAGATTTATTTTTCATGGGTCACTGTTAAAACACAACAGAAAATTAACAACAAACACAGGACACTAATAAATCATATAAAACGAGAGCACAAGGCACTGTGGGTAATTCTTTAAAATCATTAAAAGGCATAACATTATTTAATTTAAAAAGTCTCTGTGTTTTGTTCCAAAGGAGCAAAGTTGTTGAAAGCCTTTTTTCCTGTCTCTGAGTTGATACGATTGGAATGTAAGATAAAAATGTCCTGAGACCTCAAGCGGTGAATACCTGAACTGATGTGCAAGAAACTAGATAATAAACTTGATGGATAAACTTGAGAAATAAACGTGAGAAATAAACTTGAGAAATAATCAGACAAAATGCCAACTAGAGCCTTATAAACAAACAAAAGGCAGTGCTGTTCTCTTTCTGCATCCAATTATCACATTCTACTTTAGAATATTATTCACAGTGGTGAGTTCTGTTTCCTTCTCCTGTAATGAACCTTAGAGCTGAACCTTAGAGCTGAACCTTAGAGCTGAACCTTAGAGCTGGACCTTAGAGCTGAACCTTAGAGCTGGACCTTAGAGCTGGACCTTAGAGCTGAACCTCACGGCTGAACCTCAGAGATGAACCTTAGAGCTGAACCATAGAGCTGAACCCTAGAGCTGAACCTTAGAGCTGAACCTTAGAGCTGAACCTCAGAGCTGAACCTTAGAGCTGAACCTTAGAGCTGAACCTCAGAGCTGAACCTTAGAGCTGAACCTTAGAGCTGAACCTTAGAGCTGAACCCTAGAGCTGAACCTTAGAGCTGAACCTCACGGCTGAACCTCAGAGCTGAACCTTAGAGCTGAACCTTAGAGCTGAACCTTAGAGCTGAACCTTAGAGCTGAACCTCAGAGATGAACCTTAGAGCTGAACCTTAGAGCTGGACCTTAGAGCTGGACCTTAGAGCTGAACCTTAGAGCTGAACCTTAGAGCTGAACCTCACGGCTGAACCTCAGAGATGAACCTTAGAGCTGAACCTTAGAGCTGAACCCTAGAGCTGAACCTTAGAGCTGAACCTTAGAGCTGAACCTCACGGCTGAACCTCAGAGATGAACCATAGAGCTGAACCCTAGAGCTGAACCTTAGAGCTGAACCTTAGAGCTGAACCTCAGAGCTGAACCTTAGAGCTGAACCTTAGAGCTGAACCTCAGAGCTGAACCTTAGAGCTGAACCTTAGAGCTGAACCTTAGAGCTGAACCCTAGAGCTGAACCTTAGAGCTGAACCTCACGGCTGAACCTCAGAGCTGAACCTTAGAGCTGAACCTTAGAGCTGAACCTTAGAGCTGAACCTCACGGCTGAACCTCAGAGATGAACCTTAGAGCTGAACCTTAGAGCTGAACCTTAGAGCTGAACCTCACAGTTGAACCTTAGAGCTGAACCTTAGAGCTGAACCTTAGAGCTGAACCTTAGAGCTGAACCTTAGAGCTGAACCTCACAGTTGAACCTTAGAGCTGAACCTTAGAGCTGAACCTTAGAGCTGAACCTCACAGTTGAACCTTAGAGCTGAACCTCAGAGATGAACCTCACAGTTGAACCTTAGAGCTGAACCTTAGAGCTGAACCTCAGAGCTGAACTTCAGAGCTGAACCTCACAGTTGAACCTTAGAGCTGAACCTCAGAGCTGAACTTCAGAGCTGAACCTCACAGTTGAACCTTAGAGCTGAACCTTAGAGCTGAATATATATTTGTTTTCTCAAAGCCAGGACATGAACTCAAAACCTTTAGGCAGAATGTCCCCACGAATCTTCTAAAAAATAAGTACTTTTTACTTTTCAGTTCAATCCAAAAATGTAGTGGAGTAGAAAGTACATATACTTTCTCTCAAATTATAAAGGTGAAAGATATGTACTGTGAAATGCACTTAATGAAGTACACATACCTTTAAACTATGCTCAAGAACAGTACTTTCACTTACTTCTCAAGAGGTGAGTCCACTCACAATAAGAATGCATTTCTTTTGTTTGTTTCTTACAGCACCTGTGATTAAATAAATACAAGATATACCGGTTTAAAGCCGGGGTGGGACGTCAATGGAACGCACCTTTAGTAGAAGTGAAAGGACAAATAAAATAACTTCCTGTTTGTACTGTAATGATTGTTGGCTGAGTGTGTCACAGATGTTTCCGGGTGTTTCCTCTTCGTGCTGAAAAGTAAAAGTTCCACAGAGTAAACGTGATGATGTGCGGATTTAACAAACTGTCCTTTGTCTGAACCTGACACAGCAAGTGCTTCTGGGTCCATCCATCCATCCATCTTCTGCCGCTTTATCCGGGGCCGGGTCGCGGGGGCAGCAGTCTGAGCAGGGACTCCCAGACTTCCTTCTCTCCAGACACTTCCTCTAACTCCTCCGGGGGGATCCCGACGCGTTCCCAGGCCAGCCGAGAGACATAGTCTCTCCAGCGTGTCCTGGGTCTTCCCCGGGGCCTCTTCCCGGTGGGACATGCCTGAAACACCTCCCGAGGGAGGCGCCCAGGAAGCATCCGGAACAGATGCCCGAGCCACCTCAGCTGGCTCCTCTCGACGTGGAGGAGCAGCGGCTCTACTCCGAGCTCCCCCCGTGTGGCCGAGCCCCTCACCTTATCTCTAAGGGAGCGCCCAGCCACACGGCGGAGGAAACTCATTTCGACAGCTTGGATCCGCGATCTTGTTCTTTCGGTCACTACCCAAAGCTCATGACCATAGGTGAGGGCAGGAACGTAGACCGACCGGTAAATAGAGAGCTTTGCCTTTCGGCTTTTGGGTAACCTTTTATAATATGTCATGATCGAGATGTTTTTTGAGTTGTATTTTTGCTTGTTGTTGGTTCACAATATTAAAATGTTTTGCTTTGTTTCGGTTCTAAGGGAAAAGCTTGATACTCGCTACTTCCTTATACCACAATGAGTTCATTACAAAGACAAACAATGTGTAGTTGAACTATTATTAAAAGTGATTGTATGCACATTTTCATATCCACTAATTTTGCACCCTTCCTGATGACTGATTCTTTAGCATATTTATTTCACTTTGCATATTCATATTACACTTGAATTCAGGAAATAGCGTCAGGAAACATAAAAAAAATAAAAAAAAACTTGTATATTTTAAATTTGTTTTAGGTCTATTTCAATTATTAGTTGTAATACTTAAAGTAATAAACCAAATATTTTCAAATTGTGTATTTTAGTCCCCAGAGATGTCCTAAAAACACATGCATTTAGAAATGTTACTGTGATCTGACTTGATTTAACCAAAGTCTTTTGAACTGGAGACTAAACGTTTGACGTGTTATCCTTAGGCGGATTTTTGTCCAACTGTCTCTAAAGACACCTCTCCAAATTAAAACCATACTTGTTTTTTAAGTATGTGGATTATACACAAAAACTCTGACTGAACAAAAGTTATACATCTTGGAACATCCACAAAAAATGTTTTTCTTTATCTTTCTGCTAAAAATGAGGGTGTTTATAACTGCTGTTTGTAAGTGAGGCCTGAAATACACTATATATCATTACAAAAACTTGTTGGCCACTTAAGTTTCAAATGTGAGACCATTGTCTGTAGAAACAAGTATTTTACCACACTTTCTGTAATACTTTATCCAGGCGTTGGATAAAAGGACCATTCCCTTGTCCAAATCTATCCAAATTGGACACATTTAGAAAACATTTGATCACTTTTGACTTCTTCAACCTACACACATCAATGAGGGCTCTATTTAAAGCTTACAACTAGGGGAATCCATTTATTTACACAGAGACACTATATTATGTTATTGAAATTCATATTCCATAAATAAATTAAAACATTCACAATAAAAATAGACAAAAACAAGTGCTCGTCTACCCATTGGTTGTTTGTCTGTAGCGTCAAACACAGTCTGTAATCTTACTGGTTGGTTTAGCAAGGGTGGGACTTGTGCGTAATTTGCATCTCTATGTGACACTTCATTGGCTTCACTGGCCGTAGAACTGCCAAAAACCCTCCTGATTGGTTAATCTTTACGTCAATCAAAAGCGAGGACATTGCGGTGAAAATTCTATTCTCTTTGATATGGGCAAAAGAAAAATAAATAACATATGTATTTGACCTAATTGTTTTACTGGATTTTATTCGTTGGACCATTATGAACGGATTGAGACCAATGTTGTGGGTAAGTTTGACATGTACAGAGCCTTGAAGGTAAGGAAAGTCTTAACTTTTACTTTGTGCTTTTCTGTACAAAGATCGTGTGTGTTCGGACTGTGATTGTTGCACGTGAAAATGGATTACATAGTCAAAAAGGCGAGTCCCACCCATGGGACGCCAAAAGGAACAGGTTTTGACAACCGTGTTTCTTTCAGCGTCTGAAACGAGAATGTTCTTTCCATCCAGAATTTTAATCTCAATCACTTTCCTTTGCTGAGCCGCGTCTTTGCACACAGCCAGCAGCGCGCCATCTCTAAGGACTCTCGCATCCTTGACCACTCCCACTGCCTCACTTAGGCCACTCCCACAGCCTTATTTAGGCTCCTGTCCCTCCAGATCTAAGGTTGGAGGAACACTGGAAGTCAGTCTGACAACAACAACAACACCTCGTGCACTTGGATGCCAACTGCCATAAAAAACAACAACGACAACAGTTTGGATATTACGGCAACATAGAGGAACGCCTCGGTCCGTATGACGGGGAAGAAGAAGAGGAAGCGTGACCTGGTCGGTGACGATATGAACAGCGGGGAGGACTCCCCTGGAGCCACTGATCCTGTGCAGCGTAGGGCGTCTTCTTGCTCGTCTATGGAGGGCTCTCTCAGTGAGGAGCAGGGCGAGGGGGTTGCAGATGTCGGGGATGTGAGTTCAGAGTGTAAGGTGTTCATAAAGCTCGCGCAGGATAATGCGTCCTTTAAGGGGTGGGATCCGATGGCGTTGACAAGGAGCCTGACTGTAGCTGTGGGAGTGGTCAAGCATGCGAGTGTCCTTAGGGATGGCTCGCTGCTGGTCGTGTGCAAGGACGTGGCTCAGCAAAGGAAGGCGATTGAAGCTAAGTCTCTGGGGGGGAAGGACATTCTTGTGTCTGATGCTGTAAGAGGCACGGTTAGGGGAGTTATAGTAGGCGTCCCTACAACGACATCTGTGGATGACATAAAGGAGAATTTGACTGGAGCTAAGGTGGTGGATGCTAGGCGGTTGAAGATGACCCGGGATGGGGTAAGGTGTGACAGCCTGTCGATAATGATTAGATTTGAAGGTGGGATCCTGCCTCGTGTGGTGTGCGTTGGGTACATGCGCTATGGCGTACGCCCATATGTTCTGCCGCCCCTGCGTTGCTTCAAGTGCCAGCGCTTTGGGCATATTGCAGCGGTCTGTAGAGGGAAGCAGAAGTGTGGTAAATGTGCAGGAGACCACGAGTATGGGAAGTGTGACGACGGAGCAAAACTCAAGTGCTGTAACTGTGGGGGAGAGCATAGCTCTGCCTACGGGGGATGCGTGTTCAGCAAGAGGGCTGCTGAGGTGCAAAAAGTTAGGGCCTCTCAAGGCATATCCTACGCAGATGCGGTCAAGAAGGTGTCTGGTAGTCAGGTGACGGTGGATGCAGTGGGGGCTGCCAGTGCTGCTGGTGTCCTAGGCGACAGGGGAGGGGGCAGCGTTGCCCGCGGCCAGGGGGAGGTCCTCACTGGGATGCCTGTGAGTGTGCCTTCCACGGGCAGAGGCCCTGTGGGTGCGGAGGATGTACTGGTTGTGAAGAGGAAAGATTTCTTCCTCTTTATAGTGGAAGTGATTAACTGTACTGGGCAAACCAAGAAGAGATCCGAAAAGACTAAGATCATCGCTAAGGCTGCAGGGAAGTACTTTGGAGCTGGGGGCCCCGAGTGGACGGAGATAGAGGATGCGCTGCGGGAGGGCGCCCTGCCCCATTCTGGCAGTGGGAGTGGGGGGGCTCCCGATGCGCCGTCAGGTTCCGGGGGCTCATAATGGCGGTGGTTGTCTTGCAATGGAATGCGCGTAGTCTTCGTGCTAATGGCCAGGAATTTAAGCATTTTGTCTCTACCTTGTTGAACAAGCCTCACGTTATGTGCGTGCAGGAGACTTGGTTACGACCTAGGTGGGGTTTTGGGATACAAGGGTATGTGTGTGTTAGGAATGATAGGGAGCAGGGTAGAGGCGGAGGTGTGGCTGTGTTTGTCCGAGATGACCTAAATTACGTTGTTGTCAGTGTGAGTAAAGCGCCGGAGGCCCTGGCGGTGAGGGTCTGGCTGGGTGGTGAAGCTGTTACTGTGGTTAACCTTTATAATCCGTGTGGTGAGTTAACGTTAGAGTCCTTGCATAGTATCGGTAAGGATGTTCGGGGAAAGGCCGTCTGGTGTGGGGATTTTAATGCGCATAGCGCTTTGTGGGGCGGTAGTGGTACCGATAGGTATGGGCAGGTGGTAGAGGGTTTTATCAATCAAAGGGAGTTGGTTTGTCTGAATGATGGGGGTGGGACCCGCTATGATATGGGGACCGGTGCGGAAAGTGCAATAGATCTTACACTTGTGTCCAAGGAGTTAGCTGGTGTTTGTAGTTGGGAGGTTCTTGGTAATCTTTCTTTTGGTAGCGATCACTATCTAGTCCGCACCGTGATTGGCTTTGGGAGCTGTGTGGTCAGGGGGACGAGGATCCAGAGGTGGCAGTTGGCAAGGGCGGACTGGGGGGCTTTCCTGAGGAAAGCTGATGATGGTTCTAGGGTTCTGCAGGAAGGAGGATTGACTCAGGTGGATGATCTCAATAGTGCAATTGTCTCGCTCATCACGCAGTCAGCGGTAGGCACGATTCCTAAGAGTGGTGGTAGTGGACATAGGAAGCGGGTGCCGTGGTGGACTGAAGCATGTGGTCATGCTGTTAGGGCGAGAAATGCGGCGTTTCGCCGGCTAAGGGTTGCCCACACTGAGGGTGCCCTCATTGACTACAAGAGGGCCCGCGCTGTTGTGCGGAAAACTGTGAGAACGGCCAAGAGTGCCTATTGGAGGCGGTATTGTTCCAAAATTGGGAGAGAAACGCGTCTCGGGGATGTTTGGGGGATGATTAAGCGGATGCATGGGGTTGAGCGCCGTCATGGGACCCCGGTCCTAATACTGAATGGTGTTGAAGCAGTCAGCGACGTTGACAAAGCTGAACTGTTGGCCAGCACCTTTGTGTCGGTGCACAGCTCTGACAATCTCTCACCTGCGGAAAGGCACTACAGGGAGAGTACTTTGGCCCAGAATTCTGAGCTGATTGGGCACCAGCCTTCGACTCAAGATGACCTTGACCTTCCGTTTAGTTTGTTTGAGCTAAGGAGAGCACTTTCTAAGGCGAAACAGACAGCCCCGGGTAGAGATGAGGTGTGCTATGACATGCTCTCTCATTTGACTGATGACACGCTTGGGATAGTCCTGGGTCTTTTCAACCGTGTTTGGGATTCAGGTTGTGTTCCATCTGCGTGGAAACAGTCTACGGTGGTGCCGGTTCTGAAGCCGGGTAGGCCAGCGTCTGACCCTTCAAGTTATAGGCCGATTGCCTTGACGTCGCAGCTCGGGAAAACGATGGAGCGCATGGTTACCGAGCGGTTGGATTACTTCTTGGAGAGTCGGGGTTTGCTTCCTGCGCACCAGAGTGGTTTCCGTAGGGGCAGGAACACCATGGATTCCGTGTTGTGTTTGGAATCTGATATCCAGCTGGCCAGGGCTCAGAAAGAAAAGGTTATTGCGGTGCTCTTTGATGTGGAGAAGGCGTACGATATGGTTTGGAAGGATGGGCTCCTCATTAAGCTGCGGAAGTGTGGTGTGAAGGGTAAACTGTTTAACTGGGTCCGGAGCTTTCTGTCTGGCCGGCGTATCCAAACCAGAGTGGGCGCTGCTTACTCTGGGGTCTATGGGGTGGAGAATGGGATCCCGCAGGGGAGTGTGTGTAGCCCTATCTTGTTCAATGTTATGATTAAGGACATCTTTGACGACGTGGATGGGTCTGTTGGGAGGAGCCTTTATGCTGACGATGGCGCTCTATGGGTGAGAGGGAGGAATCTCCGGTTTTACGAGGCGAAACTGCAAAGGGCAATACAGCAGGTGGAGCAGTGGACCCTGAAGTGGGGGTTTAAACTGTCCGTACGGAAGTCTCAAGTGATCTGTTTCTTCAATGGGCATAGGGACGTCTCCCTTCGACTGCATGGGCAGGTGCTCGAACAGGTCAGGGAGGTGAGGTTCTTGGGGGTCACCTTTGACGAGAGGCTTAGTTGGCGTCGGCACATTGATGAGGTCAGTGGTAAATGCAAAAGGGTGAATAACTTGCTTCGTTGTCTATCCGGCCAGGACTGGGGGGCCAGCAGAAGGTCGCTCCTGGGTATTTATCGGGCCGTCATGAGGGCGGCTATTGATTATGGCTGTATAGCCTACATGTCTGCGGCTGAGACTAACTTAAAGAAGCTTGATGTGGAGCAAGCCCAGGCCTTGCGCATCTGCTGTAGGGCTTTTAGGACCTCCCCTGTCTCGGCGCTGCAGGTTGAGTTGGGGGAATTGCCGTTACGGCTCCGGAGGCTAGAACTTCTGTTGGCTTACTGGGTGAATGTGCAAGGTCATACGAGCTCTCACCCGGTGAGGGACTTTCTCAGGGTTGATGGGGGGCAGAGTGAGGCTGGCGGTATGGTTTTCAGCCAGGTAGGAAATGCGAAGGCGCGGCTTGCGGGGGTTGGTGATCTGCGTGTGAGCCCGTCGGTGGCTTTGTCTGCTATAGCTCCGTGGAAGTTTGTCCCAGCTCCTGTTGATGTTAGCTTGCATGGCAAGCTTAGAGGAGTCGCTGGGAGGGCACCGCAGTTTGCCGTTCAAGCGATCATCGATAAGCACTCAGGTGATGTGTTTATTTATACCGACGGGTCTAGGGATCCTGAGAGTGGGCGTACTGGCGCCGCTTATTTTGTGCCTGACCTGGGGCTAGCGGTCAAGAAGAGGTTGACAGATCGCCTTTCTGTTTTCACGTCGGAACTTATAGCGATACGGTTGGCGTTGGAATGGGCGGAATCTGCTTTGCAGTGTTGCGGCATTGTGGTGGCCTCTGACAGCCTTTCTGCATTGCAAAGCATTAAATCTGGGAAATCGGATTGCAGACAGGATGTGTTGAATGGCATCTTCTGTCTGATGCTCTCCCTGTCCAGGAAGGATGTGAGGGTTTCCTTCATTTGGGTCCCTGCGCATGTGGGGGTGGATGGTAACGAAATGGCTGATGCACTGGCTAAACATTCCCTTCGGCGGCCATCAATTGATGTGGCGGTTGAGTTGGGCAAGTCTGAAATCAAGCCTGTTATCAAGAGTCATGTGGTCGGCCTTTGGCAGGAATTTTGGAGCCACTGTGTTACTGGACGGCATCTCTATCACATACAGGGTAGTGTGGGTCCTTGCGGGTCTATGGGCAGGAACGCGTGGGAGGAAAGGGCCTTCGCCCGCATGAGGATTGGCCATACTGGACTCAATTGGTCACTGAGTAGGATAGGCAAACATCCGACCGGTCTGTGTGGTCACTGTCAGGTGCCAGAGACTGTCGAGCATGTGCTGATTTGCTGTGAGGCTTATGATAGGGAAAGGGCCGGGTTGGCCTTGTGGTTTCGGAATAATGGGCGGGAGTTCAATCTGCGGAACGTTCTGGCGATCCAGTCACAGGGTTTGTGTCAGGCTGTGGTTGCTTACTTATGTAGCACAGGGCTGGGTAAACGTTTATAGAGGTGGGGGGTGTTGGAGACTGAGCCGAGGATGAGGAGCAAGAGGATGTTCTAACGCGCTTGGACTTCGTGGGCCTAGAAACGCTAAAGTGATGGAAGAAGGACTTCTAACCGAACGTCAAAGAGGGCGAGGAAGGTGAAGAAGAGTCTCCCTGGAATAAAGCCGGTTGGTCTCTGACACAACAACTATTCTAGTCACAAAAACACATCATGACCTCATGGGCTTTGTACGCCAAAGCAATGGGAGGAGTACTTTTACGGACTACGACAGAGTCTGAGGACTACGAAACGTCTGAGGAATAAAGTCTGGCGGTAATGCAACACTCGGATGCCAACCGCCATAAAACAACAACAACAACAACAGATCTAAGGTTGGAGGAACACTGGACTAAAACTGTGAGGAGACCTTGCTCAACACCCGGTCTGGAGAGACGGGAGATGGCGGAGGAGAGTGGATCGGGGATGGAAGACGTTCTGGACGGCGTGGAGGAGCAGCCTTTTCTGCCTGCACGTGCCCGGAAACGTAAAAAGTCCCTTAGCTCGTCCGAGGGTTCTGGGAATGAGCAGCAGGATGAGGCTGAAGCTATTGATATCCGGGGTGAGAGCAGAGACTGTAAGGTGATCATAAAGCTTGCACAGGATAGTGCATCCTTTAAGGAGTGGAATTCAGTGGCATTGTCAAAGAGCCTAACTGTAGCTGTGGGAGTGATCAAGAGTGCGAGTGTCCTTAGAGATGGCTCGCTGCTGGTCGTGTGCAAGGACGCAGCTCAGCAACGGAAGGCGATTGGAACTAAACGTCTGGGTGGAAAGGACATTCTTGTGTCTGATGCTGAAAGAAACACGGTCAGAGGAGTTATCGTAGGTGTCCCTACGGCGACGTCTGTGGATGAAGTTAAGGAGAATTTGACTGGAGCTAAGGTGGTGGACGCTAGGCGTTTGAAGGTGACCCGGTTTGGGGTAAGATGTGACAGCTTGTCGGTAATGGTAACACTTGAAGGGAGGTGCCTGCCTAGTAAGGTGTTCATTGGGTACATGTGCTATAGCGTCAGGCCATATGTTCCGCCGCCCCTGCGTTGCTTTAAGTGCTAGCGCTTTGGGCATATTGCAGCGGTCTGTAGAGGGAGGCAAAGATGTGGTAAATGTGCAGGAGACCACGAGTATGGGAAGTGTGACGTGGGTGCAAAACTGAAGTGCTGTAACTGTGGGGAAGAACATAGCTCTGCCTTCGGGGATGCAAGTTTAGCAAAAGAGCTGCTGAGGTGCAGAAAATAAAGGTCTCTCAAGGTATATCCTATGCAGATGCAGTCAAGAAAGTTTCAAGTAACGAGTTTAGAGTAAATACAGAGAGGGGAGCCAGCGCTGCTCCCAGCCAGGGCGAAATGAGAAAGGCCAGCGTGGCTCCCAAGAAGTGTGAAGGTTTCAAGAGTGGAGGTCCCAAGTGTGCAGGTTCCAGAATTAATGAGAATACCCTGGTTGTGGATAGAGAGGATTTTGTACTCTTTATGGTGGATGTTGTAAACTGTGCTGCTCAGACTCAAAGCAGAACTGAAAGGATCAGGATCATTGCTAAAGCTGCAGGGAGATTCCTTGGAACAAAGGAGCTTGATTGGGCAGATATAGAAAACAGGCTAAAGGCGCTAAATGGGAGTCGGAGTGATGGGGGTCTGCTTGTGGGGAGTCAGAGTGGTCAGAGTGACGAGATGGGGGTGGGGGTGGTCTCCTGTCCTCGCCCAGTCTCGTAGACGCACGGCTACCAAGCAGCGACATCAGTGGACATATTAAAGCCTATAGAATGAAGCCTGAAGAATAAAGCTGTACGGTGGAAGCACCGAACGTCAAAGAAGGAGAGGAAGATGAAGAAGAGTCTCCCTGGAATAAAGCCGGTCGGTCTCTGAAACAACAACAACTATTCTAGTCACAAAGACATATCATGACCTCATGGGCTTTGTAACACCAAAGCAATGGAAGGAGTACTTTTACGGACTACGACAGAGTCTGAGGACTACGACAAAGTCTGAGGAATAAAGTCTGGCGAAAGCCGGTTGGTCTCTGACACAACAACTGCCATAAAAAACAACAACGACAACAGTTTGGATATTACGGCAACATAGAGGAACGCCTCGGTCCGTATGACGGGGAAGAAGAAGAGGAAGCGTGACCTGGTCGGTGACGATATGAACAGCGGGGAGGACTCCCCTGGAGCCACTGATCCTGTGCAGCGTAGGGCGTCTTCTTGCTCGTCTATGGAGGGCTCTCTCAGTGAGGAGCAGGGCGGGGGGGTTGCAGATGTCGGGGATGTGAGTTCAGAGTGTAAGGTGTTCATAAAGCTCGCGCAGGATAATGCGTCCTTTAAGGGGTGGGATCCGATGGCGTTGACAAGGAGCCTGACTGTAGCTGTGGGAGTGGTCAAGCATGCGAGTGTCCTTAGGGATGGCTCGCTGCTGGTCGTGTGCAAGGACGTGGCTCAGCAAAGGAAGGCGATTGAAGCTAAGTGTCTGGGGGGGAAGGACATTCTTGTGTCTGATGCTGTAAGAGGCACGGTCAGGGGAGTTATAGTAGGCGTCCCTATGACGACATCTGTGGATGACATAAAGGAGAATTTGACTGGAGCTAAGGTGGTGGATGCTAGGCGGTTGAAGATGACCCGGGATGGGGTAAGGTGTGACAGCCTGTCGATAATGATTAGATTTGAAGGTGGGATCCTGCCTCGTGTGGTGTGCGTTGGGTACATGCGCTATGGCGTACGCCCATATGTTCTGCCGCCCCTGCGTTGCTTCAAGTGCCAGCGCTTTGGGCATATTGCAGCGGTCTGTAGAGGGAAGCAGAAGTGTGGTAAATGTGCAGGAGACCACGAGTATGGGAAGTGTGACGACGGAGCAAAACTCAAGTGCTGTAACTGTGGGGGAGAGCATAGCTCTGCCTACGGGGGATGCGTGTTCAGCAAGAGGGCTGCTGAGGTGCAAAAAGTTAGAGCCTCTCAAGGCCTATCCTACGCGGATGCGGTCAAGAAGGTGTCTGGTAGTCAGGTGACGGTGGATGCAGTGGGGGCTGCCAGTGCTGCTGGTGTCCTAGGCGACAGGGGAGGGGGCAGCGTTGCCCGCGGCCAGGGGGAGGTCCCCACTGGGATGCCTGTGAGTGTGGCTTCCACGGGCAGAGGCCCTGTGGGTGCGGAGGATGTACTGGTTGTGAAGAGGAAAGATTTCTTCCTCTTTATAGTGGAAGTGATTAACTGTACTGGGCAAACCAAGAAGAGATCCGAAAAGACTAAGATCATCGCTAAGGCTGCAGGGAAGTACTTTGGAGCTGGGGGCCCCGAGTGGACGGAGATAGAGGATGCGCTGCGGGAGGGCGCCCTGCCCCATTCTGGCAGTGGGAGTGGGGGGGCTCCCGATGCGCCGTCAGGTTCCGGGGGCTCATAATGGCGGTGGTTGTCTTGCAATGGAATGCGCGTAGTCTTCGTGCTAATGGCCAGGAATTTAAGCATTTTGTCTCTACCTTGTTGAACAAGCCTCACGTTATGTGCGTGCAGGAGACTTGGTTACGACCTAGGTGGGGTTTTGGGATACAAGGGTATGTGTGTGTTAGGAATGATAGGGAGCAGGGTAGAGGCGGAGGTGTGGCTGTGTTTGTCCGAGATGACCTAAATTACGTTGTTGTCAGTGTGTGTAAAGCGCCGGAGGCCCTGGCGGTGAGGGTCTGGCTGGGTGGTGAAGCTGTTACTGTGGTTAACCTTTATAATCCGTGTGGTGAGTTAACGTTAGAGTCCTTACATAGTATCGGTAAGGATGTTCGGGGAAAGGCCGTGTGGTGTGGGGATTTTAATGCGCATAGCGCTTTGTGGGGCGGTAGTGGTACCGATAGGTATGGGCAGGTGGTAGAGGGTTTTATCAATCAAAGGGAGTTGGTTTGTCTGAATGATGGGGGTGGGACCCGCTATGATATAGGGGACCGGTGCGGAAAGTGCAATAGAGGTGGGGGGTGTTGGAGACTGAGCCGAGGATGAGGAGCAAGAGGATGTTCTAACGCGCTTGGACTTCATGGGCCTAGAAACGCCAAAGTGATGGAAGAAGGACTTCTAAAGGATAAAACGACAAAGACGTCCCATGACCTCATGGGCTTTGTAAAACAACAAAGACGTCCCATGATCTCATGGGCTTTGTACTTCCAAAGCACCGAACGTCAAAGAGGGCGAGGAAGGTGAAGAAGAGTCTCCCTGGAATAAAGCCGGTTGGTCTCTGACACAACAACTATTCTAGTCACAAAAACACATCATGACCTCATGGGCTTTGTAACGCCAAAGCAATGGGAGGAGTACTTTTACGGACTACGACAGAGTCTGAGGACTACGGCAACATAGAGGAACGCCTCGGTCCGTATGACGGGGAAGAAGAAGAGGAAGCGTGACCTGGTCGGTGACGATATGAACAGCGGGGAGGACTCCCCTGGAGCCACTGATCCTGTGCAGCGTAGGGCGTCTTCTTGCTCGTCTATGGAGGGCTCTCTCAGTGAGGAGCAGGGCGGGGGGGTTGCAGATGTCGGGGATGTGAGTTCAGAGTGTAAGGTGTTCATAAAGCTCGCGCAGGATAATGCGTCCTTTAAGGGGTGGGATCCGATGGCGTTGACAAGGAGCCTGACTGTAGCTGTGGGAGTGGTCAAGCATGCGAGTGTCCTTAGGGATGGCTCGCTGCTGGTCGTGTGCAAGGACGTGGCTCAGCAAAGGAAGGCGATTGAAGCTAAGTGTCTGGGGGGGAAGGACATTCTTGTGTCTGATGCTGTAAGAGGCACGGTCAGGGGAGTTATAGTAGGCGTCCCTATGACGACATCTGTGGATGACATAAAGGAGAATTTGACTGGAGCTAAGGTGGTGGATGCTAGGCGGTTGAAGATGACCCGGGATGGGGTAAGGTGTGACAGCCTGTCGATAATGATTAGATTTGAAGGTGGGATCCTGCCTCGTGTGGTGTGCGTTGGGTACATGCGCTATGGCGTACGCCCATATGTTCTGCCGCCCCTGCGTTGCTTCAAGTGCCAGCGCTTTGGGCATATTGCAGCGGTCTGTAGAGGGAAGCAGAAGTGTGGTAAATGTGCAGGAGACCACGAGTATGGGAAGTGTGACGACGGAGCAAAACTCAAGTGCTGTAACTGTGGGGGAGAGCATAGCTCTGCCTACGGGGGATGCGTGTTCAGCAAGAGGGCTGCTGAGGTGCAAAAAGTTAGAGCCTCTCAAGGCCTATCCTACGCGGATGCGGTCAAGAAGGTGTCTGGTAGTCAGGTGACGGTGGATGCAGTGGGGGCTGCCAGTGCTGCTGGTGTCCTAGGCGACAGGGGAGGGGGCAGCGTTGCCCGCGGCCAGGGGGAGGTCCCCACTGGGATGCCTGTGAGTGTGGCTTCCACGGGCAGAGGCCCTGTGGGTGCGGAGGATGTACTGGTTGTGAAGAGGAAAGATTTCTTCCTCTTTATAGTGGAAGTGATTAACTGTACTGGGCAAACCAAGAAGAGATCCGAAAAGACTAAGATCATCGCTAAGGCTGCAGGGAAGTACTTTGGAGCTGGGGGCCCCGAGTGGACGGAGATAGAGGATGCGCTGCGGGAGGGCGCCCTGCCCCATTCTGGCAGTGGGAGTGGGGGGGCTCCCGATGCGCCGTCAGGTTCCGGGGGCTCATAATGGCGGTGGTTGTCTTGCAATGGAATGCGCGTAGTCTTCGTGCTAATGGCCAGGAATTTAAGCATTTTGTCTCTACCTTGTTGAACAAGCCTCACGTTATGTGCGTGCAGGAGACTTGGTTACGACCTAGGTGGGGTTTTGGGATACAAGGGTATGTGTGTGTTAGGAATGATAGGGAGCAGGGTAGAGGCGGAGGTGTGGCTGTGTTTGTCCGAGATGACCTAAATTACGTTGTTGTCAGTGTGTGTAAAGCGCCGGAGGCCCTGGCGGTGAGGGTCTGGCTGGGTGGTGAAGCTGTTACTGTGGTTAACCTTTATAATCCGTGTGGTGAGTTAACGTTAGAGTCCTTACATAGTATCGGTAAGGATGTTCGGGGAAAGGCCGTGTGGTGTGGGGATTTTAATGCGCATAGCGCTTTGTGGGGCGGTAGTGGTACCGATAGGTATGGGCAGGTGGTAGAGGGTTTTATCAATCAAAGGGAGTTGGTTTGTCTGAATGATGGGGGTGGGACCCGCTATGATATAGGGGACCGGTGCGGAAAGTGCAATAGAGGTGGGGGGTGTTGGAGACTGAGCCGAGGATGAGGAGCAAGAGGATGTTCTAACGCGCTTGGACTTCATGGGCCTAGAAACGCCAAAGTGATGGAAGAAGGACTTCTAAAGGATAAAACGACAAAGACGTCCCATGACCTCATGGGCTTTGTAAAACAACAAAGACGTCCCATGATCTCATGGGCTTTGTACTTCCAAAGCACCGAACGTCAAAGAGGGCGAGGAAGGTGAAGAAGAGTCTCCCTGGAATAAAGCCGGTTGGTCTCTGACACAACAACTATTCTAGTCACAAAAACACATCATGACCTCATGGGCTTTGTAACGCCAAAGCAATGGGAGGAGTACTTTTACGGACTACGACAGAGTCTGAGGACTACGAAACGTCTGAGGAATAAAGTCTGGCGGTAATGCAACACTCGGATGCCAACCGCCATAAAACAACAACAACAACAACAACTACGAAACGTCTGAGGAATAAAGTCTGGCGGTAATGCAACACTCGGATGCCAACCGCCATAAAACAACAACAACAACAACAACAACAACAACAATAAAGTCTGGCGGTAATGCAACACTTGGATGCCAACCGCCATAAAACAACAACAACAACAACAACAACAACAACAACAACAACAACAACAGATCTAAGGTTCACTGCGCAGACCTGACTCCTCTTCTTCTTCTTCCCCATGCAGCCTCTTGTTGTTGTTGTTGTTGTTGTTGTTTTATGGCGGTTGGCATCCAATTGTTGCATTACCGCTTGGTCTGGCGGACTCGTACTGCTGCTTATAGACCTTTATCTCTCTTTGTGACATGAAAAGAGCTTTGATTTCCAGAATGTGCTTTTTCCCCATACGGTTTAGCGAAAAACAGATACTTTGGATAGGTGCAACTCCAGTAGATGGCGCTAAATGCACCATTTCAGTTGGCTGCCAACCGCCATTAAAAGTAACACAACAACAACAACAACAACAACAACAACAACAACAACAACAACAACAAGTGCAAACAAAAGACTAAGAAACTAAAAATCTCAAGGAGTGACGGGGTCAACTCAGTGTAAAGCTCTAAAACATACACTTACTCCTTTAAACCAGGTCTAAACCAGGCCTAAACCAGGTCTAAACCAGGTCTAAACCAGGACTAAACCAGGTCTAAACCAGGTCTAAACCAGGACTAAACCAGGACTAAACCAGGACTAAACCAGGTCTAAACCAGGACTAAACCAAGTCTAAACCAGGACTAAACCGGGACTAAACTGGGCCTAAACCAGGTCTAAAACAGGACGAAACCGGGACTAAACCAGGACTAAACCAGGTCTAAACCAGATCTAAACCAGGCCTAAACAAGATCTAAACCAGGCCTAAACAAGGTCTAGCTAGACCAGGCCTAACTCATTTGATGTTTGGGGTGAAGATCAGCACCTCCAAATCTGAGCCAGGGTCCTCTCCAGGTGGAGGATGCAGCATGGTCCCTTAGAGATAGAGGGAGGAGCTCCTCCTGGACAGGTAGGAGGAGGAACAGATCATGTGTTTAAGTTTAGGGCTTTTAAACTTCTGATGGAGTTTGTGACTAAACTAGATCATAGTTACTAGTGAAAACTGGCCACATTTCTTGGACTTGAGAGTGTGATAAATGAGGCTCAGGACCTTGTGTGCTTCTGTCAGACTCTTGTACAGTTTGGTGTGTGTGTAGGAGCCACTTTAAGGCCTGATCTTTGTCTCTGTGGGAGGAACATGTTCCAGACATCTGGATCAATCTTTGGATCAAGTGAATTCAATGGAAGAAAAGACTGGACACGTCAAAGGTCAAGGGTTAAATGTCCGGAGAGAAAACTGAGCAGAAAGAAAAAACATCTGTCTCACTTCAAGAAGGTTTCACACATGATTATTAAATAATCAGATTTATTGAATATGATGAAGAATTTAAGTACATTTCCCAATTTTAGACATTTTACCACCCAAAACCCTCTCACAGGAGGTCACCATGAACAGGATTAAAATAAACATCAGACATTTCAAAAGAACTGAAACAATAAAGAGAAGAACTTTGTACTTTCAGTCCAAAATGGAGTCAAAAGTATCCACAGTTACATTTGACTGAACTTTTCTTCTTGTTCTTAGTCACTTTGACCTCTGAAAGTCTCCACTGCAGTGAGGACCAGATGAGCAGAGTTTAAACCGTCATAATTCAAACAGGGACAGAAATATGGAAACAGTTTCTCCCTGAAGCAGTAGCCGCTGAAGGAGAAGAGAAGATCTGCAGAATCTGCATCATAAAAGGAGACCAGACCCTCATCATAGTCCACAAACACCCCGACCTTCTGAGGAGCTCGCTGCAGAGACAGACGGACAGAAGGAACTGTAAAAGCCCAGTACTTATCTTTGTTTATCAACTCGATGCACCAGAATTACTTTTCAGGACTCAGAAAGGGAGAGATCTTTCTCTTCCTGTTGATGGACTCTTGGGCCACTTCTAAATACCAGTTTTCCCTTTGACCTGAACCTCAAAGTAACTCAGAGGAACTCAGGCACCAGTATCAAACCTCAGAGGAGAATCTGTGTCATGAACCTGTTAGAGATCTTCAGACAGAAAGAGATCAGGATGAGCAGTGTCTGGATCCAGAGTGACGTCCACCACAAACTGCTGCACTCTCTTCAGCTCTGCCTTTTTAGACTCTGAGGCCAGTTGTTTAAACAGTTTGTTAAAGTCTTCAGAGAGATGTTTCTCCAGCACAGACAGAGCCCGGGCTGCTCTGTCCTCACACGTCTCCGGCTCAAAGCTCACGCTGCTCATCTCGCTGATCTCGCTGATCAGATTTGTACTTTACACATGGGTCGGAAAGGATTTTTTTCCACTTAATGAAAAAAAGGTAATTTAAAAACTGTAGTTTATTTATTAAGTGTCTTAAAACATAACACCCAGACAGTTGGAAATTAGGCTCATTAAAACTGTGAGCAAGTAGGTTAACATTTATTATCGTAGCCACATGTATTAAATTAACTAGCATTGGCCAGCTGCTAACTACCTTATTTAGTCCACTGGTCCCTCCTGACCACAGTAAGCCATTGCTGGTGACAAACAGGGTCTTTGGGGATGTTACAGAAGAGAAACCTTTTGTTTTGAGACTTTTTGTTGAAACAGCCCACAGAGAGCTTTCATCCTCAAGATGGCAGTAGCAATGAGTGTCTAACGTCACTTCGGACCCATGAATGTGTTATTTTTAAACACAGGCTATGAGTATTGATTTTTTTTGGCAACCCTAGAAATACCTTCGGGCCAGTGTGGCTGCCTTGAGGCTGTGACTGAGGAGTGAATGAATAATAGTTGAGCTGAATTTATCACACCTAAAGACAAACTATCAAACACCACTATTCTATTTCAATTTAGAATCTGATTTGCAAAACTAAACTTAACTCTCAGAGGTTTGACTTCTAGAGATCGTGACCTCTGCTGGCTAAGACGTGTATTACTCTGTTAGACTATTGTAATAGTTTGTTTTCCTGTCTTGACTAGAAGGAGTCGTCTCCTGTGGTTTTGGTGCTGACTTTCAGAGTGTCTGCCTTTAGTCCTGATGCCCAGCCTCTGAGCGGGAGGAATAATACCAATGTCAAATTTGATGGTATTAATTGTTCTATAACTTTGTGTTATTTATGCCCATGAAGGTTGTTTTATTATGACTATCTAATCCACATGGGAAACACGACTTCAGTGCACTTGTTTTGAAGTTTATTAGTTACGATTCTGGCCATTCACAGAATGCATCAGACCACGCCCTCAAGTTACTTCACTTTTATGTTGTAAATAACTAAAAAAATAACACTGAAATCACTTGGATCTAAAACAAAAGGTCTATCGTTTTTGTGTTGTTTTCTTTAAAGGTGGACTACTGCCTATCAATGTTCCCTCAAATGTTTCACGTGTCTGGGCAAACACACAAGCTCCCTGGGCACACTGAGGACCACTGTGAGCAACATCAGATGTGCCCCCTGTGGCCACACACCAGTATCACACGGCACGCCTGTTCAAAACCATGGATCATAGCAAGTTACATTAAAAATCAAATTACAGCAGCAATTTTCATTAGTTTACTTTTATTACAAGAAATTAGGCCCACTTAAAATGAAAAATACAAAAATCCTGTTGTTCATGATATGTATAGTAGTTATATGTGAGAGTCCTGCTTTGGCCTGGCTGTGGTCCAGTGGCACAAGCCACTACAAGAACTACACTACAAGAACTACATTTCTTTTTTACTTTGGCTTGGTGAGTGGATGTGTCCCTGGCGCTGCCCGTTCGTTTTGCCATGATAAGGGGTTGCGTCTTTTAACTCTGCCGCATTCTTGTTAGCTAGCGAACCTGCAAGGTGCGTATGGGCAGGGCACATATGCACTATCAATGCTATGATTGGCTGTCCCCGGCGCACCCGCGGTCTGCTGCGCTGCGGGACTAATTAGACTAATATCTCAGTGAATATGAGTCTGATTGTAATAAAACACACAGCATTTTGAAACTAAAAATATAAAGAATACAATTTATACGACATGTCCCCTGGACAGTGCTTCTACTGTCCACTAGAGTCTTCTACAGCAGGGGTGTCAAACATCCGGCCCGCGGGCCACATCCGGCCCGTCAAACGTTTTAATCTGGCCCGCCGAACATTTCGTATTCAGTTTAGTTTTTAACGCTAAAACTACACATCCCACAATGCCGCTGGTGGCCGCCCCTCCCCCGCGCGGCTCTTCACTGCCGTGTGTACTGCAGAGGGAGAAGTGCTGAGGGAAGTAAGACGCGCGTTTGCGCACTTTACAGCACTTACGCGCCTCAGAGCAGAGGTCTGAGCGAGGAAAGAGACGTCTGGTTTGGGATACACGTGGAAGAAAGAAAGGAGACGGTTTTGTGGATGTTAGAGCTGTGCTAAAGTGGAGCTAATGTGGAGCTAACAAGAAAACTGCTCTGTGAGGAAAACATCCTATACAAACCTGGACAGATCAGCAGCCGCAGGTCGAAACTCAGGTCAGAGTGTAACAATGTATGAACATTATCTACACTAATGTGACTGTGAACACAAACACAATGACCTCATTTGAGTCACTACATGAATAATTTGTCACTTAGATCAGCTTAAACTATGAAAATAGTGAGCTTGTATTGAGTTTGAGCAGAAACACGTCTGTGATATGAACATTTCACATCAGAAATCACATCAAAAGTCCATGTTCCTGTTCCTGCTGCTGCATGAATATGGACTCAGTCTTTCACCTGCTGCACATTTGTGCAAAAGTCTCCACATCTATTACTAGGCTGTAAAAAAGCTATTTATTTCTTATTTGTTTTATTGTTATATTTGACCCACAATTTGACAAAAGAGTTTGGTTTGATGGAACACTGTGGCTCATAACTTATTCTATATTTTCAAGGCAAGAGGCGTAACTTAACCTCCTTACTTAAACGCTCCACGTTTGTTTGTATTTTGTGGTGAGTCAGTTCAGGTGAACAGATAACTACAGATAACTACAGATAACTACAGATAACTACAGATAACTACACAGATGTGGAAATGTTAGTTAGTACATTTAAAAGGTTTTTTAGATCTTGAGAAGTTTATTTTGTTATAAAGTCAAATACAATATTTTTCAGTTACAAATACCGATGACTGAATGTTTATCTCTGTAGATAAACTCTGAAGTTGTGATGCACATAAACTGGAGCACAGTATTGGTGAAATTACACTTGTTTTTCTTAATACATTTCAGTTTATGAGAAAAAACGTGTTTGTAATTTCTTTTAATCGATCCAGTAATTGCTTCAAAAACAGCGTAGGCTATATAAAGCTATTTATTTCTTATATTTTTTATTGTTTTATGTTTTACGTTATGTTCGGCCGGCGACCCAGCCTGAGCGTCGAAATTCGGCCCACGGCCCAAATGAGTTTGACACCCCTGTTCTACAGTGTGTCAAACGCTTGCGCTTCATTCTAGATTGCTCCCGGTGGCCGTTTGGTAATTAGATTAGATTAGGTCTAATATTAGATATTAATTAATAGGGCGCGCAGCTTAGAGGGAACAGTGCTGCCTATGTATATTTTTGCTTATCTCCATGGAAATGTGCTAGCTTTGCCGAAAATGTTCCACAATGGAAATTATTGTGTCAAAAAGTGTGTTAAATGATTTCATTATTATCGTAATTGCAAAATTTAGCCCTATTTAATGCCATACTGTCTAACATTCTATATGTCGGACACAAAAAAAGTTAAATTGTGCACCTTTATTACTGTATTTTTGTAGAAGAGTACATTTCAACCCTTTCGAAAGATCTTAAAACAATGCAATTGACATAATTCACAAATAAATTCAGTTTTTGCCAGAGCTGCTTGAATAAAACAAATATTGCTAATGATTTGGACTAATGCACATATTTTCTTCACTGCATGATGGCCACAGACTGGTTCACCATTGGGGCTGGCTGCATGTTGACCACATTTTGGATGTTTATTACAGCTGGCTTTGTATTCCTCCGTTTCAACTCACGATGCATCTGGCACCACGAGCACCACATACAGCACCAGGAACTACAGATGTCCTTCAGTACAGAGCCCTGAAAGGAACCAAGAGCGTGAGCTTATTTCAGACATTCTGCAGAAAACAAAAATAGCAAAAATACCTCACTTTCATATCCTACATGAGTTAACATTAGGCTATTTGATTTGAGAATATTTATCTCAGTTTTGCCTAGTACTGATGTATTTATATGTATTTGATGTCTATTGATTTTGACTTGAATGAAAATCTGGTGTATTTTCAGTCTAATTTTGAGGGGGAGAAAATGTCTACAAAATCGACACTTATAATTGACACCGGAATAAATCTTAACTTGTAAATAACACTCACTCAACCCAAAAAAAGTATTCTGAATTCAAGTGATTTTATATCATAATATTAATTAGATGGAGTTTTTTTTAGATGGAGAGAATTAGGTGCACTATTTTGGGAGGGTCCTTTGCTTTGCCTGGAATGTTCCACAGTATGGCATTATTTCCAGAGGGTTAATGGATCCTACCAGGCAAAGCTAGTGCACATTTAATTAGATTTTCAGTCTTATGCAGTGCTCCAGTAACACATGTTTCCCAGGGCAACCAAATTAGATTAAAAACAACAAACAAATATTTTATACTTTGTCTTTAGTTCCGTTCTATATTTGAGGTAAAGTACACTTTTAGCACTTGTCACACAATGTGGAATAAAATCATTAAAAACAAGAGCACCAGCACTGTGGATAGTGCTATGAATTATTTTAACCTTATCAAAGGTGTTTCCTCATCTTTAGTTTACTCAGTTGTATTTTGATTGATTCTTGCATGTTTGAGTTAATCCTGTACTGTCCTGCTCAAGTGCCTCAGCTGTTTTCACCTACCCCCTATCCCCGCCTTAATTGCAATAATTAGAAAAATTAAGAGGGAGTGACAGACGTGGGTCCTAAAATGTCACATAGGGCCAATGAAAATCACGTAAATGACAAGCTGCTGCAGGGCTTATCCGTTCTGCAGTTTTGGAGCGGAAGTCAGTGGATTTGTTTTAATTATTCCTCCGTTTTATTGCGGTGTACAATAAACTAAATGTAAAATGTTGATCTACTTCTGTTATAGTTCAATACTAAGTACTTGAAAAAAACATATGTCTCCGTTAAGTGGTTCTTTCTTTCTTTACTTTTCTTTGGAGTGTTTAAGTAATACCTTTATTCTATATTTGCGTCTCAGTGCCACCCTCAAGCCGACCGCTGCCGGGGGGATACACGCAGGGACCCCACACCCCCATGCCCCAAACCAGCAGTAGTCAATGAGCGGGAGGAAGTACCACTCCTTCAGCCGGCCCGAGACAGTGCACGAGAGACACGGCCCGCACCAGAACCCATAACAGCCTGAGGAGAAGAACAGACAGGTACAATCTCCATAACTAGTTCTTGAACTGTGGTATAAACATCAAGATATTTGACCATTTTAGAGTCAGTTTAATCCACAATAGACCTGGCTCAGAACTAGTTCAACAATTGTGTAGATCTATTTTAGATCTAGAATAGTCCTGTTATAGACCTGGTTTCAATCTGGCAAATATTTTCTTAGGTTGTACTTTTTTGAATGTGTTTAGCATTAAAGCTGACTTTTTGTTTGTATTTATGATATAATATATAATATCTTGTGAAAGGCTAATAACAAAGCATTGTATTTCTCATCAACCTGAAAGGAAGAGCCGAAAGCAGTGCTCTGATTGGCTGATCTTGGGCGGACCACCCGAGTTTCACTTTGCAGTTCTAAAGCCGTGCAGATGCCCAAGAATGAATTCATGAGAATATTAACCTAGTTGGGTTTGTGAGAGCTGGGAGACAGAGTTTTAATTCTCAGCTCTGCTTTTACCCCAGCTACAAATGTATCTATCATTTTTTTCATGAAGGGTGTTTTTACATTGCAGAAAGACCCTGATAAACACAGCTCTGACTAAATTGGTCAGGTTGCGCCACTTGCTTATCTCCATTGGTAACATAGTTACTATCAGATGTCCCAATCATCAATCCTGGACCGCTTCTGTTCAACCTCTACATGTAATTAAGTCAGTTGATACGCAGCAAAAATGTGTTCTATCACAATGATGCAGAAGAGTCAGATCTATGTTTCACTGTCGGCAGGTGAATATGGACCAGTCGATTCACTCTGTCACTGCATCCAACAGATCAGTGTGTGGATGCAAAACAACTTTCTCCTGCTGAACTCAGACAAGACTGAAATCATCGTCTTTGACCCACAGAAACAAAGAGAAAGTGTTAGCGGTCACATCCAGAGTCTCGCTCTAAAACCTACAAACCAAGAAATCAGAAATCTGGGGGTAATAATGGACTCAGACTTTTTATCATCTAAACAACATCACCAAAATCAAAAGTATAGTGTCTAAACCAGATTTGGAGAGACTTATCCATGTTTGTCTCCAGTAGACTAGACTACTGTAACGGCCTGTTCACTGGCCTCTCCAAACGAGCTGTAAAACAGCTGCAGTACATCCAGAACGCTGCTGCTCGGGTCCTGACTAGAACCAGAAGCACCATCACATTAGTCCTGTTCTCAAGTCTCTGCACTGCCCCCTGTGGCTCGGAGAATAGACTTTAAAGCAGCTCTGCTTGTGCACAAGTCTCTCCATGGCCTAGCAACAAAGTACATCTCAGACATGTTAGTGCCATATGAACCATCTCGGACTCTGAGGACCTCAGGGACCGGCCTCCTGCTGGTGCCCAGAGTCAGGACAAAACATGGACCGGCCTCCTGCTGGTGCCCAGAGTCAGGACTAAACATGGACCGGCCTCCTGCTGGTGCCAGAGTCAGGACTAAACATGGACCGGCCTCCTGCTGGTGCCAGAGTCAGGACTAAACATGGACCGGCCTCCTGCTGGTGCCAGAGTCAGGACTAAACTTGGGGAATCTGCATTTCAGTTTTATGCAGGTAAAATCTGGAACAGTCTTCCTGAAGATGTGAGACAGGCTTCTACTCTGACAATGTTCAAATGTGTATGTATATGTATGTATATGTATGTATATGTATATGCATATGCATACGTCATAAGGCGCTGGTACAGCTGGCAGCCCGGTGTAAACGCTCTCTCTTCTTTCTCACACTTATTGTGCTTTATCTCCTATATTTTGTAAATATAGTTAGTATATTTTTTCTATTTTACTGTACGATAGGGACACGCGCTGGAATAGTTTTTTAATTCAACTGTTTTTGACTTTTTTCGGCTGGATTTGAGCGTTTTTCGTTGCGTTCGTTGTGTTGTTGTGACGTGAGCCCCCCCCCCCGCGCCCTCCGGCCGCGCTAAAGTACGGCGTGTCGTCGGTACACGTTTATGTACACGTTTATATGAAAGAGGAACTTCACGAACGATCGGGACACGCACTGGAATCGCTTTAAATTAACTTGTTTTGACTTTATTCGGCTGGATTGAGTGTTTTCGTCGTGTCGTTGCGATGTGTCTTGGCCCCCCGGCCCCGCCCCCCTGCTCCGGCCCCGCCCCCCGGCCGGTGCCGTACCGCGTTTCCACAAAGGAGGAACTCATGAAACTGAGGAGAACAGTCGTCTTACCCGAAGATCGTCACGTTATCCCGTCGCAATACTGACCTAACCTAATACTGATGTGCAATTCTGTCGTATGTGCAATTACTGTGAAATTCATGTGCAATCTATGTGCTGTCGTGACACATATTCATGTGCAATTACTGTCACATGCAATGGTATTTATGTATTTATTTGTCTATGGGAGTTTTTATTTATTTATAGGAGATCTTCTACTGAAAGTGTTTTTCAGACTTCCTATAAGTGATCTGTTCTTCTGTATCTACCTCTGTATCTACCTGCGTTGCACCAATGAAATTTCCCCATGTGGGACAATAAAGGAATATCTTATCTTATCTTATGTATATGTATATGTGTATGTATATGTGTATGTGTATATGTGTATATGTGTATATGTATATGTGTATTATGTATGTCAAGTCAAATCGCCCAGCCCTACTTCTAATGTCTCTCCTTTCACTATTCTTTCCCACTCTGTTATTTTCTTTGGTTAATTTCTGGTCCAAGTAGGCTATCTCCAATCTAGCCAGCAGATGGGGCCCTAGGCAGATGAAGCTGCAGGACTAATTGGGCAGGTATACAGGTGTGCAGGGCACAGACCAAACACATGGGTGAACAGGAGAGGACAAAGATGCACTGGTGAGTTGATTTGCTTGGGAAAATAGATTTATTTCAACTTAAACCTGCTCAAAAGGTATTTAATTTGGTTGGAGCAGTTACATGTTATATTTTCTAACTGTAAGAAGCAAAATCATTAGAGTAAAGTAGGTATAATTTTGGCCTCATCTTAGGTTTAGCTAAACTGAATAATTGTTTGCATTGGCATGTTCATTTATATTTAAGTTTTATGCAATGGAATTTTTTATTTAACGGTTAATGATATAGTTGTTAACCTTAAAGCAATTTAGATAATTTAGGCCAAATTATGAAACTACTTATAACTATAACAATGTATTTATTTATTTATTAAAAACTGAATTAGTTAATTGTTTAAATGAAAAGACTATATTATTTCTGTATAGAATGATTAAAAAGTATTAAAATACTATATTTCTGTAAAATGTTTAAAAGATAACAGGAATTAAGTGCATTATTTTTGCTTTTGTTTAAGGTTTTTGACCCGCTTCTGCTGTAACGAATAAAAGTTTGAAGCCGAGTTAAGACTTGCGTCTCTTTCCTGGGTCTTTCAAGTTGAACCAGCATTCATCCAGGATAAACTTGACAGTCAAAAACCACATGAACTGAACTGTCAATAAAACCCATATAAACTTGACAATGTATATGTATGTATATGTATATTATTAATTATTATGTGTGCCCTCAGCTGACCTTCCACATTGATGCTCCTCCTGTGAGATCAGAATAAACACATGAGATCATATAACACCTCTCAAAACATGCATCACCTGCTTGTCTCCATGGAGATAGTCCAACTGTTATAGGTTCATTTTACTTTCAGAGTTCTCTGAAGCATGTTGTGTAACTTGACTTGGACCTGATGCATGCATACATTCTCACTACAGTATAAAACAGTGTCTGAAATCTTACAAGTGGCTGGATCCTCAAAGCAGTCGAGCAGAGCGGTGCTCCACTCCTCCTCCTCCTCTCTTAAACCTGCAGGCTGCACCTGAGCCATGGCGTTGTTATGGTTTAAACCTGAAATAAAACACACACCACTGCAGGACTAGAGCTTTAAGTTGTAGCGTTGTAGTGTTTAAATAGTAGAAGTAGAAAAGTAGAAAAACATGTTCTTGTTGAACATTTGTGTCCAACTCGTAGTCAGATTTGATCCAGATTCTCCAAATACTTTCAAATGTATGTATTCTTATCCTTCATTCAAGATCAAACTTAAAGGGAGACACTTTGGTACACTTTGCTCTCTTTAGTTAATTAAGTTTTCACCTGGAAACTGTAGAATAAAATGTCCATTCTTCACAAAAAATGTTTTGCTGGTTCACAGAGTAAACTTCATCCAAAGCTTATAAAAGAAAATGTATTCATATCCAATTAATTATCCACTTTGTTTAAGTTTTAACTTCAAAAAGTTGGTCAAATTTGAATGTTTACACCTTTATTCTTTTTCATTAATCTTGTGGCTGCTAAAATACAAATTAGATAACAGCAACATTTAATACATTTAAAATCTGACTGACTCCAATATTATACATTATTCAGATTCATGTCCCACAAATCTTTTTATCTTTTTCAATTTTTTTTAACAGTACACCAATGATGAAAAACAACACTTCTTTCTTTGCTGTTTGTCACTTTAACTGATCATATTTGTCCACATTTGCACTTCTACAAACATTTCCGCGTGGTTAAATTTGGTTTAAGATACTACTATAATAAAAATTCAGAAATCTATAATAAATATTGTGCAGAGGACTTACTGTTGTGTGTTGTCAGAGCTGGGCACCTGAGAGTGAATGGGGAGTTGTCTCTTTCTTTTCTCTTGATGGTGGTATCAAGGGAGGTGTGTTTATTTGCATGCTGTTGCCATAATGCCTAATTCTATCAAACAAATCACAAGGATTCACAATGGGCTTCCAGTGACTGAGATACTGGATGCAAACTTGGACTATAAAAAAATCGTATCTATTTTTTGTGCCAACTGTCTACTTAAATCAACCAGACTGACGGATTTAAATTGAGAGATTGGGCAGCGTTTATATCTATAATTACCTATCCAACCCTGATTCACACCTGCAGTTTAGGCAGCAGAAGGAGGCAGCGCACAGTAGGGCTGGGTATTGCCAAGACCTTCTCGATACGATATGTATCCCTATACAGGGGTCACAATACAAAACGTATCCCGATACTTGTATATTCCGATACAATCCCCTCAGTACGTACATATCCTGATACTTTTTTGAAAAAAGGGTCTTAAAAATGTACCAAATGGGTAATGTTTTTACTCTGAATAAGAAAATGTATGAAATGTCATGTTTATCCACAAAGCACTTATTTATAAATCCATTCTGCTCTAATAACTTCACACATCCAACCAACTGATCCAAATAGAAATATATGGAACACATTCTAGTAAAGTATTGCGTCTTTCATGGTCTGAACATGCTGCAGCAGCATCTTCTGCACAGATCAGCTTCTGATCAGGTCCACAGCTCCTTCTCACCTCGGCCCAGAGGAGCAGCACAAACAGCAGATCAAAAGTACTATTCCACCTCGTTTAAAGCCTAAAAAAAATAAAAAAAAATATCGATACTGTGACTCAGTATCAATACGCGCATCGATACGGAGTCCGTGACGATATATCGCCTTATGATATTTTGAACACAGCCCTTGCGCACGGGGCCGGTGACAGAGAGCTCTACAAAGATGCGAAGTATGGATTTAGCAGGGAGTTGTTGAGAGCAAGATCACTGTACAATACGTGTCTGAAGTAGCAGTTCTCCAACAGCCGCCTCTGTGTGGAGTGGGCTCCGGCTTCTCACCAACTACAAGCCCAGAGCCCCCATGCCGGCATGTTGGTCAATATCAAGAAAAGCTTTGAAGAGGTTCCAGGCACTTTTCGAGTCCAATAAAGATGTCAACGTAACTCCTGGACTCCTGAAACATGATATAGGTTATTTTAGTCCCCAGAAATGTCCCCAAAACAGCTGCATGTAGACCTGCTTTGGTGCTTGAAAATAAATGTCACTGCGATCTGACTTGATATGAACAAACTCTTTTGAATTGGAGACTAAATCCTTAATTCACTTTTATTTTATTTTTTTAGATTTTATTAAAATATACTCACGTGTTTAGTCGTCCAACTTTTACCTGAATTTGCACTAAATTAATTAATTCAACTTTTATTCCGGTCTCAAGATCCATTTCAAACATTTAAATGTTTCAGAGCATCAAACCAATTTTTATATTTCGCAACAACAAACATGAAATACAGTTCCTAAATCATTTATTGTATAAATTAAGGAGGAAAAATATAAAAAAAATACTTCATGCTAATAAGTAATTTAGATCAGATTTGCACTTTACAAGGTTTTACAGATGGGTTGGAAAGGATTTTTGTACCACTTAATGAAAACAATTTTTTTTGGCAACCCTAGAAATCCTCTTGGGCCGGTGTGACTGCCTTGAGGCTGTGACTGAGGAGTGAATAAATAAAACTTGAGTAGATAGTAAAAAGCTGAATTTATCACACCTAAAGACCAACTATCCAACACCACTATTCTATTTCAATTTAGAATCTGATTTGCTAAAACAAAATTTAACTCTCAGAGGATTGAAATGGCAGGGAAATAAGTATTTGAGGGAGAATGTGTGTGGAGACTTCTAGAGATCATGATGAGCATAACATTTATTTAATTGTGAGATGTTGGCGTCCTCTGCTGGCTAAAACGTGTATTACTCTGTTGTGATTTTTTAGATTTAGACTATTTAGACTATTGTCTTGACAACAAGGAGTCGTCTTGTGTGGTTTTGGTGCTGGCTTTCAGAGTGTCTGCCTTTAGTCCTGATGCCCGGCCTTTGAGCCCCCGGTGCCCGGCCTCTGAGCCCCCGGTGACAAGGATTGTTTGAGTCTCGTGCAGCACCGTCACTCACAGCTGGACCAGTTCCATGCTGACTGGGACACGGATTTTGTTTGAATGTGATGGTGATGTGACGGTGGGGATTTCTCTGGTTTCGCAAATAGACGTTCCTCTCTGAGCTGAGCACATGAGTCTGTACAGTCCAGTCTGGCCCAGATTGCGCAGTAACAAGTGCCGGAGGTGGAGGTGTCCAGTTGAGGTGTCCAGTGGTCCAGTGGAGATGTCCAGTGGAGGTGTCCAGTGGAGGTGTCCAGTGGAGGTGTCCAGTGGAGGTGTCCAGTGGAGGGGTCCAGTGGAGGTGTCCAGTGGAGATGTCCAGTAAAGATGTCCAGTGGAGATGTCCAGTGGAGGGGTCCCAGTGGAGGGTTCCAGTGGAGGTGTCCAGTAGAGGTGTCCAGTGGAGGTGTCCAGTAGAGGTGTCCAGTGGAGGTGTCCAGTGGAGATGTCCAGTAAAGATGTCCAGTGGAGATGTCCAGTGGAGGGGTCCCAGTGGAGGGGTCCAGTGGAGGTGTCCAGTAGAGGTGTCCAGTGGAGGTGTCCAGTAGAGGTGTCCAGTGGAGGTGTCCAGCAAAGAGCTTTAAGAGCTGAGTGCGTAACGGCGCTGCGCTGTTTACGTGAGTGGGAGGAAAAATACCCATGTCAAATTTGATAGTATTAAGATAAGATAAGCCTTTATTTGTCCCACAATGGAGAAATTCTAGTGTTGCAACACAAAGTAGGCACAGAATTAAATAATAAAAAACAGATGACTTAGTTATAAAAACACTTTAATAGAAAAGCTCTTATAAAGCTCTTTTAAAAAAAACATATTATGCTATATAATAATAACAATAGTGACACTCTTATTTGCAGCTGTAATATGGACAGAGAATATTGCACCAAGATGATTGACATTATATCAAAGTATCGCACATGAATATGACAGTATTGCACATGAATATGAAGATGAATGACACGTGTTCAGGGCAAACAGTGTTTGTTGTAGAGTCTGACTGCATCACGAAGGAAAGACCTGTGAAACCTTTCCTTCACACAGCAAGGGTGGATCAGTCTGTCACTGAAGCTGCTCTCCAGAGCGGACAGAGTGTCCTGCAGGGGGTGAGACTCATGGTCCAGCATAGATGCTAGTTTAGCCAGGACCCTCCTGTCCCCCACCTCCTGCACCGAGTCCAGAGCACAGCCCAGGACGGAGCTGGACTTCTTGATGACTTTGTCCAGCTTCTTCCTCTCCCTCTCTGTGATGCTGCTGCTCCAGCAGGACACACCTACAGGAGCTGATGCCACCACAGAGTCATAGAAGGTCTTCAGGAGTGGCCCTGTCACTCCAAAAGACCTGAGTCTCCTCAGGAGGTAGAGCCGACTCTGGCTCTGGGGCTGATGCCGTCAGGTCCCACTGCCTTCCTTACTTAAATCCTCTTCAGCTCTCTTCTCACCTGTGCTGCTGTGACAGTCAGTGTTTGTCAGGGGACTGTGTGCTGGGGGGATGGGTGAGTCCAGGTGGAGTGGGGAGCTGATGGGCCGGCGCAGAGGTGTGAAGAGGAACAGGTGTGGGCCATTGTCCAGCTGTGGAAGAGGGAGCATGCAGCTGTGCAGGGGGAGGGGTGGGTGATTGATCAAATCTCAGGAAGTGAGAATTCAGTTCGTTCACCCACTGTAGATCCCCCTCTGTCTGGACAGGGAGGACTTTGAAGCCCGAGATGGTTTTCAGGCTCCTCCACACTCCGTGAATGTTCTTTTGCTGCAGCTGCTCCTCCATCCTCCTCTTGTAGCCGGCCTCAGCCTGCCTGATCTTCCTCCTCAGCTCCTTCTGCACAGTCCTCAGCTCCTCCTTGTTCCCTGACCTGAAGGCTCTCTTCTTCTCCTTCAGGAAAACACTGCACCATCCGGGAGGGAACAGTGTTCTCAAAACAAAAGTTTATGTTTAGCTATTCTATAACTTATAATTTGTGTTATTTATGCCCATGAAGGTTGTTTTATTATGACTATCTAATCCATATGAGTAACACGACTTACACTTAGCACTAGTTTTGAAGTTTATTAGTTAAGATTCTGGCCATTCACAGAATGCATCAGACCACGTCCTCAAGTTACTTCACTCCACCTCATATTTTGGCATAATCTCACCTCTTGTTTAGAATTCCACTTCCTACGCTGTCATAAACTGCGCCGATGCAAAATGTGACGAAATGAGCTCCGCTGCGCCCACGTTAACCTAAGACCAGGGGCCAAATACAGCCCCTGGGGGCCACAGATCTGCCACAGGAGTTGTGTTACAGTTTCACTGGTACAGACTGCAAAGGAAGTAATTTAAAGCAGCATTACAGTAAAGAATACAACTAAATTTACTTATTGAATATAATATATAGTTTAGATATTGTGTTTTTATTAGGCCTATCATTTGACTTGTTTTGAATGTGCACTATGAACTTTCTGATTTGGAGATGTGTTTTGCCTGAAACGTTCCACTGAATGATGTTAAATTTATTTATCTACTAAATAACTGAAAAAAAATACTGAAATGATTTGAATCTAAAACAATAGGTCTATCGTTTTTGTGTGTGTGTGTTGTTGTTTTTTAAAGGTGGACTACTGCAGATGTATATTTTTGCATATCTCCATGGAAATGTGCTAGCTTTGCCAGGAATGATCTACAATGGAAATTATTGTGTCAAAAAGTGTGTTAAACGATTTCATTATTATAATCATAATTATTTTAATTGCAATATTTAGCCCTATTTAATGCCATACTGTCTAACATTCTATGTCGAAAACCAAAAAAAGTGAAATTGTGCACCTTTATTACTTTATTTTTGTAGAAGAGTACATTTCAACCCATTAGAAAGATCGTAAAACAATACAATTGACCTAATTCACAAATAAATTCAGTTTTTGCCAGAGCTGCTTGAATAAAACAAATATTATTGCTAATGATTTGGACTAATGCACATATTTTCTTCACTGCATGATGGCCACAGACTGGTTCACCATTGGGGCTGGCTGCATGTTGACCACATTTTGGATGTTTATTACAGCTGGCTTTGTATTCCTCAGTTTCAACTCACGATGCATCTGGCACCACGAGCACCACATACAGCACCAGGAACTACTGATGTCCTTCAGCACAGAGCCCTGAAAGGAAGCAGTAACACATGTTTCCCAGGGCAACCAAAATTGGATTAAAAACAAATAGAAATATTTCATAATTTGTCTTAGTTTGTTTGAGGTCAAGTACACTTTTAGCACTTGTCACATGCTCCTTTGATGCAGCAAAATACTCTTTAATGATGAGCTTTTTCATGAGTGCCCTGTTGAATACAAAATACAGAAAAACACGGGGAAAAAACGGAACAGAATATCTAGATAAAATTACATTAAAACAACCAATAAAACAAGTTTAGAAAAACACTCACAATGTGGACTAAAATCATTAAAAACATTAAAAACAAGAGCACCAGCACTGTGGATAGTGCTATGAATTATTTTAATCTTATCAAAGGTGTGTCCTCATCTTTAGTTTACTCATTTGTATTTTGATTGATTCTTGCATGTTTGAGTTTACTGCGACAAGTTGGCCACTGTCCAGGGTGTACCCCGCCTAAGTCCCGAAGTCACTGGGATAGGCTCCAGTCACCCGCGACCCCGAAAGGGACCAAGCGGTAGAAAATGGATGGATGGATGGATGTTTGAGTTAATCCTGTACTGTCCTGCAACTGAGGCTCAAGTGCCCTGTTTCCACCTACCCCCTATCCCAGCCTTAATTGCGATTAGTTGAAAAATGAAGACAGAGTGACAAATGTAGGGTCCTAAAATGTCACATAGGGTTTGAGTAATACCTTTATTTTGTATTTGTGTCTCAGTAACACCCTCACGCCGAGCGCTGCCGGGGGGATACACCCACAGCAGATGTAGTCAAAGAGCGGGAGGAAGTACCACTCCTTCAGCCGGCCCGAGACAGTGCACGAGAGACACGGCCCGCACCAGAACCCATAACAGCCTGAGGAGAAGAACAGACAGGTACAGTCTCCATAACTAGTTAATTCAGTGGTTCTTAAACTGTGGTATGCGACATCAAGATATTTGTAGAGTCAGTTTAAGCCACAATTTTGCGGTAGACCTTAATCAGAACTAGTTCAACAATTGTGTAATCCTATTGTAGACCTATTTTAGATCTAGAATAGTCCCGTTATAGACCTGCTTTCAATCTGGCAGTGCGCGGAAGGCAAAATAACTACTAAATAAATAAAAGTACTTTGTGGAATGTGTTAAGTATTAAAGCTTGAGTACGTGACTTTTTGTTGGTATATATAATATAATATATAATATCTTGTGAAAGGCTAATAATAAAGCATTGTATTTCTCATCAACCTGAAAGGAAGAGCCGAAAACAGTGCTCTGATTGGCTGATCTTGGGCGGACCACCCGAGTTTCACTTTGCTGTTCTAAAGCCGTGCAGATGCCCAAGAATGAATTCATGAGAATATTAACCTAGTTGGGTTTGTGAGAGCTGGGAGACAGAGTTTTAATTCTCAGTTCATTTTTTTTCATGAAGGGTGTTTTATTGCGCAGAAAGACCCTGATAAACACAGCTCAGACTAAATTGGTCAGGCTGCGCCACTTGCTTATCTCCATTGGTAACATAGTTACTATCAGATGTCCCAATCATCAATCCTAGGGCCCCTTCTGTTCAACCTCTACATGCTGCCATTAGGTCAGTTGATACGCAGCAAAAATGTGTTCTATCACAATGATGCAGACGACACTCAGATCTATGTTTCACTGTCGGCAGGTGAATATGGACCAGTCGATTCACTCTGTCACTGCAACCAACAGATCAGTGTGTGGATGCAAAACAACTTTCTCCTGCTGAACTCAGACAAGACTGAAATAATCGTCTTTGACCCACAGAAACAAAGAGAAAGTGTTAGCGGTCACATCCAGAGTCTCGCTCTAAAACCTACAAACCAAGTTATAAATCTGGGGGTAATAATGGACTCAGACTTGAACTTTAACAGTATCAAAAGTATCAAAAGTATAGTGTCTAAACCAGACTTGGAGCGACTTATCCATGTTTGTCTCCAGTAGACTAGACTACTGTAACGGCCTGTTCACTGGCCTCTCCAAACGAGCTGTAAAACAGCTGCAGTACATCCAGAACGCTGCTGCTCGGGTCCTGACTAGAACCAGAAGCACCATCACATTAGTCCTGTTCTCAAGTCTCTGCACTGCCCCCTGTGGCTCGGAGAATAGACCTTTCTATGAGTATTATGTGTATGTATATTATTAATTATTATGTGTGCCCTCAGCTGACCTTCCACATTGATGCTCCTCCTGTGAGATCAGAATAAACACATGAGATCATATAACACCTCTCAAAACATGCATCACCTGCTTGTCTCCATGGAGATAGTCCAACTGTTATAGGTTCATTTTACTTTCAGAGTTCTCTGAAGCATGTTGTGTAACTTGACTTGGACCTGATGCATGCATACATTCTCACTACAGTATAAAACAGTGTCTGAAATCTTACAAGTGGCTGGATCCTCAAAGCAGTCGAGCAGAGCGGTGCTCCACTCCTCCTCCTCCTCTCTTAAACCTGCAGGCTGCACCTGAGCCATGGCGTTGTTATGGTTTAAACCTGAAATAAAACACACACCACTGCAGGACTAGAGCTTTAAGTCTAAAAGAGGCATCATAATAAATAACTTCTCTATAATGTTGTTCTGTAGGTTGTTAGAATCTGCAGAACTTTTCTCTGCTGTTTTTTTTTTTTTTTTTACATTTGTAATTCACTGCAGCAAGCAGCAGATTTCCATTTAGTGTTTAAATAGTAAGTAGAAAAACTTGTTCTTTGTGCCCGACCCGTAGTCAAATTTGCTCCAAATTATCCAAATACATTCAAATGTATTTTTATCCTTCATTCAAGATCAAACTTAGAAGGAGACACTGGTATAGTTTGCTCTCTTTAGTTAATTACGTTTTCACCTGGAAACTGTCTTCACATTTTCTTCCCCGCTAGTTCACAGAATAAACTACATCCAAAGCTTAAAAAAGAAAATGTATTTATATCCAATTAATTGTCCACTTTGTTTAAGTTTCAACCTAAAAAAATAGGTCAAATTTGAATGTTTACACCATTATTCTTTATTTAATTAATCTTGTGGCTTCTAAAATACAAATTAGATAGCAGCAACATTAAATACAGTTTAAAATATGACTCTGACTCCATTATTATCATTATCCATTATTCAGATTTATGTCCCACAAATCTTATCTTTTTCAATTTTTTTAACAGTACACCAATGATGAAAAACAGTAATCTACTGGAAGATATCTTGAAATGCACTTTTTTCCTTGCTGTTTGTCACTTATAACTGATCATATTTGTACACATTTGCACTTCTACAAACATTTCCGCGTGGTTAAATTTGGTTTAAGATACTACTAAACTACTATTATAAAAAATTCTGAAATCTATAATATATTTTGTGCAGAGGACTTACTGTTGTGTGTTGTCAGAGCTGGGCACCTGAGAGTGAATTGGGAATCGTCTCTTTCGTTTCTCATTCTAATAGTATAAAGGGAGGCGTGTTTATTTGCATGTTGTGTTGCCATAATACCTAATGTCAGGATTTGAACCCCCCGCCATTATTTACAATGTAACAGAAACACTGAGAAACTCGATGAAGCTTTTCTCTTGTCCATATCATTTTATTAAAAGAAGACATAATATTCTTTTACTATGCATTATGTATGTATCTATGTATATTTCATATGAGACTATAAGATTATTACAGATCATTATTTTATACTTTGTTCATTGTAGACTTCAATGTTGATCTAAAACTAAGAATAGGTTCTTTCACTTCCAAAACGTCGTCTTCAGCAAATTTAACTTTTGCAGGCAGTAGATTATCCATTAAAGTGTTTCTATTATTAAAAAATGACTATGTGACATTTTTTAATCCTACATATATATCACCCGGAGTCAGATTTAAAAAAAACAAAAAACAAAATAATCACAAGTAAATACCGAGCTGTGGGTGGAAATGGGGGGTAAGTGACCCAGTGCATTCGTTGTCCTCTGTAACACAATGGTCATAGTGTCTAGGCTCGTGCACATTTACAAAGGCAGTGTGGGGTTCTACTTGGCGAATCCACCGGGCCCAGGCTGCATGTTGACCACGTTGTTGTGGTGGTCCTTGCGGTATTTGAGCTCGCGGTGCATCTGGCAGTAGGAGCACCATTCACAGAAGCAGGAAGTGCAAATGTCCTTACACAGAGTGCCCTGGACAAACAAACATCGTCTTAGAAACAAGTCACTGTAATCCCTCATTCATCATCTTTGAAACCTTTTCTACTATTGTCTTCTTATGTGTTTGATTTGTTTCTTTTGGTGCAACAGTGGTTCCTCTAATGTTTCCTCTAAGTTTCCTGAGGTGTCCCACAAGGCTCAATTCTTGGGCCACTTCTTTTTATTATCTAGATATCTAGAACAACCTTGATAAAAATATCACAGATACACACTTGCACCTGTATGCTGATGATAGTCTTGTACACCTTCAACTGACCTTGCTTTAACAAAACTTGAAGCGGCTTTCAATCAACTGGAGAGTACCTCAGCCAAGACCAAAAACATGGTGTTCTCAAAAGGCAAAGCTAAACTCAAAAACCACACCCAATTACCAATTATCGCTTAATTGAACAGGTAACCAAATACAAATACCTTGGTATTTTAATTGGGGTCTGTTTGTCTTTTAAACCACATATTAAACTATTAGTTCACAGGTTAAAACTAAAATATGTTTTTATTTTGGTATACAATCATGTTTGTCATTTAAAGCCCATAAGAAGATTGTTACTGCCACTTTTATGTCTGTTCGTGATTTTGGTGATGTGAGTTATATAAATGCTTCTACTAATGCGTTGCATGCTTTGGACAACTCATAGAAGTGAGCCTGCACTCTCAGGATCTGCTCCTGATCTTTGTGCCCAGGGCGCTCAAAGAGCTGGGAAAAAAGTCTTTTAGTTTTCCTCTAGTCTTTGAATGAACTCCAAAGGAAATTTAAATTCAATGAGCTGGTGTTGTTGAATTCTTTCAAATTACTTTTAAAAGAACATCAAACAAAGCTTATAATCTGTTATAGTTTTTATTTGAGACGGTCACTTTAAACTGATTGGCTGTGATTATGTGAAATATTGTGAGCTATTGTTGTGCTTTTGTGCTGCCTTTTGGCCAGGACTCTTGCAAGTTTTTTTTATCTTGGTGAAATAAAAGTTTGAAAGAAAAAAAGAAATTAGGGTTAGGGTGTAGTTTAGACCTCTAATGGAGCCTAATTCAGCCTGGAAGACCTTACATCCCATCTACGTCCACTGTTTCACCAGAGCTCACCTGCTCTCCAGCCTCCATCAATGCACCTGAAAAACACCTCCCTGCTGCACGGTTCGTTTTGGCCTATCCTGGGCCATCTGCCACCTGTCTGCCCATGAGAGTAGGAGCTCTCCAAGTGTTATGTAGTTTTCTAAGAACAGGGGATGCTGGAAAATTTGCAACTTTCCTATGGATATTGTTTAATCGGTTTCATACTGTTGCCCATCAGTTGCCTCGAAGGGCATGATTTTGGGCGTGGCAAAAATAAATGTAATCAAAATATTTCATTCTGTCTCCATGGAGACAGAGAGATCATCTGTAGATTATGACTCATAATCGTGAAGGAGTAGTCACTCATGACTATCACTTTCGGAATTTAGCTGAGCACACATGCCACCCTTATGAATACACAAGTCTCTTATGAATACACAAGTCTCTTATGAATACACAAGTCTCTTATGAATACACAAGTCTCTCTCATGAGTACACGTCTCGCTCATGTCCAACACTCTTACCACAGTGTGAACACAACTGTTTTTAGTACCTTTATGCCGTATTTGTGCCTGATGGCGATCCGCAGTGCCAGAGCAGCAGGCGGCACACACAGAGGCAGTCCACAGGCCGCCGTGATGGCTGGACTGAATATGTCACACAGAGGAAGGCAACGGTTCTCTCCATAACCGCCCGCAACCGAGCAGGCCATGCACGGGCAGCAAAAGAAGCCATAGCAAACTGACACACAAAGACATATTATAAAATATTGTGTGACATGAGTTGTGTTGTTGGTTCTTAATACAACATGTGACATGAGTTGTGTTGTTGGTTCTTAATACAACATGTGTCATGAGTTGTGTTGTTGGTTCTTAATACAACATGTGTCATGAGTTGTGTTGTTGGTTCTTAATACAACATGTGCCATGAGTTGTGTTGTTGGTTCTTACGGGTGCCACAGCTGTCGCAGCAGCTGAAAAGGCCGCTGTTCCAGTTGGTCATCTGCTGTGCCATTGTTCACAGATTAAAGTAGACTGCTGTAACTGAAAAAAATAAACACATATAAATACATAAATTAACTTGGCTTTAAAATAAGCTTCCTATTATTATAAACAAATTATTATAGAGTAGAAAAAGATTCAGTTTTAGTCATCTTTTTCTACAATGGAACACTCCTGGATGAATGAGGGATTACACCAATTTATTTATTTTAGTGCATCAATAAGTGTTATTTGTTCATAAGCAATTATACGGCATTTATCACATGGTTGTTGAAAACAGTTGAATACGCAGCTTATTAATACTCTTACTTTTTTTACATGGTTTAATAACACATGTTTTTGGTTAACAGTTTATTCACATTTATAATAATCTGGATTTGACCAGATCCTGCCACGCGGCTAAAGTATAACAAGAAGGTGAAGGAAGAATGTACCCTGTACCTGTACCTTTCCTGTACCTGTACCTTTCCTGTATCCTTTCCTGTACCTGTACCTGTACCTGTACCTGTACCTGTTGTAGAGGACATATACACCCCAAAAAACCTTTAAAAGACATTGACGGGTATAATTGTAAGTCAATGAATCGAGTACTCCCCTGAGTGGGTACAAATGTTTTGCTGAACAAGCTTCAGATGGTGCCCTTTTTCATTTCAATAATTTCATTTCATTTATTTATACAGGGAAAACCCAATGAGAAAAGTTATCTTTTTCATGGGTACCCTGTTAAAACACAAAATAAACAGACAAACACGGGATATCCAAATAAAACATTCAATAAAATGTACAAATACATAAAAACGCATTTACACGAACACTACGTATGCAATAAAATTATATAAAACAAGTGCACCAGCACTGAGGGTAGTCCTTGACCAGTGCTTTAGAATCATTAAAAGGAATGAAATTATTTAATTTAAAACGTCTCTGTGTTTTGTTCCACAGAAAGAGAGCAAAGATGCTTTTTTCCTGTCTCTGTGTTAACATGATAAATGTTAGACAAAAATGTCCTCAGACCTCACGCGGTGACAACTTGACCTGAGGTGCAACAAACTTGATAAATAATCAGGCAAAATGCCAACTAGAGCCTCATAAACAAACACAAGGCAGTGCTGTTCTTGTCTTGCATCCAATGATCACCATTTTACTTTAGAATATAATTCACGGTGGTCAGTTTTGTATCCTTCTCCTATAAAGAACCTTAGAGCTGAACCTTAGAGCTGAACTTTAGAGCTGAACCTTAGAGCTGAACCTCAGAGCGGAACCTTAGAGCTGAACCTTAGAGCTGAACCTCAGAGCTGAACCTTAGAGCTGAACCTTAGAGCTGAACCTGAGAGCTGAACTTTAGTGCTGAACCTTAGAGCTGAACCTTAGAGCTGAACCTCAGAGCTGAACCTTAGAGCTGAACCTTAGAGCTGAACCTGAGAGCTGAACTTTAGAGCTGAACCTCAGAGCTGAACCTTAGAGCTGAACCTGAGAGCTGAACTTTAGTGCTGAACCTTAGAGCTGAACTTTAGTGCTGAACCTTAGAGCTGAACCTTAGAGCTGAACTTTAGTGCTGAACCTTAGAGCTGAACCTTAGAGCTGAACCTTAGAGCTGAACTTTAGTGCTGAACTTTAGAGCTGAACCTCAGAGCTGAACCTTAGAGCTGAACCTGAGAGCTGAACTTTAGTGCTGAACCTTAGAGCTGAACCTCAGAGCTGAACCTGAGAGCTGAACTTTAGTGCTGAACCTTAGAGCTGAACCTTAGAGCTGAACCTGAGAGCTGAACCTTAGAGCTGAACCTTAGAGCTGAACTTTAGTGCTAACCTCACTTCCCTTCTAATATCACCTGGATTCATTGTTTTTGTTACTTTAGGAAGGGCATCTGGCATATATGAATTTATATTTTGTGGTATTTGTAAAAGTATGTTCAAATGGAAAACTGTCATTGAGAATGTTTTCAGCCACAGTGACAGCTTTGTTCAGCACCTTTGGGCGTGGACTCTGGTGTGGAGTCATTTAAAAAAAACATGACTCCCTGACTGTAATATTCAATACATATAATATACAATTTCTTTATAATGTACGTTTTTTTACACCACCTTCAATGTTTCTGGAGAAAACAAAACAAAACTGTACTTCGGACCGAACATTTCTGTTTATTTTTGTTAAATACATGTATTTTAGTCATTGCAAAAATATATTACTGATATTGTACAGTAGAAAAACAATCAACATGATTAATTATTTGTTTACTCAAAATAAACTGTATAAGACAAATAATAATAGACTTTTTGTTGGTGCTTTGCAGAATTTAAGACAAGTTTTCCAAACATTTGACTGACACTATCACCAAACTAAATAAAATACTGCGGTTTTCCCACACATTTAAACCTGCATGCCAACAGTTATATTCCGCCTTTATATTTTAACCAGAGAATTGAGTGCTTTACTTACTTGAGTCCTGTCGTCACCCTCCAAATCCGTGCAGCTTTGTGAGTGAGGAGTGGCAGGTGCAGTTTTTGTAAGGTGCCTGGAAACATGTCATGAATGTTCACTTGATACTCCAAAACCTGCTCAGCTACTGCAACAAGGTGGGGTCCAGGCATTTCAACCTCCTGAATTCAAAATACAACCCATTTCTAATGACCTCACTGTTGTTGTTGTTGTTGTTGTTGTTGTTGTTGTTGTTGTTGTTGTTGTTGTTGTTGTTGTTGTGGTTTTGATCTGGTTGATTTATTTATATGTGTGTTTCTGCCTGTCTGATGCATTTGATCAATAGAAAAGTAAGAAATGGGAGTGAAAATGGCAGTAAAGGACTCAAGAGCAAAAAAGCAGAGGCTACTGCCACTCGCGTTAAACTTTGACCCATTCTGATTGTAGGTTTTGTTATTATATCCCGTATTTATATTGTTATTGCATTATGTATATTTGAAACCTGCAGCTATGCAAACCAGTAGAGAATTGCACGTTTCAGGAGTCTGTAAAGGTGGTGGAGGTGAAACTGCTGTTGTGAATGGGCTGAGGCTCAAACCAGTTGTAAAGCAAACGTAAAACAAGTCATTTGTCACTGACTCTGACAGCAGCGGTGGCCAGACTTGTTTAGGAAGTTTTTTTTATTTTATTTTGCCAGTGTTATTACAATGAGTTTTTGCCTGTCATTGTGCACAATGGGCAAAATCTGCTCTGTGGTCCTGACACGTTGCCCCATTGAGCCATAGGTAAAACAAAATTAAATAACTGGTGGTTTTTCCAGATTAAGTGTGCAAACGTAAGTGACTTTTCCAGTGTAAATAATATTCAAAGTCACTAATTCCACATGCTTTTAAGACAAAGTGTCACGAAACAATGTCATATATTAATTCACCTTTTAATAACCCGGTGAGCTCGAAACATAAGCCCCTGCTCTCCCTTAAAAAAGACACATTTAAGAAACTAAAAACAGAATCTACATCTTTAAATGCAGACTAAGCGAGACCAGTTCGCCCAACCTGGATTATAAGGTCATGATTTATTATGAACAGTACAGTAGTAAATGTTTGAAATGATTGTGATTTCAATTATGAGTTTTGCCATTCACAAGCAGTCCTACTTCACACCTAAATACATATTGCATGTTCCAAACATATTTCAATCCCCCAAAAGTAATACTCTGATGATACACAGGTTTGAGCAATAATTTATTAAAATACTTATTTTCACAAACAGTTAACAAAGAGATCAATCCAGCCTCAAGTGTCAAGCTTGTCACATGTTTTTATTTTACACACACCACATGATATATTTCATAATAATGGTAATAATGTACATTTGGACTGAGGATTAGGGCAGGACTAAATCAAGAATAGGCCAGGAGTAAACCAGGACTGAACCAAGACTGGACCAGGAGTAAACCAGGACTAAATCAAGAATAGGCCAGGAGTAAACCAGGACTGAACCAAGACTAGACCAGGAGTAAACCAGGACTGAACCAAGACTAGACCAGGAGTAAACCAGGACTAAATCAAGAATAGGCCAGGAGTAAACCAGGACTGAACCAAGACTGGACCAGGAGTAAACCAGGACTGAACCAAGAATAGGCCAGGAGTAAACCAGGACTGAACCAAGACTAGACCAGGAGTAAACCAGGACTAAATCAAGACTAGACCAGGAGTAAACCAGGACTAAATCAAGAATAGGCCAGGAGTAAACCAGGACTGAACCAAGACTAGACCAGGAGTAAACCAGGACTGAACCAAGACTAGACCAGGAGTAAACCAGGACTAAATCAAGAATAGGCCAGGAGTAAACCAGGACTGAACCAAGACTAGACCAGGAGTAAACCAGGACTGAACCAAGACTAGACCAGGAGTAAACCAGGACTGAACCAAGACTGGACCAGGAGTAAACCAGGACTGAACCAAGACTAGACCAGGAGTAAACCAGGACTGAACCAAGACTGGACCAGGAGTAAACCAGGACTGAACCAAGACTGGACCAGGAGTAAACCAGGACTGAACCAAGACTAGACCAGGAGTTAACCAGGACTGAACCAAGACTAGACCAGGAGTAAACCAGGACTGAACCAAGACTAGACCAGGAGTAAACCAGGACTAAATCAAGAATAGGCCAGGAGTAAACCAGGACTGAACCAAGACTAGACCAGGAGTAAACCAGGACTGAACCAAGACTAGACCAGGAGTAAACCAGGACTGAACCAAGACTAGACCAGGAGTTAACCAGGACTAGACCAGGAGTGAACCAGGACTGAACCAAGACTGGACCAGGAGTAAACCAGGACTGAACCAAGACTAGACCAGGAGTAAACCAGGACTGAACCAAGACTGGACCAGGAGTAAACCAGGACTGAACCAAGACTGGACCAGGAGTAAACCAGGACTGAACCAAGACTAGACCAGGAGTTAACCAGGACTGAACCAAGACTAGACCAGGAGTAAACCAGGACTGAACCAAGACTAGACCAGGAGTAAACCAGGACTGAACCAAGACTAGACCAGGAGTAAACCAGGACTGAACCAAGACTAGACCAGGAGTAAACCAGGACTGAACCAAGACTAGACCAGGAGTAAACCAGGACTGAACCAAGACTGGACCAGGAGTAAACCAGGACTGAACCAAGACTAGACCAGGAGTAAACCAGGACTGAACCAAGACTGGACCAGGAGTAAACCAGGACTGAACCAAGACTGGACCAGGAGTAAACCAGGACTGAACCAAGACTAGACCAGGAGTTAACCAGGACTGAACCAAGACTAGACCAGGAGTAAACCAGGACTGAACCAAGACTAGACCAGGAGTAAACCAGGACTGAACCAAGACTAGACCAGGAGTAAACCAGGACTAAATCAAGAATAGGCCAGGAGTAAACCAGGACTGAACCAAGACTGGACCAGGAGTAAACCAGGACTGAACCAAGAATAGGCCAGGAGTAAACCAGGACTGAACCAAGACTAGACCAGGAGTAAACCAGGACTAAATCAAGACTAGACCAGGAGTAAACCAGGACTAAATCAAGAATAGGCCAGGAGTAAACCAGGACTGAACCAAGACTGAACCAAGACTAAACCAGGACTGAACCAAGACTAGACCAGGAGTAAACCAGGACTAAATCAAGAATAGGCCAGGAGTAAACCAGGACTGAACCAAGACTAGACCAGGAGTAAACCAGGACTGAACCAAGACTAGACCAGGAGTAAACCAGGACTGAACCAAGACTGGACCAGGAGTAAACCAGGACTGAACCAAGACTAGACCAGGAGTAAACCAGGACTGAACCAAGACTGGACCAGGAGTAAACCAGGACTGAACCAAGACTGGACCAGGAGTAAACCAGGACTGAACCAAGACTAGACCAGGAGTTAACCAGGACTGAACCAAGACTAGACCAGGAGTAAACCAGGACTGAACCAAGACTAGACCAGGAGTAAACCAGGACTAAATCAAGAATAGGCCAGGAGTAAACCAGGACTGAACCAAGACTAGACCAGGAGTAAACCAGGACTGAACCAAGACTAGACCAGGAGTAAACCAGGACTGAACCAAGACTAGACCAGGAGTTAACCAGGACTAGACCAGGAGTGAACCAGGACTGAACCAAGACTGGACCAGGAGTAAACCAGGACTGAACCAAGACTAGACCAGGAGTAAACCAGGACTGAACCAAGACTGGACCAGGAGTAAACCAGGACTGAACCAAGACTGGACCAGGAGTAAACCAGGACTGAACCAAGACTAGACCAGGAGTTAACCAGGACTGAACCAAGACTAGACCAGGAGTAAACCAGGACTGAACCAAGACTAGACCAGGAGTAAACCAGGACTGAACCAAGACTAGACCAGGAGTAAACCAGGACTGAACCAAGACTAGACCAGGAGTAAACCAGGACTGAACCAAGACTAGACCAGGAGTAAACCAGGACTGAACCAAGACTGGACCAGGAGTAAACCAGGACTGAACCAAGACTAGACCAGGAGTAAACCAGGACTGAACCAAGACTAGACCAGGAGTTAACCAGGACTGAACCAAGACTAGACCAGGAGTAAACCAGGACTGAACCAAGACTAGACCAGGAGTAAACCAGGACTAAATCAAGAATAGGCCAGGAGTAAACCAGGACTGAACCAAGACTAGACCAGGAGTAAACCAGGACTGAACCAAGACTAGACCAGGAGTAAACCAGGACTGAACCAAGACTAGACCAGGAGTTAACCAGGACTAGACCAGGAGTGAACCAGGACTGAACCAAGACTGGACCAGGAGTAAACCAGGACTGAACCAAGACTAGACCAGGAGTAAACCAGGACTGAACCAAGACTGGACCAGGAGTAAACCAGGACTGAACCAAGACTGGACCAGGAGTAAACCAGGACTGAACCAAGACTAGACCAGGAGTTAACCAGGACTGAACCAAGACTAGACCAGGAGTAAACCAGGACTGAACCAAGACTAGACCAGGAGTAAACCAGGACTGAACCAAGACTAGACCAGGAGTAAACCAGGACTGAACCAAGACTAGACCAGGAGTAAACCAGGACTGAACCAACACTGGACCAGGAGTAAACCAGGACTGAACCAAGTCCAGGAGTAAACCAGGACTAGAGCAGGATTCAACCAGTTCTAGAAGCCAACTTTTCCTTGGGACCTTGGGAGGTGGCTCGTTTGAGGTAAAACAATGTGAATAGTTTCTTAAATACTGCATCTCTGGTCTTACAAAGCTATAGGACAAACCCAGAACTAGATTAGGACTAAACCAGGACAAGAACAGGACCAAAACCAACCAAGTCCACTTTAAATTGGCCTTTAACCAAGTGTGACCTGAAGTCATCGTTTCTTTGGTCTTTTGTCACAGTAGATCCACTTCTACGTCAGAGAAAACGTCCTGATCACCGGCTTCCTCTTGGGTTTCTGTTTGGGCATCACGGTCTCCAGCAGCCACCTCACCAGCCCCAGTCGCCCCGTCCGGATCAGCGCCCGGGCCAGCTCTGCCACCTCCTCCGGGTTCGTCCTGTATAGCTGCTTCAACTCCGCCCTCACTAAGTCTCTGGGGTATCTCTCCTCTGCTCTCTTCACCCACGTCTCCAGCTGAGTGATGGCGGGGCAGGGCTCTTGGCTCTGGTCAACACCGGACTGCACGAAGAGCATCAGCAGCGCCTGCAGGAGGCAGTGCAGCGCGGTGGTGTCCGAGCTGCCGGGGCGCTCCAGCTCCAGGGCGCGTTTGAAGCAGTCCACGGCATTTTGCTCCTCGCACTTCAGCAGCAAACAGCGCCCCCTGAGAATGTGGAGGTCCGGTAGAGTGTCGCCCTGTTTGAACTGTAAGGCTTGGGACAGACTGACCAGTGCGTTGTTCACGGCGGCTTCATCGACCAATAAGCTCTCCTGTAACGCATCCACGCCCATGTAGTAGTACACCTGTCAGGACGACATATTACTGGTTATAAAGAGATCATGTGCAGGACAAGTTTGAATACATGAAAAATCGGGCTGAATTTTCAGTCAAGGGTGTTTTAATCAAGTGTAACCCTGATTACGTATTTATAGCTTCCTGCTCCGCCCTCAATCTCCCCGTGTGCTTGTTCCTTTTTCAAATCAGTAATGCATTAGTTTTGGTTAAGTCATCTCCTCTTTGCCGGTTTCATACACATTGCGCGACTAGTGACTCTTGTCCTCACGCCAAAGAGAAATTAACTTTCAGATGCATGTTTTGAAAAACTCCTTTTAGTTCATTATAACCACTATTTTGTATCTGAGGAGTAAATGTAGGGTAACAACGGTGTGGTGAGTTTGATTTAAATAAACTACAGGCCTAAAACAAGCACGTTCTGTTGTGCGTTAGTGCTCTCATTTGATTTTAGTGATGTCCTACAGTTCTCTGGCCATGTATTGGGTCCACTCTAATCTATTGCACTCTAAACTACATTAAAGCTGTCAATAACCAGCCACGCTAAACCAGCAACTGTATGTTTCTTAGTAGTGGTGGAAGTGGTGGAAGTCAAAATGGATCAATTCCCACTTGGAGAAGACATTTGCCTATAGTATGTATGTGGTGTATGATAAGCAAAGTTTCAGATTATGAACCTCACTTCCCTTCTACCCAAAGACAACTGTGTCTACAGAATTGCTTGCCAGGTGTGAAGTGAATAAATAAAGCAATGGGTAAAGCTGGGGTACCTAATTTTGAAACTGTGAAATAAGGAAGTAGGTATATAGCCCTCGTGGTATCTTCGGGTAAATGAATGGTTTATATAGCGCTTTACTACCTTCAAGGCACCCATTCACACACCAGGCGTACGCAGACACTGTTTTGTATACTGAGAGCACCGTATCCATGTGTGCGATGTGATTTTCCGCTTCGTTCAGAGGAGCTTACCTGTGCCATCTCCAGGTGAGTCCGCAGACACGGGCGCACACTCAGCACTTTGTCCAGGTCTTTATGGGCCGCCGTCAGGTTCTGTCGGTCCGGGAGTCCTCCTTCACCGCTCTTGGCCTTCTCCAGGTCTCTCACGTACTGAATCACATTAATCTAACAGCAATGTGGAAGAATACACATGAGAGGAGTATTAGAATTCACCCATAGTATTGAAAACTCGACAGTGGGCCGTTGCACGAATACATGCAAATGAAACAGAAAAAACACAATATGGCCTTTGACTCAACGAAACAAATATTTACATCATGTTTAAATTGATTGGTCAGTTATACACACGTCTTTACCATCAAAGAGCTGCAGTTTAAAATCCATCATACACTTTTTTCATGTTTGTTTTTGAACAGAACACATCTCAAGCCCTATAAACAAATTGTGTTTTTCAGGGGTAAATGAGTAGATTATTTGGGCAATTGTACTTTTTTGAGTAGATGTTTAAAGATGTTCTTGTTGAGTTTAATTCTACCCATGTAATTATAATTGTTAAAAATGCTTATCTATAATGCTGCTAAAATTGCGTTAAAAAGTTAAAAGTACTATATACCTGAACATTATCTGCATGTTTTTATTTTTACTTGAGTAGCCTACATATTTGACAGCAGTACTTGTATTGTAATTGAGTACATTTTTTGCCCTGTAAATGTACTTTTAAGTTTTTGTTGGCATTGCCGTACCTTGGCGCGGGAACAGTAGGCCTGCCAGTTCAACTCTGGGTCCGGCAGCACATCCAGAGCCATGTTGCAGATCCCTGTGGCCATCTCGTGTTTGCCGAGCAGGAAGAACACTTTGGCCAACATGTTCAGGATGAAGGCATCGCCACTTGCAAGGTTTATGGCCTATTCACACAAAAGACACAAAGTTACACACACAACTCATGAACACTGAACACCAGTCAGGCAAGTTGTATTTCTCGAACTATGTTTCATATTAAACTTTATTTGATTGAGTGTAGATGGCAAAAGGGTGCGGTTCTGCCATGATTTGACCAATTCACACTTCAAAAACCCACTTTAAACTGTTTGTATAATGCAGTGACATCTTTGAGATACAGCTTTGCTTGGTAAATAAATGCAAATGGGATTAAGAGGACTTCTTGATTGATCAGTGATTACAAAAGTGAGTGTTTAAACAACATTTTCTACTAGATTACAAACTAGATTAAGTTTCCATGACCCCTTTAATTATCGTAAATATATGCTGGTCCAACAGGCTTTATCAATGTGTTCCTTTGGATAGGGATGTCAAGATTAACTGGTTTATCAATCACTGCAATTATTTATGGGCACGTAAGTTAATAGTGAGTTTTTTGGATCACAGAAATGTGTCCAAGCACAACGTGAGTCACAGTCATGTGCATAGGCCTCAATGGGCACCACCTACCACCACCACTCCTTGGCACCACCTAGCCCTGAGTGTCCACCTGCTTCAGTCATATGATGGGTCCCCCGATGTGTAATTTCAAAGCTGTTTCAGACCGTATGCTTACAAACAGTAAAATGGGAAAATGACATTTCTATTACTTCCGATGCCAACGTCTGGACCCAAATCTGTAAAAAATATTTTTTTTATGTCCAAAAATGCCAACCTACAATTACTAAAATACAAAACACTTCACAGAACACATCACACGGGCAACAGATTAGCTCAAATGGCTTTCACATCAAAGATTTGCCCACATTTCACTCTGAAAAATATTAACATATCTACGCAACTCGGTCATCCTCCTCACAACAATCGCCAAGAAAACGATTCTCTTGAACTGTAAATCCTGCAATAATGTACACATTAACCCCTGGAAAAATCTTCTCACTTACTTCAATGGAATATACATGATCTCCCCCTATAATCACTCATCTGAAGCGATCCCTCCCACTCTTGCACTCTGAACGTTTACAACTCTGATTCCCTTCTTGTCCTCCATCTTCCACTCTTCAAACATTTCAATCATCTACCAACTGTATGTATTTGTCAGTGAGCCAACTCCTACACAACCAACCAGCACCCTGCCACACAAACCTGCTATTAGCACTTAGTCCTGAAAATACCAGCACCCCGTCATTTCTTATGCAGCACAGTATAGTAAGTATAGTGAGTAGAAATGTACCTACACACTCATACATACACACGGCTGGCAGGACCAACAAGAGGTGGTTTCCTCACTCGCAAAATGTCCTTTTTATGCACCTCAGACACATACACAGATGCCCAAACAAAACAGGGCGGGGAGAGGCAATCAAACACATTTTTGAAGTAATTAAATGGGTGTCATTATATATATAAAACTCTCTCTCCTACTGCACCTACAAGGAGTTTTGCATGAGATGATCTTTATTCAAAGATATTTATTCAAAGCAATGGAAGCAGGTGAAGTGTCTTGCAGACTCCTTTTGGAAACAATGTAGAAGTGTGGAAGTGTGAGAAGTGGAGAAGAACTCTCTACTTCAACTTGTTAACAGAGGAGAAAATAGACAAATGAGAAAGCAAACATTTATGTACTGAGTACATGAACTGAGTATGAACTAAGTAAACAGGGTTTTTACATGAGCCTACAGGGCCCTCCTGTGTTTGTGCAGTGCTATTGTTTTATTTTTGGTAAACCACATGCCAAGTTGTCCATGAGCTCGTGTTCCCTTCATGGACTGTAATCGTCTTTATCTTACATTTTTTGGGGAGTTTTTAACAAAGTAAGAGTCTAATTAATGAGTTAGCAAAATAATAGCATGTAAATTGCACTTTATTACAGATGTTGAAGATAATATTACCACAATATGTATTGTTTCAATTCGCTGCGTGTTGAAAATGACTGTTTGGTTGAGGAAAACATATACATAAAATGAAAATAACATTATAAACATTATAGTCATCATAAAATAAAAATAAATAGTGCATTTATGCTAAAAAGTGATAGAGACCAATAAACTATGTGTACGGACCGTTGCGTAGCAGGACAGAGGGTCGGTAGCAGAATATCCACAGTCGTGCACAGACATGGGAACAGTGACAAACTCGTTCTTCCTCTCCAACATGACACCGACATGACACCAGGCAAGAGCTGAGGGAAAACAACACATTCAGACACTTTATGGATCCATGAGAGAGATTACTTGAAGTACAAATAATCTTAACCGTTGGAAAGTACATACAGTAATTTACAGTAGCACATGTTATACTGGTAACAAAGATAATGAATAAATGTACAATTAATTCAATATAAGAAAATGTCTTCTAATACTGAATTAATTGTACATTTATTCATGAAATATCAATCATTTTTAGGGACATATGTGGAAAAGTCTCAGATTGTTAAAAAAATGGCCGTTCTGGAAGGAATTTTTACATTTTGATCGAGGGTTAGACTGCGGTTTATCGAAATGCCTTCAAGACTAGACCGAGGTAATAGTAAAAACTAGTAACCCGATCTTCTAGATGTTTTGCTATCAAAAAATATATATTTATTGTCCAATTATTAGTGTACCTTTGTGTTGAGGCTTGTCTGATTCCAGTGTTTCTTTCAGAAGCTTCAGTCCTTTGTTGTAGTGAGACAGTCTGGAGTACTCAGAGTCCACTTTGGTTTTCACAATGTCGTCCAGCCTGAGAGCGAGAAGGAGAGTTCAGGTGAGCTCAGGACAGTTTCAGACAGAGAGATGCATTCAACTCTGTACCTAATGTAGATCAGGGCCATTTTAAAATACCAGCTTCTCTTTTCCTCCATTGGCAGCTGTAAGAGCAGATCAAATGCATTAGCCTCATGTCTGTCTTCAAGGATTAACACACCATCTTATAGTTTAGAGTAGTTGAGCAGTTCTTTTGCATGGACATGTTAAGGGGAAATTAATCATTTTAACCTTTGTTATGCAAAATGGCTTTATTCCTGACACTAGACACTGTAAATGCGTATGCAGATTTCAACAAACAGCATATTATTCATCCGACTAATGTCTATGAAATACTCTTTTTAAACAAAAACTAAAAAACTAAAACAGACACTGAAAAAATGACTTGAAAGTTGAACAAATACATTTTATCTGTGAGTCATATATAGACCAGAACACCTTTAGCCCCCGTCTCTCACCAGCTGTCCCCCGTAGTCCAGCGCTCTATTGTAAAGAGTCAAAGCTGAGGTCAGTCTCTCCCGGAGCTCCTCGTCGTTGTCCAGCTCCACGTCGTAGGGGTGGACGTAGGCCTGCTCTACCAGACACCGAGCCGCCAGGAGCCTGGACTCAGCCTGGCTCAGCTCTCCTCCGTCCAGCCCCATGAGCGAGGAAACCCGCTCCACGCACTCCCCGGCCTCCAGCTCACGACCCAGGCGGTCGTACGCGTACCCCAGGTTTGCCCACGCGTTCAGGTTCCCCGGGTCCTCCTTACAGATGCTCCTGGAACACAGAGCACAGCATTATTTTCACTTAATTGGGAAAAAGTTAAGGTTAACTTTTTTGTAAAGATCTCATTCAGTCGACTATAAAAACATAACTGCAGTTGTATTTTGATAATCGTAATAGTTTTCTGGACTATACATCCTTTAAAACATAAGAAAATACCCTTTTTTATACCAAAGACAGTGGTATCAAATAAAAATGTCAAAATGTCACTTTGATCGTAAATATACTCATTCATTCACCAATTTCCAACCTTTATTTAGTTGAGAAAATATTAAAAATGGCTAAATATACAATAGAAATAATCTTTTGACTAATCGACTTCCCAAAAAAAAAGTTGTTAGTTGCAGCTCTATATAAGGCAACAATTTGGTCGGTAGTAAAATCAAAGCTGAACGTGCCAATTGTCAAACTTAAATACTATATTCAGTTGTCTCTGCTCCTCAAAATACTCAATACTTTATATTTGGCATGTTCAATACAGAAAGCCATTACTTTACATTGAAAGTGTGCAGGGATACAGTAATCGTGAGATCTGTTGTTGTGATTTTGTGACGTTTTAGGATCTTTTTACAGATGGATCCTTGTGCTGTTACATCATAGGGCAACTAACAAATAACTTTAATATCATGATGTATTTACATTTTCCCCAAGACTTACTGTGCACAGATTTTCTTCCTTTTGTTTTATATGTACTTATCCTTGTTCCTTGTGTGTATTTTTGATAGTGATATGATCTTAGGCCTCATAGAGCTCCAAACACTAGTGAAAGCTCTTATATAATTCTCTGCTGACTATCCGCCACTATGGAATACACAATTGAAGCTGTATTTTTCTCATTTTTTCTGTCAAATATACTTGATTGGAAATGGCCACTGGATGATTGTAAAACTTTGTGTAGTGGTATGTCTTGACGGTTCATGGTTTAATTCATAATTGTGCAGAAAAAGTAAACCAGCCTAGGGACCAAATGGTGGTCGGGACTGAATATGGAGCTGTGGGAAGTTCAATAAAAGTTCACAGTTAAACTAACAATGGGAAATAATTGAATTTAATGTTTTGTTTTCTCTCACTTACTATGTGACCAAAATGCATTATTTTGGTTCAAAATGTACAGTGTATTCCTATATTAGACCTGATTTACCTTAAGTCAATTTAACCCATATTTTTGTCTTCCGTTGGGTCAATTCTTGTTAAGAACTTGTACATCAATTCTGTATTCATATTTTGATCTTGGTGTAGACCTATAAAATTCCTATTTTAGCCCTGGTTTACCTCTGGGCCTGTTTTGGATCAGTTTAGGGCCTATTTCATACCTGGTTTGCCTCTAGACCTATAAAAATCCTACTTTAGACCTGGTACTCTCATTTAGACGTAGAACATTTTACACCTGGTTTGCCTCTAGTTTAGACCTAGATTAGTCCATTGTTAGACCTGGTTCACCTCTAGTTTAGACGTAGAAAAGTCACATTTTAGATCTGGTTTACCTCCAGTTTAGACCAATAAAAGTCCTGCTTTAGACCTGGTTTACCTCCAGTTTTGATTAGTCCTATTTCAGACCTGATTTACCTCTTGTTTAGACCTAGAATAGTCACATTTTTGTTCTGGTCTAGCTCTAGTTTAAACCTAATAGTTCTGTTTTAGTCCTGGTTTTTGATGGTGTACGTCCATGTATTATCTCAGGGTGTACTTGGTGTCAAAAGTACCACTGTTCGAGGGAACCACACCAACCACAAGTTCTTTATACATTTTTCTCACCTGAATATCTCCTCCGCCGAATCAAGCTGGTCCAAATGAAAAGCCAGGAGTCCGAGTAGGTTCCGAACGGCGTACTGTAGGTACCCCACCTCCGCCTCCAGCTCTCCTCTCAAACTCTCCTGCTTCAGGTACGTGTCCCTGTGCCTCAGCTTCACGGGCCCCTCCGGATCGCAGTTCAAGTGGAGGTCCAGGTGGAAATGTCCCGGGATATAGTCCATGTCCTCCATGAGAGACTCGATGTCCTCCGAGCTGCTCGTTTCCATGGCAGCTGTTTGTGTGGTTTAGATGTGGCTCAGCGTTCAACAGCAACCATGCCTGCAGTTGTCAAGCAGAAAGACGTAGTTAGTTCATGACCAAAAGTGTGTCCGCCCCTTCCAGGACCGGTTCTACGGGTTTAGGGAGGTACAAAGTGCAGAGATTTAAGGGACAGAGTGTCAATCTGCTGATCAAATGATATAGAAGTTTATTTCCAAGTCTTTCAAAAATCTAATGACAGCATGTAATGTAGATATAGACTTGCATATGTAAAATGAGCTTTTGTATTGTATTTTGACAAGGTTTGTTTTCATCTGAAGCCACGATAAGAATGTGAAAAATCAAGTTGAGGAACTATGGAGAATGAAGACACAGCCTTGTTCATTTGAAGAAAAACTTGTCTCTACATTCCACCTGTGAGTGGGCATGTGTTTGGGTAATCCAATAACAACTTGAGTTGCACTGGAGCCAAAAGAGTAAGTAAAAAGTAAGCTGTTTGTGACTTATACCTCACCTTTTTAATAATGTACAAGCTCAAAAATAGACATGACCCTTAACTGAATTTGGACACGTGTGCCGTTTTTAGGATCAAATTGGAGCAAAAATTAAAATTGCAAAAAGAAAACAGCCGAAAATGCTTATGTTCTGGTCATTTCAAGGACGGTTTTCTCTATTTCAACTAAAGAAACAACAACATATCCCCCTCTTTACCGTTGCCAAGTATCAAAATGATCAAAAACTGGGACAAGTGGGACATGTCCTGTATAAAACTGGGACAAATCAATGGTTTTGGATACATCCGCTGGGACATGGGACGGAATAAAAGTCGCACCAGTCAAAAAATGCAAAATAGAGAAGAAAAAAACATATATAAGTCGCACTTGGAGTATAAGTCACATTTTTGGGGGGAATGTATTTGATAAATTCCAAGACCAAGAACAGACATTTCATCTTGAAATGCAATTTAAAATAATAACAGATGAGAGAACATGGTGAATAGGTGTACGTATGCTAACGCTAACACCTTCAGCTACATGACGCACAGACAGAACTGTGGTAAGTGTCTGGTATGTTAACGTAACATATGAACAGTTATTCAGATAACTATAGCATAAAGAACATGCTAACAAGTTTACCAAAGCATCAGTTTTACCCCAAATCACTAAATCCATTGAATTTTTCTTCCTCTGTGTCACTTCTAAACAACTCCACAAACTCCAGAGGTAGAGGAAGTGCAGGTTCTTCTTCTGCGTCGCTTAGAGCCTAGAGCGCCCTCTTGAGGTTGTCAGTGTGAAAATAGCAAATAATATCACATACAGTTGCTCTGGAGTCTAAGTCGCACCCCGGCCAAAACTATGAAAAAAGTATTCGGTAGGGACATCCGGTCACCCTATTCTAGGAGCATTAACGTTTTGAGTGAAGACCGAAATATGAGCTAATAAACTAAAAGAATCCCATGAATGTCAGAACATTAACTAAACTACAGGTAAAATGAAATTGATCTATGAAGAAGGCAGAATAGTTTGCTCTTCTCCCGGGACGTTCTTTTATCTAATAACATCCTGTTCATTTTGATAATTGCGTCTACTCAAATTGCAATTTTGATTCGATTTTAATATCGGCCTGTTGTGCGGCTGCAGAGTGACGAATGCGCTTACAGTTACAGGGGAAAGAAGTTGCATAACTGACTGTGAAAGTTCAGGTGCTCTAAGCGTTTTATCTCCCACACAGCTGCTGATATTTTCTCTTCATAACATGTGGGCTGAAAACCGAAGCCTCTCGCCGCCGTCGCTCTTCTTGGACACCAGTCAGAACGCCGCAGTTTTTGCCTATAACCGTTGCTTTTACTTTTAGCGGGAGTGGCGCCGCGAGGGATTACGGAGCCCCTCATGAGAAGTGACATCAGATACAAAAGGTCAGGGGTCAGGTGGACACATAGGGGCAGTGTATTAATGTGATGCACGCTTCACACTGGAGCGCCGTCGCTTTGAGCCGTGTCATTGATGAAGCGGCTGTCAGACTGTTATGTAATCTTCTTTTTTTAAACATTCTTCGTTTATAGGAGGACATTGTGAATATGAGTGCAGTAAATAAACGTGTGCATACTTTTTCTCATGAATTACATTGCAGTTTCAATTAAATACATGAACAAATAAAGACATGTCCAGAAGGGGCGTTGTTAGCGAAGAAACGATCACACATTACTTACTATTAGATACATGATCCTGTGACATTAAAATCTTTCTTGTTGTGTGTCTGCTGCCTACTGCTCGTCTCCATGGAGATGTTTGTCTTGAATATTCCACGGTGCCACAGACAAATCCCACCAATCACCAAGGAGATGAGTAGGTAACGCCATCAGGCCAAATGACATGCATGTTTTTCCAAGGTATTTTTCAGTTATAAAATACATATATATATTTATTGATACGTTTGAAAACTATGTGAAACATTCCAGGCAAAGCAATAACTTCTCCAGCATTGTTTTGTAGTGCACCTTCATTGATTTTTGTTTGTGGCCCGTAGGCTTTATTAGAACGGAAAGGACAGTGTGAAATGGGGGATGAGAGAGAAAGGAGGACATGCAATAAATTGTTGGGAGACGTCATTCGAACTCATGACACTGTGACCGGCTGTACTCTGAGCCTGGCATATGTGCGCGGTGCCTTAACCTCTCAACCACCGGGCAGCACGCATCTTTATTAATTCTACCTCCCCCCAACTCAATTACACAAAGACCTATAATAAAGAAGACTCCCAAACACACTTTGATGTCCTGTGCTTCCTGTTTCTGACTCTCTGAAACATATTGTTAATCAATGACCTCCCGGCCCACAGTCCAGAGCACTTCGTTAGGGCGAAGAGCGCTGTTTTGCAGGGTCAGAATCTTTGTGGCCAAGCGAGCTAAATGTGTATTGAACTCAAGCTATACTGTATTTCTTCATATACACTGAGAGCTACCGTATCCACGGGTTTCAGAATGGTGAAAACCCTTGCAAAAGCGATGAATAATTCAACAGATGTATTATATCGTTTTGGACTAGGAAAATGTCTTAAAAATGTTTCATATAACAGGAGTTGAACATGAATTGGACCAAGCCTGAACCAGCCCCAGTTTCATTCTGTTTTATTATAAGGAAAGTATGTAATCGTCTGGTCAAGCTATTGTGTTTTTTGTAGATATGCCATAAGAATAACTGAAAATAAAGTGAAACCTGTGCTGATCTGAGCAGTTCTTTTACCCTCGCGAGGAGACCCGGGTTTGCCTGGAGGTCCTGGAAGTGCCGGCGGTGACATGTCACATCTAGTGTTACTGCGAGCGTCTGCAATCAAAGTAACACCTCTGTCAGGGCACATTACACTAATTAGATTCTCCATAACCCAAGAACAAACTCGATCTGCAATCAGCTAATAACGGCACGATGTATCAGAGCAGGAACCCCGGTGTCTTTGAATTAACAGCCTATTGTAAAACACGTAATATAACTTTAATCCAGAGCCACTGTAGCGACCTTGGTGATGGAGGTCGTACTGTTCCCACACCAGCGACGGTTTCCTAAATGAAAATGTGTTTAATCAGAGCTGACAGCAGCAACTCGGGCAGAGAGAAGGCCGGACTCTTTAAAGACTCACTAAAGGAGGTTGTGCAGTGTAAAGCACCACTCAAACCAAACGCTAATTGTCTACTTAAAAAAACTACTGTGGTGTGTTTTCATCTTAAATACACAGGCAAATAGATTTTTACGAACACATGAACCTTATTATCCATTGCACTAGAGCTCTTTTTGCACCTTTTCTACGATAATCAGGCTTTTTTCACAATCTGTTTGGCAAATACATTTACATCGTAGATCGTGCATTTGGAGCATGTTTTGACTAAATATTAATTGGGTGTAGACTGCGATTCAAGCGTGCTTTATGTTCTTAAAAGTAAGCCTTTAGTCCCACCATTAACCTAATTTAAGCCTATTGTGAGATAATGCTTTCAACATTTCTGGCAAGACCTTCATGACGAACCTATTTTTCATTTTTATTTTTATTCTTTTTTTAAATCTTTTAGCTTCTTGACATTTTCATCCATGGCGGATTTAAACTGTTCTCTTTTTCCTTATTCATTGTTCATTGTTTTATGTTGCATCGAATCACCAAGACAAGTTCCCATGTTTGTGAATTCCATTAATTGACAATGGCAATAAATCCTTTCTGATTCTTAGTCTGATGAAAACAGTTGGTAAAATGTCACCTAAGACATTGTTGGTTCCAAAACATTTGATCCCAACAAGCCCTATTTAATACAACTACTGATTTTACCCGACAATACATAGATTTTTCCTGAGACTACATATCAACATCTTTCTCCTGTTAGACGCTCTTATATGAATAAATCATAATTTTCCGTTTAATAAATAGCCTGTAGAAGCATTTCAAAAGTCATTCCAATATTAAAATGCACACAATCTCTTTTTTACGAACCCCTGGCAATGCTTGGGGACCCCCGGTTTGGGAATGACTGACCAATAAGACGCGAGATGCTTTATTTTGACATTCCCCCAGTTCCCCCGGCCGTGCTTTTCTTCTGAAGGGCCCGGCGCGCCTCTCGCGTGCGTGCTGGGCGACTTTACCGCGTGGGCTTTACGCATAGAATGGTCCCACTCTGCGGTTACTGCTGGCTGTCATCATGCAGGTGGAATCTGCGCAATGTAACTGCTGCCGTTAGGACCCCCCCAGACCAGACCCGGGACTCCTTTTATTATTCATCTTATGCACTGCTTTGGGAAACACCGGTGAATTGCTCTTTCTATTCACTTGATGGGCACCCGTTTGTTGTGGTCCTCACGTTGAAATCATACGTTTTTTCTTTTGCGGCAACAGTTTCAAGGGATTTGTTTGCGCTTTTCCGCTCAGACGCGCGCGCGTGCTGATGCGGCCGGAGCGTCTGTCTCTTGGCGCAGTCCAACTCAGCCGGAGTCGCATAGGATGCATCCCGCACGCGCCCGTACGAAGTGACTCCCATAACAACAACATTTACCGCGGGACGCACCGCACGTCACCTCTGTCCGCGTTTGTCTGCACGCGCGCGGCTTCCCGTTAACGATGGACGAGAACAGCACCGCCACCGAGACCGTCCCCGACCTCAAAGACATCGAGGTGAAAATTGGACGGAAGACACCGGAGGGACTGCTCAGGTGGATGCGGGAGGAGGCCACGTCGCTCCGGGGAGACGCCGGTAAGGTGCCCGTTACGCGCGAGCCCAGCCTGGAGACGGGCACGCGGAGTTTGGACGAGAAGATCCGCAAACTCAGGATAGAGATGGTAAGACTGCTTCATTTATTACTTTAAACAATCATTATTAATGGCATTGTCTTTGTGTTGTGTTTTTTCTTCTCATTATAAAGCTGAAATATGAAAACATGGTCCGACTTATTTTAAAAAGTCCAATTTCAATATTAATCATTATTGTTGTAATTTAGCTCTAATGTTTGGTCCTGTTTCATATGGAGTGTTTTATTCATCTATTTTTCTTTAAATTAAAGCTAGTGTTTTGCAAACTGAGGTATGTATATCTCCAGTGGTACGAGACTCAGTTTGAGTATTTGTTTTATTTAGGGACAAATCTATTTAAGTATTTTGTCCCTCTTTGCATTCATCTTTATTTATAATGTGTCCATGTTTTTTTTTCTTCTTCTTCTCATCATTCACATTTTAGATCATGTTTAGCCTTAATTTAGGCTTGATTAAGTCTAGGTTTAGAGCTTGTGGTACCCGGGAAGAAAAATATTATCTTCGGTGGTACATGGTGTGGAAAGTTTGGAAACCACTGATTTTGGTTAGTTACACATTGTCAAATTACATAGCGCATAATATCAATATAACAGTAGTGAGGCGTAAACATAAAAAAGCGATGGTCAGTTATTTCATCTTTTGCAGATATTTATAGCTTTCTACGCGCTCTAAATACACTTACAGTGTAAGCATCCAATCTGACTAAAATCTTTGATAGAATTATGTAACAGATATAACAGTATCAATGATGATGTCCAGTGATCGCCCTCTGCATCCACCTTTACATTTAAAGGGCCTATATACTATTTTTAATCAATGTTTCCTCATCAAACACATGCCTGGAGTTGTGTTTTGTTTCACTCACACATGTTTAACTCACAAATCCTGCATGTTTATCCGGTGTTCGTTTCCCAAAATGAAAACACTCTGTTCCACCTTGTGATGTCATTAAGTGGAAATACAGAAAGGGCTCCAGCGAGTTTTAAAATTCCTTCACTACGCCTTCACTTTCATTCGAAGCCCATAAATTGACTATTTGTTAAATCGTAAAGTTCTTTGGTGTTTTATGGTGGTTGGTATACATAAAGTGCTACATTACTGCCAGTTGTACGTCTTCAAAGTCAGTGTTTTACTCCATACCGTAAAAAAAACAAAAAGAGAGAGATAAAAAGAGACAAAAACCCAAAAATGTTCCAACATGTTACTCAAGTAAATCAGACTCGGTTTTATAGTGACGGCGCTTAAAACGCTTTACGAATATTGCGCTCTCCTGTGGCCTTTTACAAGCAGATTTAATCCACACACATTTCACCACACCCCGTTCGATCACGTGACACTTGCGCTGAAATCGGCGTCTATGTGGTGTCCCTGTCCTGTCCTTCGTGCGAGTCTTAAGACAAACAATCGCTGCAAAATGTCATTACGTCCGTGGCTTGAACTGTTTGTGACTCATCTTGAAATCGCAGAAGATTTTAGACTCCTCTAGTGTGCAGCCGGCTTAAGAGCGGGCTAACATACATTTAAACCTAGCACTTAATGACATCACAAGGGGGAACAGAGCGCGTTGAGCTTTGGAGACGTAGACCGCCAGATAATGCAGGCTTTACGCAAACATGTGTGAAAAGCAACAACTCTGGGCATGTTTTTGATGAGATAACAGCTAACACGGCTACACGCTCATGGAAGAACATTCTGTGTAATACCGGGACCTTTAAGCAGCCGTTTGGAGCCAGCGAATCAGACACGTCTATTGGCCGCGGAAGGCATCACTGGGCGTTCGCTGACAGACACAAACGAGCGGTTTGTCCCTGGGCAGCACCCGTAGAGACGCGCTGCCGGAGCCGTTTCCTGTCTGGAAATACTTAATGCATAGTCTCTCCCCCGGCCGCAAACTGCACATGTGCATTTTTAATAACAGTAATCCTCGAAACAGCTGCTATACAGTCGCTGCCATAGGCTCTGCGACCTCAAACGAAGAGCATGTGTTTTAAATGTTTTTCCCTGGTATAGGCTTATGGCGACTTGTGTGCGATTTGTTACGATGAAGACAACGTTGTCGTTTAAAGTGGCTCCAAGATAAATATGTTTTTTTCAAGTCCTGTAATCGACAGACAAGAAAGACGAGAGTCAGTGTGTCAGGGGTAAACTACTAAAGCTGTGGTTCCCATCCTTTTTTGTGTCTGGAATACAGCCCAAGCTTTTCTCTCAAACTCAAGTAGTCTATGGTAGTAAATACATCGGTTCACTAGACAGTATTTTCCGGAGTATAAGTCGCACCGGAGTATAAGTCGCACCAGCCAAAAAATGCATAATAGAGAAGAGAAAAACATATATAAGTCGCACTGGAGTATGAAATGCAGTTGCAAGTGTGAAAATGACAAATAATATCACATATAAGTCGCTCCAAAGTATAAGTATACAGGCAAGGCAAGGCAAGTTTATTTGTAGAGCACATTTCATACACAGTATAGTCGAACCTCGGATTCAGGAGGAGCAGAGTGGTTTTCGTCCCGGTCGTGGATCACTGGACCAGCTCTATACCCTCCATCGGGTGCTCGAGGGCTCATGGGAGTTTGCCCAACCAGTCCACATGTGCTTTGTGGATCTGGAGAAGGCTTTCGACCGTGTCCCTCGGGGTGTCCTTTGGGGGGTGCTCCGGGAGTACGGGGTCCGGGGCCCTTTGCTCAGGGCTGTCCGGTCCCTGTATGACCGGAGCAGGAGCTGTGTTCGCATTGCCGGCAGTAAGTCAGACCTGTTCCCAGTGCATGTTGGACTCCGCCAGGGCTGCCCTTTGTCACCGGTTCTGTTCATAATTTTTATGGACAGAATTTCTAGGCGCAGTCAGGGGTCGGAGGGTGTCCGGTTTGGGGACCACAGGATCTCATCTCTGCTGTTTGCAGACAATGTTGTCCTGATGGCTCCATCAAACCCGGACCTGCAACATGCACTGGGACGGTTTGCAGCCGAGTGTGAAGCGGCTGGGATGAGAATCAGCACCTCCAAATCCGAGGCCATGGTTCTCGACCGGAAAAAGGTGGCTTGCCCTCTTCAGGTGGGTGGGGTGTCCTTGCCCCAAGTGGAGGAGTTCAAGTATTTCGGGGTCTTGTTCACGAGTGAGGGAAGGATGGAGCGTGAGATCGACAGGCGGATCGGTGCAGCGGCTGCAGTGATGCAGTCGCTGCATCGGACCGTTGTGGTGAAGAGGGAGCTGAGCCGAAAGGCAAAGCTCTCTATTTACCGGTCGGTCTACGTTCCTACCCTCACCTATGGTCATGAGCTTTGGGTAGTGACCGAAAGAACAAGATCGCGGATACAAGCGGTCGAAATGAGTTTCCTCCGCCGTGTGGCTGGGCGCTCCCTTAGAGATAAGGTGAGGAGCTCGGCCACACGGGGGGAGCTCGGAGTAGAGCCGCTGCTCCTCCACGTCGAGAGGAGCCAGCTGAGGTGGCTCGGGCATCTGTTCCGGATGCTTCCTGGGCACCTCCCTCGGGAGGTGTTTCAGGCATGTCCCACCGGGAAGAGGCCCCGGGGAAGACCCAGGACACGCTGGAGATACTATGTCTCTCGGCTGGCCTGGGAACGCCTCGGGATCCCCCCGGAGGAGTTAGAGGAAGTGTCTGGGGAGAAGGAAGTCTGGGAGTCCCTGCTCAGACTGCTGGCCCCGCGACCCGGCCCCGGATAAAGCGGCAGAAGATGGATGGATGGATGGATTTCATACACAAGGCAATTCAAAGTGCTTCACACAGCAGGAAAAATGCATTAAAATCACAAAGAAATTACAGAAACAGAAATACAATAAAATTAACAACAACAAAAAAATGATAATAATAATAATACTACAAATATTTATATAAATATAAGTATAAGTCGCACCCCGGCCAAAACTATGAAAAAAGGTGCGACTTATAGTCCGGAAAATACGGTTGTAGTAAATTCACAAATCAAATTGATCAAAGACATACAAACGACCAGCAAAAAAATAGACATTTCAAAAAACTTAAACACTATACATATGTTTTTTTTTTATCAGCAAAACCCCCGGTATATAGAGAAAACCTATACTTTGGCTATAGAAATATTGCAACATACTTCCACATAGTCGGCTCTGGCACTTCCTGTAGACGGCGTCCACATTCTTCCCCCAGTCCAGTTTATTGTTCTAATACACCCCAAGTTTATACTTCTCCAGCTCTCCACACGGTCCAAATGCTCAATTATACTGTAATAGTGTCTTGTTTTCATGTTACTGAGCTATAAAATAATCCAAAACATTCTTATAGTTGGTGATTACAACAGATATCTTGAATAAATGTGGTCAAACTTTCTTTGCAAACGCTTTTAAACTTTTTTTAAAAACATTTTGAACCGTTTCTGGTGAGTGAAATAAAACCGGCACCAGTCAAACTCAGTCCCCGTCCCACATGCTAGCTGTCGGCATAGCAACCGCTTCGCCAGGGTTGCTAGGATATGAGCTCTGATGAATGAGCTCGCTGTCTGGTGTCAGTCCATTGAGCTAATCGCCACATGTCAAATCTGTGCGGCAAGAGCAACGTCAACGGTGAAAGAATACGGAATAAGAACACGGAATGTTTCAGTAAAGGAAGGAACCAGAACTAAACTTGTGCTTGAAGTTAAACACCTTAATTAGCCTAATAAAGCATGAACAAATACGTCATTTAGAAGGTACAATTAAAGCATCAAGTTTAGCATCTGCTTCGTTAAAGGGTCTGAAGTTGGGGTTATTCAGTAGTAACAAAGCCTGAATCATTATTAATTATCTATCTGTTCATTCTGTGTTAAGTCTTTGTTCATATTATTAAGAGGTTTGTAAAAATGTGCTGGTTATAAAGCGCTACCAACATTTTTAGTGCTAAATTGAGCGCTAAAATTATGAATACATTAGGATTGGCATTGAATATCTAGGACTGAACCAAGACCAGGACCGAAGCACTCAATCTGGACTAAATAGTATTTCTAAAAGACCAACAAAACCCGCATCCATCGTCTCCAAACCAGGGCTAAATCCGTTAATCCTGACTAAATTCTGTATTAACGAACTATAGCATGGATTCCAGTACTAAATACCTATGAATTTAGATTATTATCATGTCATATTTGGTGTTAAAAGTGGTCCAAATTGTATTTTGGAGCCATTTAGTCGTCAGCCTCGGTAAGTGTTGTTGTTGAAGGAAGATTTACATATTATGCAAAGCGGTTTGAGAAGTCTGTGCTGCCTGTGCGGAAAGAAACTTAACCAAAGACAAACGAGTGGGTGAGAAAGTGAAAGTGAGAAGAGGAGATGGAGAGGCTGAGGAGGAGGAGGAGGATTCTGCTGCTAATTTGGGGACAATGGAGGGGTTTGGAACATAGCGGAAACCTGCATTTTTCTGTGTGAATGATGTGTCTTCTTGAAACCCATTCATAAATGTGTGGTTTTAAATGTATCTTGTGTTTGATTCAACTTCTCTCAGTAATAATAATAATAATAATAACTTTTATTTATATAGCGCTTTTCAGTGACCCAAAGACGCTGAACATAATAAAAAAAGGTAATTCTATGCCTGGATGTCTCAAAACCTTCATCATTTATACTACGTGTACTTTTCTTTCTATACTTTATGTTCTTATTTGTTTGTGTTGGTGTTGTCACGATACAGAAATGTATGTAGACAATAATTTTCACCACAAATAGTACAAAACGACATCTGATAAAGCTCAAGATCATTCTAAAACTGCTCAGGAAAAGTCACATTTATGAATGAATTACTTGGTGTATGAATTGCGCTCTACAAAGAAACATTCCTTGTCTCTTCTGGTGGAGGCTCCATAGAGATGTTATTGCTTTAACTAGAAAGTTCCACTGTATGGCATTAAACCTCTCGATCACCACGGAGACAAGCATGCACGTTACTGGTCAGATCTGAGAGATGAGTCCTCCTTTGTAAGAATGTACATTTTTAATAGTTATTTATAAAAAACACCCGTGTTTGAATAAATCTAAAAGGACAATAACTGTGGAACATTCCAGTTAAAGTAACAACATAACCATGGAGACAATCATATCAGTCATTAACTAACTGGTAATTAGTATGTTAGTGGTTATTCAGCTGTAGTTAATAACTTATAAAGCTCTTAAAGATTATAGTGTTAGCCTTTTTGCTAAAAATGCTAATGTACAGTAATGGGAAAAAAGGTTGTACCTGATTTGTACTTTCTTAAAACTTTAAAAACAGAACTAGTTCATTTTACAACTGTTCGTCCACATGTATCGCTCACTTACCTAATGCCATTGTAGCATCCTAAATATCCACCGCGTTTAAAAGTACTTTTCACAACACTGCAGACGTCACGGTAAAGCTAACAACAACTAGCATGCTAACAGCGCTCTTGCTTCACAGAGAATACAACGCTCTATATCTAAATGCAGAGAAAACACTGTAGTCTCATTTTGACCCGACTATATTTGTACTGGAGCAAAAACAGATTTTACTTTATTATATGAAAAAAAACACCAGGTACAGCCCCTTTAAACATGATATGGCAAAAAATCAGATACATAATAAAGTGTTACCAAAGTGGCTTAGTGCACATTTTACATGAATCGAGCAGAAGAATTGTACTTTTCTCCTTGATCTTGCTGCTGCACTGAGGGCGTCTCAGCAGAGCAGAGATTGTGATGACTGTGCCCTTCTTTTCGTTGTTCTTTATAAGTGTAAGTGCAGCCCTGAACACTGCACTAAAAGTTCCAACACGAATGTGCTTAGTAAGAGCTGCACAGACAAAGTGCATGCTGGGAGAACGCTCACACACCTGCACGCTCGCCGAAAACCACAAGTGTAAACGGGTTTTCTCACTTAGCGTAGCACCTTTCCACGTATTTGTGGTATTTCTATTTTGAGTCCTCCGCAGTATAATTACAGCACAATATCACATGTAATTTCAGAGATTGATTTATTGCAATTAACTTCTTGCTTTGTTTAACCGAAGAACTCTGTTTTGTTTTGTTTTGTTTGCCTTGTCTGAACCTCAGTCAATAAATGGCTTTTAATATTTGCAGAAAGGAGAGTTACTGTACCGACTGATCCATTTATTCTGCTTTTTTTTTACTTATAAATGCAGGTTTATCTGTACTTTTCTGTATGCAAGGCTTTTATTGAGTCAATTTACGCAATCTTTTGATCTTTGTGTGCATTTTTGGTCAGATACATTGTCAAATTATGAAAATTAAAGAATGTCTTTGGTCGGTTTGGTTCCTGCGCTTATAGTTTTTACTGTATTATTCTCAGTTCAGCATTGTATTTAACCCAATTGGTAGATTTAAAACCACGTTATAATGTTCTTATCATAAGCATCCGTTTCTGTTCCTTGTTTTAAGTCATGGAGTGGAACATTCTGGGTAAAGAATTAACAACTGGTAACATTACAAAGTGCAGCTTTACGTCTTTCTCCCTCTCCAGAGCTGTTTATGTCAGAATGTTGTAATCCATGAAGCTCCTCTGTGGTTAAGCTTCTGTTGTTTTAGATCGATCACAATAAACAGATTACTATTTCACGTGGACAGTTCTTCTATCTTTAAACGGCACTGCTGTAAGATCATCATTTGTCCCACACCAACACGTCAAACTTGAAACACGTGTACACCAATAAACATACTCGCTGTGGGGATGAATATAGCACTAATCACATTTCGTTGACAAAATGCTGTTCTGCCGACATATGTTTCTTGGCTCCAGACAAACTTGTGAGTGAAAACCCGGAGTGGCATTCGTCCAAAGCCGCCGTCTCATCTCAGAAGAGGCTTTTAGACGACTGAGGACTCTATATCTGACGGGGGAAAACGCACCGGGAGGGACGAGCTGTGGACATGTCACCGGGGTGTATACTCTGTGTTCTCCTCTGTGTTCATACTCTGTGTTCTCCTCTGCGTTCTCTGTGTTCTCCTCTGTGTTCATACTCTGTGTTCTCCTCTGCGTTCTCTGTGTTCTCCTCTGTGTTCATACTCTGTGTTCTCCTCTGCGTTCTCTGCGTTCTCCTCTGTGATCTCCTCCGGGTTCTCCTCTGGGTTCTCCTCTGCGTTCTCCTCTGGGTTCTCCTCTGTGTTCTCCTCTGCGTTCTCCTCTGCGTTCTCCTCTGTGTTCTCCTCTGCGTTCTCCTCTGCGTTCTCTGTGTTCTCCTCTGCGTTCTCTGTGTTCTCCTCTGCGTTCTCCTCTGCGTTCTCCTCTGCGTTCTCCTCTGCGTTCTCCTCTGTGATATCCTCTGCGTTCTCCTCTGCGTTCTCCTCTGGGCTCTCCTCTGCGTTCTCCTCTGCGTTCTCCTCCGCGTTCTCCTCTGCGTTCTCCTCTGGGCTCTTCTCTGCGTTCTCTGCGTTCTCCTCTGCGTTCTCCTCTGCGTTCTCCTCTGCGTTCTCCTCCGGGTTCTCCTCTGCGTTCTCCTCTGCGTTCTCCTCTGGGTTCTCCTCTGCGTTCTCCTCTGGGTTCTCCTCTGTGTTCTCCTCTGCGTTCTCCTCTGCGTTCTCCTCTGTGTTCTCCTCTGGGTTCACCTCTGCGTTCTCCTCTGTGTTCTCCTCTGCGTTCTCCTCTGCGTTCTCTGTGTTCTCCTCTGCGTTCTCTGTGTTCTCCTCTGCGTTCTCTGCGTTCTCCTCTGTGTTCTCCTCTGTGTTCTCCTCTGTGATCTCCTCTGCGTTCTCCTCTGCGTTCTCCTCTGTGATCTCCTCTGCGTTCTCCTCTGTGATCTCCTCTGTGTTCTCCTCTGCGTTCTCCTCTGCGTTCTCCTCTGTGTTCTCCTCTGGGTTCTCCTCTGTGTTCTCCTCTGCGTTCTCCTCTGCGTTCTCTGTGTTCTCCTCTGCGTTCTCTGTGTTCTCCTCTGCGTTCTCTGCGTCCTCCTCTGTGTTCTCCTCTGTGTTCTCCTCTGCGTTCTCCTCTGCGTTCTCCTCTGCGTTCTCCTCTGCGTTCTCCTCTGGGTTCTCCTCTGGGCTCTCCTCTGGGTTCTCCTCTGCGTTCTCCTCTGGGCTCTCCTCTGCGTTCTCCTCTGGGCTCTCCTCTGGGTTCTCCTCTGCGTTCTCCTCTGGGTTCTCCTCTGCGTTCTCCTCTGTGTTCTCCTCTGTGTTCTCCTCTGCGTTCTCCTCTGCGTTCTCCTCTGCGTTCTCCTCTGGGCTCTCCTCTGGGTTCTCCTCTGGGTTCTCCTCTGGGTTCTCCTCTGGGCTCTCCTCTGGGTTCTCCTCTGCGTTCTCCTCTGGGCTCTCCTCTGCGTTCTCCTCTGGGCTCTCCTCTGGGTTCTCCTCTGCGTTCTCCTCTGGGTTCTCCTCTGGGTTCTCCTCTGGGCTCTCCTCTGGGTTCTCCTCTGCGTTCTCCTCTGGGCTCTCCTCTGCGTTCTCCTCTGGGCTCTCCTCTGGGTTCTCCTCTGCGTTCTCCTCTGGGTTCTCCTCTGCGTTCTCCTCTGGGCTCTCCTCTGGGTTCTCCTCTGCGTTCTCACAGAGGGTCGGCGTTGAAAGCATGGCGGCTGACAGCAGGTTTTAAAATCTGTAGAATATAAATCAGCGTTCTCCTCCTGTCTGCTCGCTGACTGTTTATGACACAGAGGAGCAGTAAATATGTTTGCTTCAGTGTAAACAATATACTGTATGTACATTTTGATTTAGTACATACATTGTACATTGTATGCTGTGATTGGCTCGTCTTCACAAACTATTGACATAAGTTAATGTTATTTGCTGTGTTAAGAATCTAGCTTTGCCTGATAGTGAATTAATGTGTTTTTGTTCAAAGTAGGTCTACAATATTCATTTAAACGGCTATTTATGATTAACAATTCAGCACTTTATTAATAGTCAAGAAAGTGTAAAATTATACATACAAATAATCGTGCCCAGGAGAGTTTACACTGAGCCGACTAATAAAATAATCACATGTTTCAGAGCGTGTTTGTGCAGATCTAAACTACATGTTTTTATCCAGAATAAAACAGGATATTTACTTCGTTCGTGGAGGAAATTACATAAAAAATTACTGCCTTTGCTATTTGCTAATTGTGTCCGTTGAAATTGTGATTTTGACCTCGATTGCGATTCATCTTGCGGCCCAAACATACAACATATGATATCACAAGCTTAAAGGTGCCCTATGTGGCTTGAGATATGGCAATATTCAGCTGATATTATGTCAATTCAACAGAAATGTGTTTTTAAACGTATTATTATCAGGCAAATGTGACATGTACTGTATGTAAAATTAATCACAAAAGTCAGAAATGCTTTGCTACATGTCTTTTAATTTTCAATCAGCTCTTTTGCAGCATTTTCTTTTTGATAATAAACGATATTCGAACGCAGCATAGCTTCAAAAAACATTACAATATTATCTACATTTTTTATATATTTCCCGCCTCTACAGTCCATGGAGACAAGCAGGTTTCCACTTGAAAAGTTGCATAGCGCCTCTTTAAATATGTATTGAACCCAACTCTAACAAATAAAGCAACAGAACTACTACTATGTGTGTAAATAAATAGGTTTGCGCACAACATGTTACTGTAGTTTTATGAAAGCACAGTTCACAAACGCTTACCGTATTTTCCGCACTATAAGGCGCACTGGAATATAAGACGCACTGTCAATGAATGGTCTATTTTCGATCAGTTTTCATATATAAGGCGCACCGGAATATAAGACAAACAAAACCTGTACTGCACAAAATCGCTTCGAGGTCAGTGAGCACAACCAGAATGAATCCATATATAAGACAGAGATTACACTGTGTTTTTTTGAGAAAATGAAAGGCTTTTAAGTGCTGCTTATAGTGCGGGTAATACGGTAAATAAGAGATTGTTGGTGGTGACAGATGGACGAAACGACCTTCCGCTGACGGACCCGGCTTCACACAGACATGATCAGACAAGGTTAGAACGTCCAAATAGAGGCTTGTACCACCTGCTTCTGTGTGTGTGTGTGTGTGTGTGTGTGTGTAGGTGTCTGTCTCTGTCTGTGTGTGTGTGTGTGTGTGTAGGTGTCTGTCTCTGTCTGTGTGTGTGTGTGTGTGTGTAGGTGTCTGTCTCTGTCTGTGTGTGTGTGTGTGTGTGCATGCGTGCGTTTGTGTGTGTGTGTGTGTGTGTGTAGGTGTGTGTGTGTGTCTGTGTGTGTGTGTGTTTGTGTGTGTGTGTAGGTGTCTGTCTGTGTGTGTGTGTGTAGGTGTGTGTGTGTGTGTGTGTCTGTGTGTTTGTGTGTGTGTCTGTGTGTGTGTGTGTGTGTTTGTGTGTGTGTCTGTGTGCGTGTGTGTGTGTGTGTTGTGTGTGTTTGTGCGTGTTTGCGTGTGCTTGTGTGTGTGTGTGTTGTGTATGTGTGTGTGTGTTTGTGTGTGTGTGTGTGTATGTTTGTGTGTGTGTCTGTGTGTGTGTGTTTGTGTGTGTGTCTGTGTGCGTGTGTTGTGTGTGTTTGTGCGTGTTTGCGTGTGCTTGTGTGTGTGTGTGTTGTGTATGTGTGTGTGTGTTTGTGTGTGTGTGTGTGTGTGTGTAGGTGTGTGTGTGTTTGTGTTTGTATGTGTGTGTGTGTGTGTGTGTGTATCTGTGTGTGTGTTTGTGCGTGTGCTTGTGTGTGTGTGTGTGTGTGTGTGTGTGTGTGTGTGTGTGTCTGTGTGTGTGTGTGTCTGGCAGTGATTCAGCAGTCTGTTCACTTGGACGTGTGACATTGTGGTTCTGATCACTGTATCGCCGTGCCTTTGTCACAGTACAATCAATTTTGTGTTTGAATTTACGCCGTGTCGAGTGATGTGTTGTGTAAATGAGCCGGGAGTAGAATTTAATCTTGTTTAAAGAATGGAAAATCACATAATAGTCTATTCCATCCCAATTGAGCAAGCGTTGATGCAAAAAAAATCCATGAACAGGACAAAACGATACCTGTCCGGAACAGTTTTAGAATGATCTTGTGCTTTCTCAGATCTAGTACAAGACAAAATGGTATAATGAACAAAGTACTATCATTTATGTTGAAAATGTCAGTCTATTGTCTAAAAAAAGACAATGTTTTGAGCAGGTATTGAAATAAATTGTATTACCATATTTTCCGGACTATAAGTTGCACTTTTTTTCATAGTTGTGGCCGGGGTGCAACTTATACTCATATTTATACTCCGGAGCAACTTATATGTGATATTATTTGTCATTTTCACACTTGCAACCGCATTTCATACTCCAATGCAACTTATATATGTTTTTTTCTTCTCTAGTATGCATTTTTTGGCTGGTGCGACTTATAGTCCAGAAAATACGGTATTATGTTTTTGTGATAATAATAGTATGACATTAACTTCTTACTTCTCTTGGAACGTGTTCTTTGGGTCTTTCTCTCACACTAAATTGTTGTTCCACATTTTGTTATTTATCATGTGTTCGGTCATGTCTGAAAGAAAAACAAAAGTAACCACTCAATTCAACATATACATTTCTATCGCGTTATGCCATTGGCTCATCAGTGTGGACATTTATCTACTTAAAAAAACGTCCTGAAGTTGTGGGCTCAGTGGTCTTTCTGAAGATGTCAGTGCACAATTGATTAGTGGTGAATTGGTAAACCTAACAAGCCCACATAGAAAAGTAATATAACGGTGGAAATGAATGGTTTTCTGTCCATACGTCTTCGAGGGTTCCTTCAGTTTATTGTCTTTTGGGGGATTTAACTGTCACAGCTCCAAGTCACATGTATTTGAGGTTATGTAATAGAAAAGAAATAGAACTGTGATAGGCAATTTCATAATGAATATGTTTGTCCTCGATTTCACCAAGGACAAACCACTACCAAACAACCCATCCTCATGTTACTCATCAACTATTTATGCTCTATATTAGGCTGTTGCCTTTTAGTCATTTAGTCTATCTATCTATTCAACCGTCTATCTATGAATTTATCTGTACATCTACCAGTCTATTTATCTATCTATCTATCTATCCATCCATCCATCCATCTATTGATCTATCTGTTCATCTGTCCATCTATACTTAGTAGTTGAGTAATGACTTTGTTTAAATTGTAAGTATGGGACAACAGACAAAAAGGAGAAGCTTTTGTAAAAGCTTTACAAATATAAATACACGGTTTTGCAGTACTTTGCTGCATAGATAGTTGTATTTGTGTGAACCTCCATGCGATTCTCGTCTTATCTCGTCGATTCTCGTGCAGTCCGGGTCAGACACTGTACATGGTCAGATCACACTGGAACGGTTTGACAGTTGAACGTGTCTGTGCAGTTTTAATTTTACGTAAACACACTATTACTGGATTTGCACTTCTCAAATTGAGTTGGCGAGAAACAATTTGCGGCCCGAGGAAAACCAAAACAGAGAGCAAATGCAACAATGCAAGCGTGACCAAACATTTTACTACAATTTCAAGGTCGCTGCGGTCCGCTCAGTCTCTGCAAATGAAGTTATTCTAAAAAGCGAGCCAAGCTAAACGCATCACTTCATAATGTTACTTGTTTTGCTTATCAGTTATTCTAATCAAGAACAAGGCAGCAATTGAAATCTCATTTGGGTTTGCACAATGCTTTTTTTGAGTAATACGCACAGGTTTTATTTCCCCAAGACACCGTTCCAATGGCTTTTCCAGAGTTCTGTGGCTTCACCCGGAGCAGAAACATCAATTCTGCCTCTGCCGTTCTGAAATAAAAAAGTGATGGATACGATTTCAGACCAAAAGCCTGTTAAGTGACGGCTCATTCATCCAGGAACACTGGCCTCACAGCGCCGACATGGAAATACATCTGACCACAGTTTGACTTTTGAATATTTCTGCTGTTTCAAGACGATAGACACATGTGCAGTGTATTTGACAATGTAGTTAGAGCTGTAAGAAATACTAGTCAAACTACAACAAGAATAATATGACTAAACATGTTAATGCTTTAAAACACTTATCTAACCTTCTTTTATGACTTGTGTCCATTGAGAAACAAATGTAATAAATATAAGATAAGTTACCTAAACACATACATCTTTAGTTGCTGATTTTCTCATAATTGAATGATAGAAATCTGTAAGCAATTAAACTAATGAGGAGTCATTAAACCGGCTTAAGTTTAAATGCACTGTAAAACTAAATTAACGTTCAAGATGTTTTTACTGTTGCCAGGTCCAGAGTTTCTCCTTTGACAAGATACAATAAGCAAGTTTTACATCATCTTGGAATAATAAAGAATATGCTGCCTAATGTACTACTATACTACACTATATATATATATATATATATATATACATATATATATACATATATATATATATATAGCCGAAATATCAATATTGCAACTAAATATGTAACAACACAAGGTTCTCCATTTGACTTAAATGTAAGAAGTAACTTGTTCTTGGTTCAGATTCTATTAAGTTTTATTTTGAGTCATGTTTGACTAATTTAAGTCTAGTGATTTAGCAATTTAACTAGTATTCTAAGTAATTTGTTGACGTCATGTTTTGAACAAAAGAAGTACTCAAAATGCAGGACTGCGTTTAAAAAGGTATTTTTATAAAAACTACTGCAATGAGATAAACAGGACACTGACACTCTTCACACAGAACAGGATTACACACAGTATAAATACACAACTCAACGAATGAGACACAGGTGAAACACATAAGGGCGGGGCAAACAATCAACAATCAACACAGCAAGTAAAACTCCACATACATTGGTTACAGACATGACAAAATAAAAGCACAGAATGAGGAATTACTCATTGTGTCAAAAAGTACATGAAATATCTTACAACACAACACAACTGAATATAGCGTCTTTTTAAATATCATACAGCGCTCCATTAGCTTTAAAGCAGGCATGTCCAAACTACGGCCCAGGGGCCAAATGCGGCCCTCAGGCCAATTTCTGTTGGCCGTAGAGCTTCCTGCCAAGTTGGTCCAAACAACAAAAAGTAGCACTTTTAATGTAAAATTGGGAAAAATCAAGCAGTTTGATGTTACACCAACGTAATATTTATGTTCCAAGTCTTATTAAAGGTGTGGAGGCTCATCGAAACTGTCAAATGCAAAATCTCTAATAATTCACTTTGTCATTCGACAAATTGGACCTTGTCGGGTTGTTTGTGGCCCTCTGCTCCGCATAGTTTCAAAATGCAGCCCTCGGTGAAAAACGTTTGGCCATCCCTGCTTTAAAGGGCAACGGGATCCTCCTTGTAATGTCTTCTCCTAGAATATTCCACAGTATGGCATTAAACTGGCCTATTGTCTCTTCGCAGACCTGATCTCTAACTAAGATAAATAACGCAATAACATTCCACGCAAAGCAATAACATTTACAGACGACTCTTCAACCAGAAAAGTAACATAATGAATATTTAAATGATGGACTGAATTAATGAATGAAAAACCTTTGATTTGTTTTACACACAATCGAACGCAGTGCATCGTACAGCTCAAGACACTGAGCAGCTAGCACTTAGCCTTAGCATCTGGTGCCAGCTCAACTCTGACGGGACGTTGTGCTTTTACTGCCACTTCCATTAAGCGCCCACAGTGTGCCAAACCCAAAACCTCAGCCCTCCTCCGCTCTGCACGAACTGCACCGGGAATTTACTGCCACATGTTCCCCCGGGCCGCCAATCTCGTCCTCTATTGTGTGCCGTCTCCTTTGTCGAATATTTACCGCACAAATTGCTTGACCGTGTATTTTGAACAAGCCCCGCTCTGATGTGACTGTGTGCTTTTCGCAGTCGCGGTGTGTTGTTTCATCAACATTAAATATGCTTTGCAAACTTGTCAACATCTCAGATTACAACAATATTGCTGTTTTGTTTGTTGAGTAAGCGTAGACGGGGCAGAAAGTGAGCTGTCATGTGGCATCGTTTCAGGCTATTTTTGAGCTGGGCGTCCTGAAATGTCCACATTCACGGTCGTTTGTACTTTCTTTACAGTAATAATCAGATACAGGACACGTTACAGTCAATCGCTTTATGTTGTAGTTTAGAAGGAGCCTTGCCGAAACAGTCAGGACATGTACATCTCATTTATTGAACTGTCAGTGACCCAGAAGTCGTGGTTTGCATCCACAAAGAGCAGAGATGCAAGCAAAGGTCAAAGGACAATTAGACTCATGTTATGTGGAATGAAATGCTAGATGTGCTGTTTTTGTTGAGTCAAATTGCTAATTTTCTCTAACAAGACAGCTTTTACAAAAGAGTAATATTACAATTGCCATCCATAATTATATTATTTTTTATATTCTTATTTAATAATACTTATGTACATATGGTGTTTGTACAATGTAATTTCCCACAAATTCTGCTTAAATTAAATCAGCCAAAACGTTGGTTTATACAGTGACATTGCATATTTTTTAGAGACAAACACATCCACAACCATTTTACTACAAACTGAATATGAGAGCTGTGTTTATAGTCACATATTGTGCAGTATCTTCTTCACTCTTAAGTGCACAAATACTTTTATTATTCATATTCAGGCAGCAGTTTGGCCCAAAGAAAAGGCCGATAGCTGAAGTGTAAATATTGGCTCAACCTATCGGCAAACTGCTAAACTGTTCTATCTAATATTTTGTCCTTGTGTTTAATTCAAACAGTTATTCACAATGATTTCTTTCCCCACAATTTCCCTTCTCGCTCCATCTTTAAGTGACTAATGATGAAGTTGCTTTTCACTGTTGTTTGAAGCTTACACTTTATGGTCGGCTGGCAAACTCTCAACACTGGGGCCCCATTTTTCCTCCTTTCAAATCATATTTACATCGACTGCAATTGTCTGGCATAAATAACTGCACAGGCCGTATTCTCTTACAAAGGTTTAGTGTCTCATCAGTTCGAGTGGATTCCATTATTGATGCCATCTTTCACCTCCGGGAGCAGAAAACCCGAACCACAGAGTCTGGCACAAGTATTTAGAGGAGAAATATTCCCGACCACAGCTGCCTATTAGCTGCCATTCACGGACTACTTTGTGTTTTTTTAAGTCCTCCCGTCACACACACATGAAGAGATGTTATTTCGTTCAAATTATAGCTTTATTTAAACTGCACCAAAAAACACGAATCAATATTGAACTTGTTGTCATACATACTATTTAAAGAGATATACCGTATTTTCCTTTTTTCATTGTTTTGGCCGGGGTGCGACTTATATGTGATATTATTCGTAACTTTCACACTGGCAACCGCAAGAGGGCGCTCTAGGCTCTAAGCGACGCAGAAGAAGAATCTGCACTTCCTCTACCTCTGGAGTTTGTGGAGTTGTTTAGAAGTGACACAGAGGAAGAAGAATTCAATGGATTTAGTGATTTAGTGATAAATTTCCCCCAAAAAATGCAACTTATACTCCAGTGCAACTTATATATGTTTTTTTCTTCTCTATTATGCATTTTTTGACTGGTGCGACTTATGGTCCGGAAAATACGGTAGATATATATTTTGTCACTTTTGGACTATATAAGGTACGCTCCGACTATTATTAAAGTTCTATTTTTGGGCCCGTTTTCCGCATCAGCAGCTCCTCGACTTCCAGCTTTGGTCATTGTGAAGGAATAACTGTGTTTGTACTTGAAACTGTGCAGAGCCTCGCGGTGCGTCTCTCATATGTTCAGAAACAATATTAAACTAACTGGGGCGACAAATTGAAAGCAGATGGAGAAGTTAAGTCATCGTTACCACAAAAATGTACCCGAAATGTGCATCCTGATAACTTATTTGTAATGTAAGAGAGTTTGTAGGCGTGTTTAAATTGTTTTCTATGGTTACTTCACCACTCATAGTTGTATTTAGAGTGATTTGTGCGGGTTTGGGTACAGGTAATCTCTATTCTCCTGAAATCAAACTGTGTTGCTCTGAAAGTTCCTGTTTTCACGATCCACGATACACTCTGTACTTACTTCATCCTCCACGTTTGTTTTTCTTAAATGTTGATCTTTAATGGTGAACTTTGGCCATGGTCAGCGTGGTTCGGCAGTGTAGGGCTTTGTTGTCATTTATTTTGTGGCACCATAAGGTTATTTCATTTTAACTAGCAATGACCACAACCCCAGCTACGATGCAAAGTGTTTATTGGCGTACAAGAAACACGAACAACACAAATGTACAAAAATGGAAGCAGTTTTGGGGCTTCTGGCGATGAGGGCTGTAGGCTACCGGGTCTCGATACCCCCATCTCGGAGATACATTCGAATGGTTAAAAGAGGGTGGGAGGGAGGGGCACAAAGTCATGAACACTGATGTGTGTGACCTGGATGCTTAATAGTGTAGTCGCAGGAAGGGGCATGAAAGGGGTGTGGTCCTGCTCCCAAACTTAAGATAACAAACTTATCTTCAGAAGTTGTTTTCCATCAAAATTGCAATTTAGAATGCCAAAAATATAAATTAATAACATTTTCATCATACTCTATATTCATTTATATTTAATTATCCTCAGTGTTGGAAAAAATACTTCAAGAATGTAGTTGGATGCAGAATACCAAATACCTGCATTAAAATGAATACTTTACTTTACTTTTAAATTGCATTATATTATAGTGTTAAGAACATGATCAAATACTGCAATGTATTTTGTCGATTTTAGGAAAGTTAATGTATTCTGATACATACCAACAAATTCAAAAAAGAGAAAGAGTATCTGCATTCCGGTACGTTACAAAATGATTATTCTGAATACGCATTTTCAATAGATGTATTTAGTTACTTCCCAAAACTGATTATCTTTCAGGAGATCATTTTTCATCTACATAAAGTACATAAACCTTGATCCATCCTTGTTAAATGTCTGTCCAGTCTTTTTCTTTCCATTTTCACAATTGTACCCCATATTCATGCCTTTCACACGACTCTGTCCTCTGTGATTTCAGGCCCACCTGCGCTCGACGGACGTGAAGATCCTGCAGCAGCTGTTGGCCCTGCACGAGGGCATCGAGGCCGTCAAGTGGCTTCTGGAGGAGCGCAGCACCCTGACCAGCCGCTGCAGCAGCCTGACCAGCAGCCAGTACAGCCTGGGCGAGGGGCCGGACACCTCCTGGAGAGGCTCCTGGAGCAGCCTGCAGGACCCCAACGACAAACTGGACAACATCTCCGTCGGAAGCTACCTGGACACGCTCGCCGACGACATGGACGAGTACTGTCCCTCCAGCTCTGACCAGTCCATCCTGTGTTCATCCACGCCGCAGGTTTCCGAGGCGACCGTAGCGGGCAGGACATTGCCGAAAAGCGGTGCCACTAAAGCGGTGGAAATGGGCGCCGCGACTTCCAAACCTACCGCCGCGATCAGGCCGAGAATGGACAGCCCCAAGCGCGTTAGCTCGACTCCGACCTGGCAGAAAAAGACGCCGGACTCTTCGACGAAAAACAGCCCGATCAAACTGCAATCGCCGCTCAACAAGGCGAACGGTGTGACGGCGGCTGACAAGAATAACGCCACCACGGCTGCGGCGACGACCGGCGCTACCGCTGCACAAAAGGGAAGCCCCCAACACAGCAGCCAAAGTCCAAGCCACAAACCTTACACCAACGGAAAGATAGACACGGACACGTCGTGCAAACTCAACGGCAAAAGCGTACGCCTGGAGTACGACGCACACTGGCACTGGGTGCAGTCCCAAGAAGACGTGACGTTTTTGTGAAGGTGGAAACGATTCACGGGACTAAAGATTCCAAGGCCCGAAATAACTCCAAATGACTCCAAAAACTGTTGTTCAATGAAATATATAGGTTTACCAAGACAACGAAATGCCTTTTTGTGTTGTCTCTGCACTAACTTTGTCGAACATGATGTCAGTAAAGTGCACAATGTTGCTTTTCTGGTGAAGGGTCTGCCACTTGCTTGTCTCCATGGAGATTGTTGTCATTGTAGGGCTGTAGTTGACTAGAGAAATTCTTGGTTGACTAAAGACATCCCCAGTCATGGCCAAAGCTCCCAAAACTAGTATCTGACCATGTACCTGACCCAAAACAAACAATTATACAAAAAAACATTAGGAAATTGTGTTTTTAATTGTAAAAAAAAAGGCAGATAAAACGCATAATTCAGTCCCGAAACTTCAGCAAACTATAAATAATTAGAGGATTAAGCAAATGTTGGTGAACAAAGACACCAAGAACTTACAGCTCTACTGAAGAGTTCCACAATACGGCATTAAACATCTATTTCTATTGCTGCATTTTTAAGTAAATGTAACGTAGTATCAACCACCTCTGAACATTTGTGCATTTATCGTTTGAATCTGTCTTGGCAAAGTATCATTATCATGTATTGTTATTATTACAGAGCATTTACATCGCGCTTTACCACCTTCAAGGCACTCAAAGCGCTTTACCAGGCGATGTGGGTGAAGTGTCTTGCCTAAGGACATGCGCCCCCTTCTGGCACCTGGTGTTCCAGCGGTCTCCCATGCAAGTACAAACCAGGCCCTTCAGAGAGCACATCGAGCATTGGCAACAAGTATGGCCAAAGTACAATATAATCAAATGGAAAAAAAAATATCTTCCCCCTCAACTAGGATTATGACAAGCACGTGAACCGAACCACGCTACAGGTCAGATCTGCGGAGAGGCGAGCTCACTCACAGCTAGAGTGCACGTCTTTCCAGATATTTGCTGTAACATTTCCATTGGCACACCCTCCACCAGAAAAAAGTGACACAGTGCACCTTTAAGTCGAATGCACACGCCGGGATCTGACGTGGAGAAATACTTTGTGTCATAATTTTCTCAGGGTTGTATATGACGGATTTTTATTTGATTTTACTTTATCTCTAAACCAGAAAAAAGCACACGGGATATTTTATTGTTGCCAGAAAGCTGCTTGGAAACAAAATACGCAAACTTGTTCTTCTGCGGTGACGCCTGCACTGTGCTCGGAGTGAAATATATATATATACAAATCCTAAAGCAAATACTGTATGTAAATTTGATGCATGAATTTGTGCGTGTCTATTTAATGACTATACTCCATTGTAAAAGTAAATGGATGAATCATACATAAACATCGGCGAGTTCAGGAATAATGATGGAATATGCAAACGGTCCTACAGCAAAATTCCCGGCACAATTTGTCATAAAAATAACATAAAAATCCATATCCATGTTATTATATATAGCACAGTTAATAAACAAGTAGTTTCTAAAATACGATTAAAACGACAACAAAAGGAATAGATGATCAATTAAATCTTACTCGATAAACTCCTAAAAAAATGTAAACCGGTAAAAATGAATACTTGCGAAACCCATAAAATAGCAATAAATAAAATCAATTCGAAAACAAGACATAGAAGACCAAACTATGTATTCATAATTGAACAAATAATCAAGTGCAACAAGTAAATTTTAACAATTTGGTGAAAGAAAACTCAAGCATGAATTTATTGTCCTTCTAACTCGAGAAATATTAATGAAAGCATCTTGTCTATTTAATATTTATTGACAAATTCCTTTTATTCAAACCTCCACTTGACTGATTTTGCATTTGATGTGACTGAATTTGATCATAACTTTGTGCTCTCAATCCCCACAGTAGAAACCGACGTTGAAAAGGCATTAAATTGTGACGTGCCCGTGCGTTTCCGCTTCAGTGTTTAACCGATCTGCAATATTGTATTTGGCTCTATAGCAATAAAGCTTCTCTGTGCTTTTGGTGCTTTGTGGACAGTAGAAGGATGGTGGCTCAAGACGTCGGTGACAATGATTATAATAACTGATTGTTTTCTTCACTCTCTTGTTAGAAATGTAGCTTTAGCGTCGTCTCAATACTTAGTTCGATACCATTTATAATCATTGAAACATTCTCCTATTTAGATCAAGGTTTAAATCATTCGACTGACATTTTCAACACAAAATTATAGAATTTGTGATTATTCAGAAAACGGTTTTGTTCTGTTTATTGATACGTGTTAAAATGATGTATCGATACTAGTTTTAGTATTGATTTGTATCTGATTTTTGATACTTTTGACCACCTCACTCCAGACACTGTCAAAAAGTACATCAGACGTATCGTTACATTATAATAATTGCATTTAGGGCTTGAAACAAGTTAATTGATTAATCAGAACTCATCGCACATTGAAGTAATTGTCAACTAATTTAGAAACTGAATAATTCTTACAATAATTTGGAAAATTCTCAGACTTCGAAACAAGAAACGATGTGCTTAGAGAAGGATTTATGACTCGGACAGAACGTTACAATCTAAAAGACACAGGAAACATGCACAATTCATGCTTTTTGATGATTTTCAGGAGTTTCATAATCCAAACAACCACTGTAATTGATTAATCGAAAGAATAGTGTCTGGATTAATCTGTTAGCACAATAATCATTATGAGCCTAAACATGTAATCACATCAGCTTCAATCCAAAACTCCAAAAAGTCTATTTTAATTTGTTTTCTTGCTTAATCTTGGAGTTGTTTGGTCTTCTTCTTATTTATTGCAATATACTATTCATGGAATGATTTAAAAGTGATTCAAAAGGTTATAGTTTGTACCCTTTTGACAGTTCTATAAACACAGGCGCTCATAAGAAAAGAGCATCTAGTGTAAAAAAAAAGGCAGATGAGTTGCTGTTTTTTTTTTTATTAATCACTATTATTTCCATCTTAATTACATTTGTTTTCAGTTCCTTGCCCTCAACATTTGGCAGAACGACCTTAAAATGTACAACTTCTATTAGACCATCAGTCGTATTTGCATATTGTAACCTACTAATGCGTTCAGAACCGCCATCCTGTGCTGTCTTAAGTGTTCGCTGTAACTGGCTGAATATTTTTGAACCTTTATTAGCTCCGTTTCGGTCGCAGATGTGGTGCCTGTTCTGTGTAAACTCTACACCCAATGCCTGTCTCCCCGTCCCAGAGAGAACCGCACTGTTGTAACGATAATCTCCACTTCTTTTTTGCCTATAAATGGCTGTACTACCAGCTCGTACGATGTGTTTTATTGGGTGGATTTTGCATGCCGCGCACAGCTTTATTGGCTTCATATTTGTCCTAGCCTTTGATTACATAAGCAGAAGAAACGGCTAATAATATTGCCTGGTGCGGTGGAAACGGAGGAGGGAGAGCGTCGACTAGATGCCATCTTCCTGTCCCGACGCAGCTGGTCAAAGAAGCAAACGGGTCCCCGGGGGTCCACAGGAATCCTCGTTCGTCAAAAGAATTGCACCTCCTGGCGAGCGCCTGCTTTGCGTTAGGAGCGACGGAGGACGCTGTCACAGTAGGAAAATACCCAGCATCACTCATATAATGTCACAATCTATTTAATTCGACAAATAAAAATATATGAGAGCGACTTTATTTTGTTGAATTCATGTTTAAAGGGTCAAAAAAGTTGTTTCTTTGTGTGAATTATGCATACATTTTTGACTGGAATGAGTGTCCCTAGTCAGTGTGATGTCACTTCCTGTCATTTTCTACAGATTTGTCAACGTTTTCTCCACAAATACCTTCTCGATTGGTGTAAAACTATAATTTATATGTACACCAGATGTATATACACTATAAAAACAAAAGTCCTACACACTTTTAACACTTTTTTCCCCTATTCCCTCACCTGCCCCACACTTGATTCCCATTTAGTCTGTTATATTCCACTAACACATGACAGAACGCATTATCCTGAACTCCTCTGTGACATTTTAACACCTCTTTCCAGCTCACACTTTAAGCCTGTTGGAAATCTTCAGTCCGCGCCATCACCCACATCATTTACCCACCGCGCTTTCACCGGAGGGTCCCGTGAAGACACTCGCACTGGAAGAAAACTAACAAATTAAAAGCTCATTCCTGAAGCGTCCGCCCTCGTCTGGACAAGCGTTTAAGCCTGCTCGACATGTGTGTTTGTCATAAAGTCATATTGCACGCCAAAGAGACTGCTGCGCTGGTTTGCGGTTCGCTTTCCAAATGAGCCGAGCCCGGTCTGCAGGAAGCCAGTCTGTGAAACGAGTTACAAACACATGGCAAAATGTGCGGAATATAATGTACGCAATATGTGGATTACCTTCATAATTGTGTGCATTAGCAGAATCTAATTTGGCCCACGACAGACTAACGTTTACGCTGACTGAAACTCGCAGAAAAGTTACGTGACAAAATGACCTCTGTTCTTATGTAATGGTGGGAAAAGATGTTTGAGCTTTTGGAACAATTCGCTTTTGCTTCTTTGGCCGTCGTCCTAAACTAGTGTAGCTACAAATAATTCATGTTTCATACACGTTTACATGGAGTTAATGTTTCAAAATGTTACAGTAAAACCTTTTATTTTGTATTTAGTTTGATCAGTAAAATGCAAAGCTTATTATCCCTATTGTCTTCAAAATAAAATAAAAACACATTTGTATTCATTCGATCCGCTCTTACGACTTAATACAACATGTAAATATACAGAATATTATCAACACACACTGCCTGTTGAAAAAAACAAACATTACAAACAAACTGACATCTTCTCCATGACCACGGGATTCGTCTTTTCCACATGCTTGTTTCAGAAATGAGAAGCCACATCATAAATACCGCGTTGCAGCTGAAAGACGATCGCCCATGCAGCGATTATCCAATAGGAAGCTCGTACGCTGTTTGCTCAGGTGCATCCAGGACGTTTTGTTTATCGGGACGGGCGGAAAGACCACGTGACACGCCGGGAAATCGAGGCCGTTGTCGGGCGTTCGAAGCTGCGACTGAACCGTACGGACTTTTGCCGTGATGTCAAACCTAATTGTTGACTCAATTGTATAACATTTACAGGGCTTCTCATTTTGGAAGTACTTACTCTAGCCGCACACCTCCACTAGGTCGCATATGTTTATCGCTGATAGCTCGCCTTTCCACAGATTTGACCTGTAACTCAGCCTAGAAAAGCAATAGCATCTAGACAAGCAGGACCCTCCACCAAAATAGTGACGCACCTTTAAGTTGAAAAATGTGCTCTGAGTTTTGGACTTCCTGTTACATGGACTTTTTAAATATATATATTGTATTTGTGTTAGTTGTTAAATGTTAAATGTATAGAATAAAACAGACAAATCAAGTTAAGTCTGAATGTTTTTGTTTTTTCTAGTCAGTCTAGTTTGGCAACACTCCTAATCATTATAAAGCCCATGGATCATCATTTCGTACAGTAAATCATTCTACATTCTTAAATAACCTACAATCGAGGTCATAACACTGAACGAATCTCGCCGTCTTCAGACTTTTAAGTGATTTTGTTCGTCGTAATGACCTGCGAGAGGAATACTAATTGCCAGTAATGGATGGTAACAAAAGCACAGCCACAGAGAGATAAAGAACAGCCCTTTCAGGTTATTTTAGGCCATCGGAGTGGACGTTCGCATTGTTGCCATGACAATGAAAGAAAGCCGTCTTCAAACAGGAGCGGTGACGGCGGATGTACAGAACACAATGAGTCAAAGAAATGCCATAAAAGCTTCTGTTTGGCTTTTATGAACTGTTCTCATGGAGAGACTGGTCACAACACAAACCGCTCTATTGAAATATATTATGTCGCCCCTTTTTCAATAGGTTACGCAACTAAACTTATTCAATTCAAATCTAAAATATTTGCTTTGGATCAACATGACTTATTTAAGCATAAAAGGGTGATATACTGTTTTAAATAATGTAATACTTGTTGGTTTCGTCTAAGCTACAGCCAAATATTATAGTCTTTGAAAGTCTAAAAGGAACAATATGAGGAAGTTGTGCGGATGTTTTATCTGGTGTGTACCGTATTTTCTGAACTATAAGTTGCACCTTTTTACCATAGTTTTAGTTTGGATGCAATTTATACTCATATTTATATTTAAATACTTATACTTATACTCCGGAGCGACTTATATGTGATATTATTTGTTATTTTCACACTTGCAACCGCATTTCATACTCCAGTGCAACTTATATGTTTTTTTCTTCTCTATTAAGCATTTTTGGGCTGGTGCGACTTATAGTCCGGTGCGACTTATAGTCCGGAAAATACGGTAGTTAATATTTGTAATTACTGGGTCCGGCCACATGAATAAATAAATAAAAACTGTCAAAAAGTAGTGTCACGGTCACAAAAGCCACCATTGTCTGTCGTGGATCCTGTCATGTTTCTTTACCATCTTTTCTTAGTGTCATGTGCTTATAGTTTGTAAGTAGTTTGCGTGCTTTATTTTGATGTGTCTCTTGTCCGCTTGTTGTTGATTCATTCTGTTTTAATTCCCGTCTGTGGAATGACCGCCCCGCTCTAATGTTTGTTCACCTGGTTCTTAGTGTAATGACGTTTTTGGAAGCATATTTTTGGGATATCTTTTGAGTTTGGACTGTGATGGAGATTTCAGGGCATTTGAAAGACTTTTATTCACAAGTTTAACAGACATATTATGCTTTTTTCAGCTACTTAGGATTGAATAATAGATAATATTTTTCTATTCTTTTTTTTCTTTTTTTTTGCACAGTAAAATATTGATTGAAAACGCTTGAAATGGAGGATTTCTTTTTTATCGAACATGAAATAAAAACAGATCCTTTGACTTCCTGTTAGAACTAATAAGCTCCGCCTCTTCATAGTGACATTTCACCTAAACAAGCAGCAGATTGTCATTTACATGTTTTAATTTGTGAAAAGTGGCTTTGTGAACTTTTTCAGGACCCTACATCGATCATGTGAAGTCTTAATATTTCAAATGATCACAGCTAAGTACAGGAATGTGGGCGGGGATAGGAGGTAGGTGAAAACATGGATTTTTTGAGCACTTGAGTTTCAGTTACAGGAATAACTCAAACAGGCAAGAATCAAAATACAACTTTGAGTAAACCAATGTCGAGGAAACACCTTTGCAAGCTCATTAAAGGTGATTTAGCATATGTCTCCTTTAATATGGTCCTAAAAACTCACAAAATACAAAGTTAGATATTTGTTTGGTTATTTCTCGCCTTTTCTGTCCACCTCTCAAACTATTACACAAAACTGTAAAACCTTCAGAACTCAATTCCACCACCAAAAGAACGACACGATGCAAAATTACATTAACAGTGTCTTTTTAACGGTGTACAACGCAAGCTCGTCTTCAGTCTGATGCGTTTACCCGCTGTGCCCTCGTCCTCCCTCCTCTCCGCTGCCTCCTGCCCCGGGACATTTTTCTTGTTTTTCTTAAAGTAAAGGCTTCTTGTTTGCACCTAGAGGCAGCTTCCTCTCTCCTGGCGTGCTCCTCTTTCTCATCCACTCACAGCCAGGATCTGTCCCGGGACGGTGCCACTCTGAGGGCAAAAAGAGATGGTCCTTGCCCTCTCTCTCACAGAAGGCTTTGTTTGACATGAAACGGTTTAATTCACTTCCATAAAAAAGTGGATTTGAACAGGATTACATGCCTCTCAAAAGCAACACAATGAGAAAGAGAAGACACTTTACTTGACTAGTTTGAGCCACTTGACATTTACTTGAATTAATGTGAGAAAAATAAGAGTTGAATTGAAACAGCTTCTGTTTTTCTTGAGAATAGTTTGAATACTTTGAGAAATATGCATTATGTAACTTCTCTGCTTGCTTCCATAATAATTGTATTGTTTTGACTGGAATGTTCCGCAGAAGAGCATTAAACTCTCCAGTTACAGGTCAGAGCTGTGGAGAGGCGACCCCACTCACAGTAAGAATGATGAAAACAAAAGTTGAGCAATAAAAACAGCTATAATTAAATAAATGCCAAATAGATAACATTCCAAGCAAAGCAAAACGAGCAGCAGGTAATGAAACTTTCACCAGAAATGTTTCATGATGCACCTTTAATTTGCTTTATTTTGCCTCATTTACAATTCTATTATAGTTTAAGCAGTGGTAACAGAACATTTATACTGTAGTAAAAGTACAGTTACACGGCTAAAAATGTACTCAATTAAAAGTACAAATACTGCAGCCAAAATTAAACTTAAAAGTAAACAAGTATGAAAGAAAAGAATACTACTTACTTTGGTAACGTGGTTTCAGTATATTTCAGATCATTCTATACAAAACCTGATTGATTAAACAGTTTAAAGCTGTTTTTGAACCACAATCTGCAGATTCTTTACAGGTCCCATAACATGCAAAATCAACTTTTCAGAGCGTTTCAGACCTTCTTACACTGCTATTTGTGCTTCATATATGTGCCCGGAGTGTTTTTTTGATTGATCTAGTTTAAAACCAGTCAACAACATTCATTATCCTCTTGCCGCTAATGCTTCATTGTGATCTGAGTTCAGGTTGTTTAAAAGGTGCGTCTCTGTGTTCACCTCTCTTGTCTCATGTGGTTCCCGTCAGTGCACTGAACGCTCCTGCTCGGCTGTTATCGATCGTCAGGGAGCAGGAGACGTTGTGTTGTCTGCTAACGCACTCTGGGCTAATGGAAGCTGAGTGTTCGTGGCACGTGTCGGAGCCTGTGTCAGCAAAGTGTTTTACAACCAACATCCGCAAGACACAGCACCCAACCACTGAGTCTGCAAAAGTGCTCTTAACTCCATCTGACGGGCAACTTGTGTTCGAATCTACTCCGAGACTTTGAAAACGTTGCAGATTTTTCCTTAACTGTTATGTAATAGTGGCACGTTTATGACAAAATCCATTAGCGTCTAATCATGACATTTTATGGACCACAAACTCACAAGAAAGAGGCTTTTGTATTGTTATGCTGCGCTTTGGGATGAGCTTTTGTTGGCTCACCACTCCATCTTTGTTGTATTTGTTGTTTAAATGCCCCAAAATGGATTTGTGTGAATATTAGCATTGTAGATAATGTAAAGTAGGCTATTCTCTATGTGTCTTCTGTATTTGACCCATCCTGCGGCTGGAGCGATGGAGCAGTGAGCGCCACAGTGCAGATGAAGAGTCCATTTCCAGATCTAAACTTAAACCTTGGACTAGGATTTGTTCCATTGTGCATTTTTTTTTGTTTTTTGGAGGAAACCAGAGTGCCCGGCATAAACAGACCCTGACATGGGGAAGAACATGCAAACTCTGTGCAGAAAGGACCAGGCCTCAAACCCATGACCACCTTCATGTGAGACAATATTAGCCATTATCACTATATCACTATAAGAGAACTCTTCTTTTATTTGATATGTGCGACCTTTGTGTGACTATTACGGTTATTTTGTCCTGTAGATTCCTGTTCATTAATATGTGTTGTCCCTTTACACATAAATAAAATATACCGTATTTTCTGGACTATAAGTCGCACTGGAGTAGAAGTCGCACCAGCCAAAAAATGCATAATAGAGAAGAAAAAACATATATAAGTCGCACTGGAGTATAAGTCGCATGTATTTGATAAAATCCAAGACAAATGTAATGGCAGAAAATGGGTCATGTCATGTCATTCTAATGTTGTTTTAGGCCATGACATGTCACGGAATTAATATCTTTGTTGTTCTCCTGTGTGCAGATGATATAAGAATATGAGGTCCTGATTATACTGAATATCTACTGTCCGGCGCCTCTTAATTAACCTATAAAAGGTGTACTTTGTAACTTGTAAAGTTAGGTAGGGACAGAACGACCTTGTCTTAGGGAGAGTGAGGGTGTTTATCCACTGTGCACGTGAATAAACTTCCACCTTTTGAGAGAGACCGAGAGACTCTGTTTCTGCTTCAAGTTATTGCCTGGTTACTCTTTACTTGATCATTGTTTACAGGAAACTGCCGTAACACCAAGAACAGACATTTCATCTTGAAATGCAATTTAAAATAATAACAGATGAGAGAACATGGTGAATAGGTGTACGTATGCTAACGCTAACACCTTCAGCTACATGACGCACAGACAGAACTGTGGTAAGTGTCTGGTATGTTAACGTAACATATTAACAGTTATTCAGATAACTATAGCATAAAGAACATGCTAACAAGTTTACCAAAGCATCAGTTTTACCCCAAATCACTAAATCCATTGAATTCTTCTTCCTCTGTGTCACTTCTAAACAACTCCACAAACTCCAGAGGTAGAGGAAGTGCAGATTCTTCTTCTGCGTCGCTTAGAGCCTAGAGCGCCCTCTTGAGGTTGTCGGTGTGAAAATAATGAATAATATCGGCCAAAACTATGAAAAATGTTGCGCCTTATAGTCCGGAAAATACGGTAAGTACACTACAGTACAATACTGCTTCAACGTGAAAGCGAAGACCAAGTAAGAGTCACTGGCAACAGCTCAAATACCTACTTCCTTCTTCATAGTTCAAATATCTAGCATTCTCTTTCTTTTCACAGCACTCTGCCTTGCGTTCATACAGCAGCGAGGTTTCAGAAGCTGTATCAGTACATGTATTTGCTACTTCTGCCTGCTGTTAAATTTCAGAGGCCAAATACTAAGATACAGCAGACTATTCCTCGTAGTAAACAGCAGCCTTACATCTCTGTATTCTGCTTCTTCTTCATAAACAGTTTTGTCAGTTCCCAGACAGAGGAATGCGCCCGGCCTTTGCATCCCCGGCGCTTTGGCTACTGCGGGCTGTTTTTACTCCAGGGGTCCCTCTCTTGACGAGACCTCCGGAGAAACAAACACAGGGGCAGGACCGGGCCGCGATGTTCCCACAGAGTGACGTCATTCGGGGGGTCGAGGGGGCGCAGGAGCGTGTGGTGAGTTTCCCAAGTTATTATACCCCGGTGGGAGGCGGACATCTGGTTTGCGTTTGGGGTGACATGGGCGTGTGCGTGTGCTCTCACAGCAGGCAGCGCAGGTGGTTGTCACGGATACCATTTAGACTCACATATTTGGTGTAACGTGAGGTTTATTGGATTGTGTAATACCATGGTACATATTTTTGATCAGCTGTTTTGCTCCCAATTAAGGACGTCTCAGAATCTGTAGTTATTGATTTCAACATTTTTGTAAAGAATTCTGACCTTTGAGGATGCGTTCTGACCTTTAAGGGAGACAAAACACAGAATTAACTCTGAACTCGACAAACCAGAACTAGAACTGGACCAAACCAGGGCTACAGTTGGCCTCAATGCAGTCTCTCAATGAAGATATGCTAGATATAAGAAATTATATAATGTAATAAATGAAGATAAAGCTTGAATAGAATTATTATTACCTCTCATGTTGATGCTTCATGGTAGAATCTTGTAATGTACAAAAAATGGCCCTCATATATATTCAAAACACAAACACGTTATCAATTTAGCCGTTTTAGACTTTCTATATGTGTAATTTTCATATGGTTCAGGACAAAAAAAATGGGCCGAGGAGGTTTGCAAAAGAAATGTAAAGAAAGAAATAGAGAAATCCACAACGACGCCGATAAAGTCCATGATTTAAGGCACCAAAAGTGTAAGTGGATGAAGTCCATGAAGTGTGATCGTAGAGACCAATAAAAATGTATGTTTTTTGGAAGAGATTTACAGTGTTTACATTTACAACTCAAAAAAAATGTGACAAAACTTGGACTAAATATGAACTAGACCAGGACCAAACCATATCAGGACTAAACTGGGAACAAACCGGGACCAAGGACATTTAGCAGGACTGTACTGGTTATAGCCAACATTCCCACAGTGAGTGCTCTAGTAGTATTTATGCATTACGTCCACATTGACTGACTGCGGTGGTCTCTGGAGTACATTATTGGTTTCTTCCAGTTACGCTTTAAAGGCGCGTAACACACCATAAAGTCTCGGTCTTCTGCAGCGCTGACACAGCTCATGAACCGGTCACGCTCAAACGGACTGTGGAGATAAGTCATACCTGCGCTTGTCCCAGGAAACGAGTAAACTAGTACTCTCGTTTTAAGAGTGTTTCCACAAAGTCAGATCCACAGGGAAACACAGATAATACTGGCACGAGTATATTATTGTGGATCGAGAATCAGTTCAAGGATTTCAGTACAGACTATAGGACAATAAGATGATGTCATGAGATTATTTACTAGCTATTGTGTACCTTGAATGTGTCACTCACTAATGTTGCATAAGATGTGTCCTTTAAGCATTAAAGGACACATATTATGCAACATTAGTGAGTTTTCTGAGCTTGTAACTATGTTCTAACACTGTTCCATCGTCAAAACCACATCTGGAGTAGCATTTCGCTTCATTTGCGCTAGTTTGATGAATCCTGGTTAGAAAATCCTCTCCCTCCGAGCGTCAAAAACACTCCATTCTGAATCTCCTCGATAGCTGTTGTTTTCTCGAGCTGTGACGTGGCTCTGAGTATCTTCTATGCTGTTTTTTGAGTCCAGAAATCATCGCTGGACTCTTTCTGTGCATTTCCGCCGTCAAATCACGATCGTTGATTTTAAAATTGTGTAATATCCTCTGCAGCCTGTAGATGGAGTCAATACTCAGTTACTGTGGTGTCTCCCAAGGCTGTGGCAAAGTTGCTGTTTATTGTAAAAACCTCTACTTTTACTTCTAAAACATGAGATGCCAAACTAAAAGTACTCAAGAGCATGTTCAAAGGCGAATGAAAATACAAATAATTCATACTATTTGTCCTTTAAACGTTTCATTTTACAATACAATAATGCACCATATCTGGATCAGTTTTGGGAAAAGTGATTATAGCCGATGCTCTTCTTGTTTTTAAAAAGGCGCTGGATCCAAACATTGAAACTGGCAATGCAAATGAGGCTCATTCTGCTTTCTGATTGGAGAATCGCCTCGAGAACCAATTAACACCAAATTAAACTTGGCCTTCATGTTGAAACGTGAGGATTGTTATCAAAAGCTATGTATATCCTTTCAGACTCTGTGCTGGTGTTAGTTTATATCAAGTTTTGACATTTATCCTATATTAAAGCCAAAGTATCGACATTTTTATCAACCAGGAACTGAAAAATCTGGGTTCAATTTGTTGCTGTTATTTTTAGATATTATCTGTAATTGGTTGACTATATGACACAAATTGCTATAGATTTAGCCCTACTAGCGCTTACATTGTCTGTTAATGCTGTTTATAACCTGAGTTGAGAGAAATTCTTCATTGCCCGTGTCTTTTTTCTGCAGTGTTGGGTGCTTGGACATTCAACAAATCTGCTCAAAGAAAACGTTCTCTCGTAGATGATTTATGTCTGGATGTGCTGACTGAATTTTAATTTTACAAAACACATTGGCCTTGTTAATGTTATTACAAAACAAACACTACAGATAGTCTTTGAACCCTGCTCTGACCGTTGTCGGGCGACCAAACGCATTTCGCCAGTGCACGACGACGGACGAGCGGGGAACACAATGCCAGAGGAGCTCGGGGTGATGAGCCTTGCAGAGGAACCCGCACCAATTAGGGCCGTACTCTGCAGATTCCAGAGAAAGAAGGGCATTGAGGAGCGGCGCTTTTCACCCCGTTAGCCAGGGACAAGCGGTCTTTGTAACACGGACCGCGGGCATTTCGAGCACTCGACCCAGATACGAGTGTCAGAGGACCGGCATTTTTAACCTACAAACATGTCCACGAAAGGACTTTCCCGTGCGCTCTGCCGGGGGTTTGAAGTAACAGCGCAGCCTGTGGATGAGACGGTGGAAATGGGACGTGTTTGATGAGGTTTGGTGGAGAGGAACTGGACCAGCATTAAACCCGGCTGACCTGGTTGTACTGGACTGTCACTCAAGAAGAAATAATGGCATTAGTGAGAAAGTTATAGACCATGAACGGGTAAAGGAAGAATGTGGGGTGCGTGTTTTGTCTTTGTTTCATCAGAAAATATCTGTGTCAGCTCATTACGCAGTGTGGTTTGAAATATTTACTTTATTTATTTCAGTTGATGAAGATGAAGAGGGCCAGCGTTTAGCACAGGGGTGGGCAATTATTTTCCTCCGAGGGCCATATTCTAATCCAGGCAAGTAGCGGATCATTGGTGTGAAAAAAATAAAATCTCTATATATTAAATATCAAATAAAATATCACTTTTCTGTCAAATATAGGCTATTGAATCTATTATTTAATTAATTTCATGTCATCTTTATTAAGGATACAAGTGCAGACAGATGTTGCAGACAGTTAAAAAATAGAAACTAAAATCTTTCTAGGGGCCGGATTAAAACATGCCGAGGGCCACATCTTGCTCCTGGGGCCACAAATGCCCAGGTCTGGTTTAGCAGCTGAAAACATATCAGCAAGTTATATCCTTATAATGTATTTAAAAGAACCAAAGTAGTAAGGGATTTATATTTTCTGTACATTTGTTGCAAGGCGTCAAGCATGTTGAACATTATTTTAATCAAACAGGTTTATATTTACATGCTTTTTGAAATGTTTAATCCTTATTTATCTTTTTTTTTTTACACTTTTGATGCACTTCAAAAACAATGTCCCCGATATTTTGGAACAAATACATTCCTGTGTTTATATTTACTAAACCTTTAAGCTTTGTCCAATGAGAGCAGGCGTAATTCATAATGAAGAAAATAGTTTGTTAAGAGTGAGTTATTTGTGATTGTTTGAAGTGTCGTTATTCGTTTCTGTTCTATTATCGCATTTTGTCTTTCACAACCACATTTACAGCTTTTTCCAAACACTGTAAGCCCTTTCTCAGACAAGGCCGGCGAAGTGTGTGGCTCAAGGACACAGAGGCAGAGGAAGTTGTACTTATTTGACCCGTGAAAAGACTGAAAACATTCAGCATCACGATCTGATCTGATCCTAAAACCCCTGGCTCCGTGGACGCGGTCGTCTGGATGCTTATTCCACATGACGGGCCCTCGAGTCTGATCAGATAAATCACAGGTATTGGACACGTCACACGTTTACAGTCGAGGGAACGAGGCTGAGAAAGTGGAGTCTGAACAGAAAAGAGGTTTCCAGAGGTCAGCTGCTGCTCCTATCTGACCTCACCACCGGCTCAGAGTGGTCAGCTGGTGTTTGAGGCCAACTCGCTTTCATTTATGTGGCTTTTCCGGTGTGTGGCCTGCTTTTCTTTTGCATTTTGCCTGGGAAGTTCCACGGTATGGTCTTCCTGTATCCATGGCATTTATTTATTAGGTTGCGTTCATGTGCAATCATTTGATAAAGATCATAATTTCAGATAATGCCCTGAGATCTTCACTGTTTTTGAAAGAAATATCCACAACTCCATGATGCACAAATGTCCAACCGTATCGTTATTAGTTATAGATCGGCTCTGCAATTTTATTATTTAAAATGTATCGTTTAGCGTCCTCTCTTTGAGTTTAATTGTGTCTTGGGTGATTAAAAAAACGGCACCGCTCTTTCCACGCTGAAGCTTATAATAATTCATCGTCTGTTTATTTGTGCCGACAGCGAAGACGTTAAACTCTGTGCCAGCTTTTGTTTCTCGTGGCTCGGCTCGATGATTGCAGGGACGTGAATCTCAAAACGGGTCGACAAATCTGCAATCTGACAGTTAAACGGCAAATTCTACCGTGTAAATCTGACATGTCTCGGTTCTGAATGAGGAGCGGTGATTACGGATGCACCAAAAGTGAAAAAAATGTATTTCCCCTTTTATTATAACTATTTTTAATTCCATTTTGCACTTTTCTTTCTGTTGTAAACCTAGCTTTTCCATTGACTCCAGATATTGGCTGGGAGGAGCGTGCTTTTCCTTTGGCCTTTGTAGCCGTGGAGCTGTCAACCTGCCACAGCCCAAGCTTTGTAATAATCCTGCGGTTCAAAGGCACCAGTAGCCAAACGACCACTGCACAGTTAAACACAAGCCGATCAATACGGGATTTACAACGTCAAGCTGATAAGTCCATGTGCCTGCAGCTGAGGCTGAAACGATGAGGAAATAAACATATCTTTAGTGTATTTCAATATAATACCTTTATTTTACTCGGTACAAAGGGTTGAGGCAGTGGCTTTTTGTCTTCTTCTTTTTTCTGTTATTAGGCCCGAGCGCCACAAGCTGGCGAGAGGCCTATTAATCTAGTAAGGCCGTGCGAAGCACGGCTGCGAAAGTGCGCACGTGTTTGGAAGTGCGCAAGTGTTTGGAAGTGGGCACTTTCGTGCCCACTTCCAAACACTCACTAACGCACTCCTCCACTCATGCACGCCCCGTGCATACTAATTAGTAGTAGGAAAATGGAACATTACCGTTGTAAACGGGCGAAGCCCGTGCAAAAGTGCGCACTAAACGAGCACTTCGCGGTCGTCATCCCCTTATAAAGCACTCATTTGCGCTAAGTAGCTCACGAATACGTTCCCCATCTCTTGCATGTTCCGTGCATATAAGCATGTAATGCAAAAATTGAACATTATTACTGTATAGAGGGCCAAAAACACAAAGTGGGCGGAGCCCACTCAAAATTAACGAAAGTACCCATCAGTGACCAGGGACCCACACCATGAGGTAGGAAAGCGCGAGCGCTTTCCGAAAATGTATAGTTTATGATATTTGAAAAATGGGAAACATTGTTTTCGCATCGGAATATTATTCTTTCTTTCTTTCTTCTTCTTCTCAGGACCAACCTCCCTATTTTTCACCCAGTGAACATTGACGAAAAGTCACAAAAATTTGCACACCTCTAAAAATCGTGCCTCTCTACATTCTGGCTATTTCCCTTTTCTGAAATAAAAAAAATTGGCGCGTCAGCGCCCCCAAATGTACCAAAAATGCATTGAGAGATGGGAAATGACCCAAAAAAAATCTGATCGTAGAATCATGAAATTTGGCGCAGAGGTAGATGGTGACAAGAGAAGTAAAAAATATTATTACGGCAACGCCGTCCGCCCAACTAAATGTCGGCCATATTGGTTCAAAAATGGCTAAGCATGACTCGGGAGTTTTTCCAAATGTCGTACTTTTACGAACTCCTCCCAGGGCGTTGGCTCTAAAAAGCTGAAATTTGGTGAAAATGCTACTGAGGAGTGGGACATCAAAAGTTATCCAAATTACATTGATACCTCTCACGGTCTCTGTGCGGCGAAGCCGCAAACTGTAGCAAGAATTTCAGAAATCTCCCAAATTTAACATTTCTGCCGTTTGCCCAGATAAAGTCCGAATTGCGTCAAATTAGAATCAGTTGTTAAACTCTTTGCCCTAAACCTACTTGAAGTGAAATAAATTAATTTGGCGCCACAGCGCCCCCTACAGATTTTATATGGAGGTTAAATGTCTAGTTTTGCGAAATTATATGAAATTTGACACACAACTCAATTTTAGCATCCCCATCAAAAAAGTCAATGAGACCCATGTCATAATTGTTATGGTTTTGCCGTAACGATGACCAAAATTTCCCATGTTATTCCAATGGGGAAATCGCCAGAACATGTTTACACTTTAGACTTTCACAAACTCCTCCCAGGGCGTTAGCCCTATTAACCTGAAATTTGGTGAGACTCATCTTCAGGGGTGGACCATCAAAAGGTATCCACATTTTTATTCAAAAAGTCACGGTGTCTGTGCGGCAAAGCCGCACATTTTGCCAAGAATTCAAAATAAAATTGCTTTTTGATGGTAAAACAAAGGGGAGAAGATGTGACAGCGTCACAGATTCAGCAGTAGGCATAATAAAAGGACCATTGGGGCGCGTTAGCCACGCCCCCTCCTCTTGCGGCGTGGCGGTGTAGCGGCGGGGGGCCGATCATTGCCGCTTGCGGCTTTAATTTTATTTTGTTATTCTTTTTTTTTCTTTGGAGGTTGTGGGTAAATCATCTCTTTCCTGCTTATGATCACGTGCATGTTTAAGGTGAATTTGTGTCTCTTCAAAGGTTGCTCTCAAACAAACAAAGATATTTTGTACAATTCATTTCAACTTAATATGACAGCAAATCAATTAAATGGTTTCTTGATCAGGACTAGACACAGTTCTGGACATTTTTATATGATTCAGTGAAAATAAATGGTGTTGTTGAGCTCACACTTTCATCCTCTGATGAGCTCAATTTGTATTTTTCCACAATGTACTCTTTGTCAAGCAGTGTATTCAAAAGTCAAATTTATTTTAGTGTATGATAAATTTGACCTTCTTGAGCGAATCCCCTCAACGATACTGAAAATGCTCTCAAAAAGTTAAAAAAAAAAAAAAAAACAACTTTGCGGTGCAATTTCAAAACTGAGATCTCAAAGAAGCAGCGTTCAACCCTTTTTATGTCCAAGCCAAATGTAAACACAGGAAGAAAAAGAAAATCCCACAAGCAACAACTTTATTTGGCGAAATCTACAGTATTTTTAGACTTCAATCGTGTGTCAGTCCAGGTCTTGATAGTATGTTCCAGAGGTATCTATGCACTGTGTCCATGGGAGGAGTTTTGGGGCCAAGATACATAGTTCTGAAGTCCGAGATAATCCACAGTGCTTACATTCATCTCAGTCCAATATTTCTGAGCAATAAACAGTCCCAAAACACATGGTAATGTCGAGCCACTTGGCAACCGCAATTTCTCCAGAAACTACCATAGTATTTCCCTTTTGACATGGTGTTATAAAGAAACATACATTTTTTGTGAATTGAGAAGTACATATATTTTCCCATTCTTCCTCTGTCACATCAAAATGACCTCCTCTTTCCCATTTATTTAAAAAAAAATTTGGTTGAATGGTTACAACAGTTTTCCTTGACAGAATGCCTTTTGAGCACCACCACATTTTCCAAACTATGTATAAAAAATAGAAACTTGTGAAAGTTACAGACTCACAATTTTTGTCACACACATTTACAACATTGCGGATGAAGTGTCTTGCAATTATTTTGAAGTATAAAAGTATTTATTAGCAATGGAACACAATTTGAGACACTCTTCTATGTATATTTTCTCATTATGTATATTTTTTGCCCTTGTTTTTCTGCTTTTGCCAGTCAATCCAAGTCTTAGGCACATGATTAGAGCATTTCACACATACTTTTGTTGACCTTGTTGAAGTGGTGACCTTCTATATAAATATACTTTCATTAACTTGATCACAAAATGAGACACGACTTCATATAGTCCGGCCCCAGTGTGAGTGATATTAGCTCAGATTTAACGACCCGCTGCAGTCGTTTGTCACAATTGGAGGATAAGCGTGTTTCAAAGTCTTTTCACGCGCGCAGAATTCCTCCATCTGGTATTTAAGATGTTTGACCAGGAACTAAAGAAGTGCTGGAAAACACAGGCAATCTGGGTCACAAGGTGCACCGGGACTTTTCAATATTTCAGTTTTTCTCTGTTCCATCCTGATGATTGGTTCTCCAATCTACACAAATATTATTTCAAAGCTGATTTTTTTATATTTTGCATTACATTTTCTTTCACATGCTTATCCCTGACACCCCAAATAACAAACATTGAATGTCAAAAGGGTTGTTTATTTACGTTTGTTTTTTATGGACATGTATTTTAACATTTTTTATTGTAATGAAACTTGTATAAGAGTCACTGCAGTCACAATATTCTGGTTATAATCTGAAAATACTTTGAAAAACGTGCATACTAACAGTGAGCTGGGTCGCCTCTCCGCAGATCTGACTTGAAACACGACCTATTTTACAGGTTTAAAAAGTGTTGTCAAAATAGTAAAACAAAGGAGACTCAATAACTGTTTCTATACCACTATAATAATAATTATGATAATAATTGTAACATTCAGCTCAAAATAACAGCACTTTCTCAACATTCTCATGTGATCTTATGCTAATTCTAATAAAGTTTAAGATTACTATAAAACTGTTCTGGAAAGTACAATTTTGTAATTTTTTTCAGCTCAGTTCTAGTACTAGTTTGATACTTTTGACAACCCCAGTGTAACAAATGCAGTCATATCATAGAGCAAAAAATAAATAAATAAAAACAAGTTAACTTTGATGTCACGGGGCCATCTGGTGTTTGTAAAATGTAAATGCATCCAAAATGTGCCTTCACTGTAAGCCAAATAAAACTTTATTTGTTTTAAATAATGCATTTTATTGATTGGTTTGATTGTTCGTTTCTTTGTATTATTAATCTAATTTGATGACGTGATCTTTTAGGCCAGTCAATACACATTCTTCAAACTCTATTGCCTAAATTATGCAAGTAATAGATGATTTATTGAGCTACAACCAATGCAAATGATCGATTTCCATTAAACCTTCCCAGATAATGCATCATTATCATGTTTTTGGGACTGTCAGAAGAACATTCATAAATATTAGACTTAAATAGAGCACAGCAATTTTAAAACTGGGGGGGAAAGGCCATCGCTCAGATAAATACATATTTATATAGATCACTTTCTCTTTAAACCTAAAGATGGACATACTTGCCAAATGTGTGTGCCTTATTTGTACTTTTTTTTAGTCATAGTACTCACTGTATTCATAGGTTTCAGAAAGATGATTCCTTCCTGAGCTGAAGGATTGTTACTGTGCCAAATCAAGAAGGAATCCATGAATAGTGTTTGTTACTCCCGCTCTCTGTCTGTTTTCTTTCTCCTTATTTTAAAAAAAAGTAAATAGATCTCCAAAAATAATAATCATCTGACCTGCCATGCACGTCAAAAAGAAGAAAAAAATAACATTCTTTTTTCAGCATTTTGGAACAGCTTCAAGCCTGTTATTGTCATTATAACCACCAGAGGGCAGCACAATACTATTCTAAACTTCATTTCGTTTCTTAATGCAGTTACAAGAGAACACAGCAGAGCAGATTCACAATAAATACTTTATTCTCGACATTGAAAATATACAATCCCAGTTTAGAACGAGCCTTCCCTCGACTCCGTTACGTTCATCCGTTCCTATTTTACGCCTGAATGCAGCTCGCCGAAAAAACAATATATCTCATAAATACTTGAACGAAACACAAAACTTACAGCACCAGTGACAAACACGTTCTTTGGATTCATGCAGATGTTGAAGCATGAGATACTTTATGAAATGTGAAATTCAATAGGCACGAGAAGAACGCTACACCACTGGCAATTTCCCTCACGTCATTGTGCTTTAAAGGTGCACTATGTCACTTTTCTGCTGGCGGGTTCTTCCACTCCTTGACTCTGTGGAGATGTTATTGTTTGCCTGAAAGGTTCCCTGTTAGGGCATTAATCGCTCCATGGAGACTCGTTCCTCCGCTCGTTGCTCAAACTCGATCACTTGGCCGTCGCTTCCCGGAGTTACGTCAAATCAAACGTTCCTTCCTGTGCGAATTAGGGATGGAATTTCGGTTATCGGAGGGTTATATTTGGCACCGATATTGCCCCGAACTCTGTGTGTGCTCGTGTGTCATTTCCTGTTAGTCCTTTGTGCATAAGATTAGTCTTTTTCACGAGTAAAAGTTGAAATAGGAGGCCAATTAGGCTAAAAAATATGTCTGAATGTTTACACATGCATGTCAGGAAGTGTTATGTATCCTTTTTTTAATTTGACAAATAAAAATATACGAGAGCGCCTTTATTTTGTTGAATTTATGTTTGAAGGGTCAAAAAGTGTTTCTTTGTGAAGATTATGCATCAAGTTACGAGTGTGATGTCACTTTCTGTAATTTTTCCACAGATTTTTCAACGTTTTGCCACAAATATTGGATCGATTGGTGTAAAACTATGATTTATATCTACAACAGGTATAAATACACCCAATAAAGTCAAATCAAAGTAATTAGAGAAATTATATGTTGAATTAATGTTTGAAGGGTCAAAAGGTGTTTCTTTGTGTAGATTATGCATCAATTTTGACGAGTGTGATGTCACTTCCTGTAATTTTTTTCAGCAATTTTTCAAAGTTTTCTCCACAAATATCTGATCGATTGGTGTAAAACTATAATTCATATGTACAACAGGTATAAATACACAAAATAAAGTCAAATCCAAGTAATTAGATCGTCGTAAAAACTTGTCATACGCACTTGAAAAGTCAGTTAGCCTTTAGCTCAGATGGTAATTTATGCAGACGCTAATTGTCATCTAAAATAATGCTTTACATATTCAGCTGTGACGTTTAATATCTTTGACCTAAATGTGTTTGAATGTGTGCATCTTCATGAGTTATAATTAGCTTTTTTGGAGGGCTAATGCTAACGAGACTGGCGCCGTATTTTACAAGAACTTCCCATGTTGCTTAGCTATCGATAGCGTTAGCATCGAACGCCGCGTCTGCTAGTTTACACACGTCCCTGAGTAACACCGCCATGCAAAGTTACAGGTCAGATCTGTGGAGACGCACACCTGCTCACAGTACCAATGCGTTTTTCAACATATTTTTAAGCAATAAAAATGAAAGGCAATGAAATGAATTCTATATAAGTTTTAAGTCATATTTCAGAACCTACAATAACATCTCCATAGCACCTTCAACAGAATTCAATCTGGATCCAGTGAAACTTAAACTTTGGCTTTCAAACTAGTTGAAAATCACTGCCCGGAAGAAATAAATGGATCAAAATGAACCGTAATTCCTGACCTCCGTCTCACAAACCACAAAAGCAGCACAGATGAACATTCATAGCATAATACAACATAATCATGACTACAACTGAAGCTTTTTCTACAACATAATCAGAGGTCTAATTTCCATTCACTTTTGACGTACAGTGTGCTCTGGTAAATGCTCAACTACACAATGCGTTTTGATGGTGCACAGTTGACTTTTTGTAACGCTTTCACAGTGGGGACTCGCTTGCGACGGGAGCAGTCCTGAATTGTGGCCGATAGAGCGGAGACAGGCCACAGGGGGCAGGGGAGAGCAGCTCGCTTTTCTCATTAGAGTCCTCCTCGGCTTCAAGCAGCGGATAGGAGCAGTTATTGTTGCTCAAAACTATACTTTTTAAGAGGCTGTTTTGGGTTTCATCTTCCTCCTCCTCCTCCTCCTCGCTCTCCTCTCCCTTCACCGTCAAATAGTACAAGTCTTTTCCTTTGCCGCCGCTTTCTTCCTGATCGGATGATTCGGACAGTTCCTCCACGGAGTTGTACGAGGAACCGGAGCGGCGTTTGTCAACGTCCGAGTCGCCCGCTCTGCAGCTCTCCAGCTCCCACAGGGCGCCGTGGGAGGAGTCGGAAATGTCGGAAATGTTGGCAGAGAAGTTGCCCTCGTCGCAAGAGCTGCACCCGCTGCCGTCTCTGAAATGCCCCTTCGGCGGCGGGTCGGAAAGTTGCACCGTGGCGTAGTGGACCGACGACTGCGCGGAACTGACCGGCGTTTCGGGAGGTGGCGGCGGTGCAGAGCCGGCGTCGGGGTCTGAATTGCACGCGTTCTCGACGGAGTGTTCGCCGGGTAGTTTCTCAAAGGTGTTGCGGGTTTCAGGCGCGGCGGGGTCAGGCGGAGGTCGGAGCGGCGAGGGGAGGTCGGGCTTGTCCATGATGACCACGGTGGAGATGTTTTCGGCGGTCAGCAGCAGGGGCCAGGTGGGATGAGCCTCTGGAGCTCTGAGGATGTGGTCGAAAGTGTCCACCTGCAGAGACACAACATGTTAGATGTGTCAATAATCATTAAGGGTAATTACACATGTATAAACTACAACTAATTAAGCATGTCAACAGTCGTGCCACGTGGTGCTGTAACGAGTAAAAAAATCATGCTGAAATACCTTTTTATTACAAAGACATTAGTGAATACATTTTTTTTTTTAATTTTAAATATTACATATTTTCACCTATAATACACTTCTTTTTACACTACATTTATAAATATTTCCCCATCTAAAAGCCTTTATTTTGTTGAAAATGTGATTAGAAACATCTAAAAATACTTGATCCTTAAATCAAGGAGTCTCTATTTAGCATATTTTGATCTAAAATTGTCAAATTGTTATAATCCTTCTCATTATCTGGACTATACAGACTGTAAAACACATACAAAAAGACCTTTTAGAACAAAGACAGTGATATTATTAATTAAATCTGTTTTATGAAGATTTTGTATGAATTTGGTATATTCTGATTTAGCAGCAAAGGAATTTAAACAGTTTTGCTCTTTTACTGATTTATTACAGATTTTTTTTATGAATATGCACTGTCCCTGAAAAAAATACATTAAATAAAATAAATAAAATAAATAAAATAAATAAAATAAATAAAATAAATAAAATAAATAAAATAAATAAAATAAATAAAATAAATAAAATAAAATACAATAAAATACAATAAAATACAATAAAAATGAAAATACAATAAATAAAATACAATTAAATTAAACACAAATAAATACAAAAAAACTTGTAATAATAAGATAAGATAAGATAAACCTTTAATATCCACACAAGGGGAAATTTCGTTGTTACAACGCAATAGAAACAGGAGGAAAGGACAGATTATAGGAAGTTTCAAAACACACTCTTAATAGAACTCTTATGAACAAAACAAAAAACTCTTATTAACAAAACTCCTCTCCTATTTTAATAGGGAATGGAGGGGAGGAAATAAAATAAAATAAAATAGATAAAAAAATACAAAATAAAGATAAAAATCAGATAATAATAATAATAAAATAATGATAATAGAATAAAATAAAAATACAAATAAAATAAAATAAAGTAAAAATAGCTAGCACAAGACTAGGTAATCCTATTAGCAGGTAAGTAAACCGTATGTAAAAAAAACAAAATAGAACACTCTTATTTACAGGTATTGCACATGGTTGATTCCGTATTGCACATGAATATGATGGTATTGCACATGGTTACATCAGTATTGCACATGTTCAGGGCTAGCAGTGTTTGTTGTAATCATTTGAATTGTATTAGATTATTGAACACTCCAGTCACAAGCACCAGTAAACATTACGACTTAGTTCACCTTTCTGAAGTCCACTCCCTTGGCCCAGGAGCACTTGTTCGGGTTGGGCACTTCCTTCCACACAATTCTCTTCATTCTGTGGACACAAATAGCGCTTTTCTCAGACCACATTCACTGCATTCGTCTCCCCGTTTTGCTCCCAGTCCGACTCCCTCGTTCTCCCTCCTCCACATCCAGGGTAATTACACTCTCATGACCCGTTAAATGTCATTGTGCCAAACCGTCACCTCCAGAGTCTTATCCGCGGATCAAGACTAACGCTCTGAGATTAACGCAATTAATCATGTCTCATAGGTCACAGCAACATAAGTAGACAATAACACATCTTTCCACAGAAGATTTTATAATAACTGATGCATAAGAAGACATAAAAGCAGCCGGACAAACCCTTTTAAATGTATAATATGGACAAAAGCATCAGCTGCAGTAAAAGAAAAGCACAATGAAACACTGATATTAGTCATAGAAGTTACGTGTTCGACTCTGCGCAGCTCAAATCGTATCATATTACAAAAAAATAACCGCATTGGTGCAGAAAAAAGTTGTACGCGCTAAAAATGGAGCCGTGAGACTAAATAAATATGCAAAAACAAGCAATCAAAATGGATTATTGCATGGATTGTTAGGTCACAATAACAGGAGGAAAGTGTGGAATAAAGTAAAATAATGTAAAATGAGAGGTGAGTTTGACACTCACTGGTTTTGGGAGAGGACCAAAGTGACCAAGAGCACGACGGACAGGAAGGTGATGATGATCAGGAGCACGTGGGCACCAGGTTCTCGCTTGACCGCTGCACGGATAAAACACAAGGTTTTACTCAATTATAAATCCAGAACTCTTTGAAATGAGAGTGAAATCAAAGCATTTTCAAGTACACGTCAAAGCATAGTGATCACTACATCTGGAGTAGGTATCTGGAAAGTATTTATCTTTAGTTAGTTCAAGTTAAATGAGCAAAATATATATGTATACACATTAATTTCACTAAGAAATTGATTTGCATTATAGTTTGGGAACAAATCTTTTACTATTTAATATTGAAGTACCTTTTTTTGTCAATACTCCAGTGGATTCTTTATCTCATACTTTTACTTGAGTATTTTTTGCTCTTGTATCTGCTGTACACTAGGTTTACTTAAGTAACTACCGCGGCTCGGGAAAGTAATGACTCAAATTTCTTCTTCATATTGATTAATCACGATTTTTCATTGTTTTTTCTTTCTCTTTTTATAAAAACACACTTTACCTGCCATTTATTTTGTCCATATGCTGCACTCTACATAATGCACATACTTGTGTTTTCTCTACTACAGTGTTGCCGTTATGTATACTTTTAACATGAATCCATATTTTGATTTCTGATTCACATTTGTGGGACGGATAAAGCTTCTCTTAGCTCTTAAAATGACTTAATTTCACCATCACAAGCGAGACAGACCTTTGAATTAGTGCAATTTAAACAAAACATTTAACTTTTTACCCCTCCAAAGACTAAACTCTTGTGCCACTGTGGCCTAAAGAACATTCTCTCGTTTGTGAACTGTGTATTTATGTGTATATGTGTGTATTTCTGTGTATATATGTGTATTTACAGACCTTTGGTGTGAGCTGGCTGTCCTTCGCCATCAGTAAACACGGGGTACAAATAGAAGTCGTACTCCTCTGAACCAATGAAATCCCCTGCAACAGGAAAGAAGAAAGAGTTAGTTGTGTGTTCAGGATTATTACTAGATTAAACTTTATACAGTACAATATTCTGAGGTCCCCTCGGAGAAGCAACAGAACTAAACAATGAGTCACAGAAAGACTCAAGCTGCTTCTTATTGAACATTTTGAACATTAGTAAGCAATTGATTTTTATTATTATTATATATTACATATATAAAACCGATAATTCATTGTGCATGAACTGCTGATATATTAATGCGTGAAAACATGATGTATTCAAGGATTAGTTCACAGGGATTTATCAAGAATGACCCTGATTCCGAGTTGTTTTGCTTAAAGCCTAAAAAAAGGCCCCACTAAAGCTGAGGGGCCAATAATGATGAACTAAAGAAAATCCATCACTTATGTATGTTTAATTCTCATCTTAGACTTGGCACGTATCTTGTGTCTTTTGCGAACAGAATTCATCATGATTCTTTAAAATCCTCATGAATTCATCATTTTTGTTCAAATGTTCTCAAAACTGGTGAATGTCTTGTATTAATACTCAGAATAAGTTTAAAGGTCATTATGAACTAACAGAATTTCCATGTTAGTTCATTACAGTAGTTAATGGTCACGAATCATCAACTAATATCAATAGTTCATGTACCGTTATTATAAAACATTACCAAAGGTTTAAACCGTATTTGAAAGCTTCTAAAAAGACAATTAATAGCTGAAAATCCTAAATGATGAATTATTTTTGACATATTGATTGAATAATGCCGCTCTCTCTGTTGTAAAAGGTAACAGAGGTTTAGTCTGTAAAAGGTTTAGTCTGTATAGTCCAGATAACAATTACAATCATCAAAACATGACTCGTATTGTAATGGTCACACACTTATTCATCTTAATCTACTGAACCGAATCCCCTGGGGTCAGAGGTCATGCACAGCGGCGTTACACCATCACGTGCAGCGGGCATCACCTTGTACGTGGACGGGCCGGTCGGTGTAGGGCAGCCTCCTCCAGGTCGGCGAGCTCCGGTGTATTTCCTGATGCGAGCGCGTCCACTGCAGCACCATGAACCGAGGGGCGGAGCTACTGTCCAGAAGTGACCACGACACGGACACGCACGAGCTGTTCACCGCCAGCACGTGGAAGGAACGCACGGCGCCCCCTGCAGCGCACAAACACACACACACGTCCTCAAGCTCTGGACCGGGGGCAAAACTAAGACCATATTTATGATGACAAACACGCAACATCCAAAGGTAGAAATGTCAGTTTGTTTTTCATGTCTTTTGTCGGTATTTTAGCTTCATAAAAACAGTAATTTACGGTAAAACGTGAAATATACATGGAGAGTATAAGTATTTGTCCTGTGATACCTAAAACTCAGGACTTTGCCTTCATCACAAATGCTAAAAATCTGTTGTAAACTATGAATTACCATATTTTTCATAGTTTTGGCGTAGGTGCGACTTATACTTATATTTATACTTATATACTTATACTTACGGTACACTCCGGACTTATATGTGATATTATTTGTTATTTTCACACTTGCAACCGCATTTCATACTCCAGTGCGACTTATATATGTTTTTTTCTTCTCTATTATGCATTTTTTGGCTGGTGCGACTTACACTCTGGTGCGACTTATACTCTGGTGCGACTTATAGTCCGGAAAACACGGTAAGTAAAGTAAAAATCAAAATAAAATAAAAAACTGCCTTGATTTGTCAGATTTTGTGACATTCTGAGTTCTCAATCCCAGTTTCTCCACTGAAATCACATCGTGTTCCACTACGTTTAAAGGGTCTGTAAGTCATTATTAACGTGTTCCAGCCTCATTGTTCTAATAGAGAATATAGAGAATATCGTGATATGAGTGTTTGTTTCGTGTGGACGGGCCGAGCGATTGCAGAAACATGAACCATAAACCAAGACAAAATATCTGTATTTTAGAATGTTTTACAGTCATCGGACGGTTCAAAATCACAATTTAAATCTATAAACGTCACAAATAGCAGCAACCGTACATTTATTTTCAACAGCAAATCAGGAAGTTTAATCTTAAAAACATCTTAAAGCTTCTCCCCAACACACTTTAAACTAGCACTTTAAGTACCGGTATATATGTATTTATTTGATCAAAAACGCAATCTTTTTAGCATTTTTTAGTATCTATTTCACAGCGTCAAAATGTTTGTGTTTTGTAACTTTTGACCATTGTGTATTTTTTATGTTTTACCGTGCACTCCACTGTGTTTTTAAACTACAAACTGCCAAAAAAACTAAACTGAACTGCACTAAACTAATAAAGCCTTGTGCCTTGTTTTCCCGCTTATTACACAAAGAACTTAAATAATCACATATTCACTTCGCGTATTAGTACTTCAACCCGTCGCCTTTTGTCCAAACTAAAACACCTTTCAATCACTTGACTCACGTTTGACCCGTCTGTTCAAGGTGATGTTGAAGTTGTCCGCGGAGCGTCCCCGGCTGTTGTAGGTTTCCACGGTGACGCTCTGGACGTGGCGGTCCCAGTCGAAGCTGTGCGACGGCTTGAGCCCGATGCGCTCCTCCGTCGCCGGACCGGTCAGAGGCTCGCGGCGGATTATCAGCCCGTCCACGCAGTACGACAGGCCCGACGTCTGGAGGTGCTGCGAGGAGAGGACAACGGTATTTATGAACGCAATCGTCGTGGGGATGAAAAATATACAAGTGAAGCTATGTCGATTGTGGCTAGTAACGGTTATTTTAGAAGTCCACCAGCCAAAAGCCAAAAAAATGCTAATTTCTGTCATAGATTGAGACTTTTTAAATACTGTATTTTCCGGACTATATGTCGCACCTTTTTTCACAGTTTGGCCAGGGTGCGACTTATACTCCAGAGCGACTTATATGTGATATTATTTGTTATTTTCAAACTGTAATATGTAACATAACTGTTAATATGTTACGTTAACATACCAGACACTTACCACAGTTCTGTCTGTGCGTCATGTAGCTGAAGGTGTTAGCTTTAGCATATGTACACCTATTCACCATGTTCTCTCATCTGTTATTATTTTAAATCGCATTTCAAGATTAAATATCTGTTCTTGGTTTTAGGTTTTATCAAATAACTTTCCCCAAAAAATGTGACTTATACTCCAGTGCGACTTATATATGTTTTTTTCTTCTCTATTATGTTTTTTTTTGGCTGGTGCAATTTATACTCTGGTACGATTTATAGTCCGGAAAATACGGTAGATTTTAAACCAAATAAAGGCTGAAATACGGTGACTGAAGCCTTTTGGATAGTGAATATTTACAAATAAATAGCGTGTTGTTTTTGGACAATTTTATGTTATAATGTTGCAGTCTTCGGTATAAAACGTATTTTTGAAGCGTTTTGGAGTCTGTGTAGTTCAGAGATAACGATAACAATGATCAAAATGCAACTGTAAAAAATCCGTGAGATGATTTTTTAATGTTCCGCAGTGCAACTTTAATATATATTGCATTTACAGCGTTCAATTTTCTGCGTTTTTATTGTAAAACATTGTAAATCACGCTTTCTTTCACAGATTCCTGACCTGTAGCTAAGTTTAATACCGCAACATCATCTCAAGCGACGCCCGCCATCAAAAAAAAAATGTACGCACTGCACCTTTAACGACTAGAAACTGGACCAAAACAAGAACGGCCCTTTTGAGGCTCTGTTACATCAGCAAATATTTTAAGTTTAAGTTCTGTGAGGAGAAAATGCACGTGGCAGGTATTTTTGATAACGTTTTTCCGGATCGTTTTTCTTTTCCTTTCAACGCACCAGAAAGCAAAAGACAAATGATCCGACAAAGATAATCGAACAGGAAAAAAACGTTCCTGTTCCTTGCGTTTTATGTAAATAAAACGTGACATGTTACTGCTGCTGCTGTGTCACGATGAACTGTCGATCTTCGTACCTCGAAAAGCAAAGTCACTGTAGTTTGATTTCCGCTCGGATCCTCGGAAAATACTCTCCAGAAATCCGGACCACGCTCAGGCGCTGCAGAAGTATGAGATTACAGTATGAGATTAGAAAAATACTTTATTGATGCGTGTGTTTGGTGGTAATTAGTGCCACGGTCTCGAAATGGCCGTGAAACCGGTCACAACTTTTCAGTATTTCCACGCTCTGACTGTAACTGTCTGAATTACAAAATAAAGTAAACGTGACAAAAACAGCCAGATAAAAAAAGTATTTAATGTATTCATTTAATTTGTTTTATTTTGTTTAATTTGTTTAATTTGATTTAATTAATTTATTTAATTTATTTGATTTAATTGATTTAATTGATTTAATTGATTTAATTGTATTATTTTATTTATTTTATTTATTTTATTTATTTTATTTATTTTATTTATTTTATTTATTTTATTTATTTTATTTATTTATTAAAACCACTTAATTTAGCTTCTAAAAGATTATTTTTATAATAATCTTTTTATTTATATCAAAATTATCTATTAACTGAACAATCGTGGCGTCCCTAGTGGTGACTAAAGTCGTAAAATTGTGAAAAATCTAAACATTTTCTTATTTCTTTATACGTAAAAAGAAAGATTCAATCCCAAATCTCCTTTCTGCTGTCGCCCCATGGAAACACTCTTAATCTAAACTGAATACATAACACATTAGGATCCACTGTAGCCCCCCCTGGACAGCCCTGGTGGTCCCGCGCTGTACCTCGGCTGTTCTGGGGGACGGAGTAGACGGGGTCGCTCCAGTCGCTCCAGTATCCCGAGCCGTGGACGGGCAGACACTGCACTTGGACCGCGTACGACACACACGCGTTCGGGATGGAGGCCTCGTCACCGTGGGCGACCACCGGGGGCTGAACCTTCGGCGGGACCAGATCAAAACATCTTGACATTTGAACAGTCTGCGCGATTAGAAAGTACGTTATCGTCTTTATAACAAACAATATCACATATAAGTCGCTCCGGAGTATAAGTATATGTAAGTCGCACCCCGGCCAAAACTATGAAAAAAGGTCCAGAAAATACGGTACATAGGCACATTCCAGATTAATTGTTAAAATACGGTTTAAATATGGAGATACTTAAAGCGCTAGATTAGATGAAGATTGATTAATGCATTAGTTTGGATGAGAAGAAGCCGTCAGTTCACTTAAAAACAGTTTTACGCTCTCACAAAGAAGCACATTCACACAAAGACATGCCGTAATTGCAGAATATTGCACATTGAACAGGCACTTTAGCCCGTCATAAAGTGCTATTTCTTTGAGTTAAAGAGCCTGATGCTAATGACTGTCTCTCATTTGAAGCGCCGATTTAATTTATTCAAACGGTTAATACTTCTTCTTAAAAGGGCACTTTGTAATACCTTCATTGAAATGTTTTATTGCTGAAGCGACTTATTTCCTTCAAGATGAATGGTGTAGCTTTAAAGAGAGCAAATGAAACACGGGGAAAAAGACGTACGTTTGACCAAAAAACACTTAAAACCAATGAGAAGAACATTCTGTCTTTGCATGTTTAAATTACTTTCACTGAAAATAACCACGATGTTTTCGATGTTTTATGTTTCTCAATTAAAGTAAGAATTCAAGCTTCAATTGTCAGCAAATAAGTAAATAAATCGTCATTCGTCCGACGGCGGACACTTTGTTAAAAACATCTCATTTCTTATTAGGATGTGAATGAATGCGAGGTCATGTCAAACTGTGGACGCAAAAAGACACGGAATAAACAAGAAAAGAAGCAATATCCAGATGCTTTTTCTTGTGCAATTTAAAAAAAACTAGACATGTATTTGAATTAGTGTCGATGCTGAGAGTTATATCTTATCTTATAACTACTGTACGACCAGTGGTATATAATAATGAGTGTATAATTGTATCAAAAAATCATACATAACATATAACACTTGCTTTTCAAGATTTAAAGTTATTGGGAGGGAAGTTAAAATACCGTATTTTCCGGACTATAAGTCGCACCTTGTTTCATAGTTGTGGCCGGGGTGCGACTTATACTTATATTGATACTTATATACTTATACTCCGGAGCGACTTAGATGTGATATTATTTGTTATTTTCACACTTGCAACCGCATTTCATACTCCAGTGCAACTTATATATGTTTTTTTCTTCTCTATTATGCTTTTTTTGACTGGTGCGACTTATAGTCCGGAAAAAACGGTAGTTAAACTTTTCCTCAATATCAAAATGTGAAAATACAGTATATGACCATGTATCTGACCCAAGCTGCACTCACAAGACTCAAAAACAACTATTTATACAGGAAAATACACATGAATAGTGTATTAATATGCAAAACAGCAGATTAAGCTCATGATTCTCTCCCGAATCTTCCGCTAACTCTCTCTGTCCTCGCCTTTTCCTGCTGTTGTTCCATCTAAAACCCGCTAACCTCCGAAACGTGTGGACTGCTGTGGAACACAAACGATTCGGTTACACTGACCACATAGTGACACTCACCGTCCACTCGGGCCGGCCCATGGCGGACGGAGCGTGGAAGCGGAACCGGCACTTCACCTGCTCCAGAGAACGCGGGTTCCACGAGACGGAGAGGAACCCGGGTGTGCGGGTCACTGCAGCCACCTGGGAGGGTGCGTGCGGCTTCACTGCGGGGACGGTAAACTTGTTAGCATATTCTTTATGCTATAGTTTTCTGAATAACTGTTAATATGTTACGTTAACATACCAGACACTTACTACAGTTCGTTGTCTGTGTCATGTAGCTGAAGGTGTTAGCGTTAGCATACGTACACCTATTCACCATGTTCTCTAATCTGTTATTATTTTAAATAGCATTTCAAGATGAAATGTCTGTTCTTGGTCTTGGATTTTATAAATTAGATTTCCCCAAAAAATGCGACTTATACTCCAGTGCGACTTATGTGTTTTTTTTTTCTCTATTATGCATTTTTTTGGGCTGGTGCGACATATACCCCGGAAAATACGGTACATGCTTTTACACGGTGTCTGTGTCTGTGTCTGTGTCTGTGTCTGTGTTTGTGTTTGTGTTTGTGTTTGTGTCTGTGTCTGTGTCTGTGTCTGTGTCTGTGTCTGTGTCTGTGTTTGTGTTTGTGTCTGTTTTTATGTCTGTGTCTGTGTTTGTGTCTGTTCTTATGTCTGTGTCTGTGTTTGTGTCTGTTTTTATGTCTGTGTCTGTGTTTGTGTTTGTGTCTGTGTCTGTGTCTGTGTTTGTGTTTGTGTGTGTGTCTGTGTTTGTGTTTGTGTTTGTGTTTGTGTCTGTGTTTGTGTTTGTGTTTGTGTTTGTGTCTGTTTTTATGTCTGTGTCTGTGTTTGTGTTTGTGTCTGTGTTTGTGTCTGTGTCTGTGTTTGTGTCTGTTTTTATGTCTGTGTCTGCGTTTGTGTTTGTGTTTGTGTCTGTGTCTGTGTCTGTGTCTGTGTCTGTGTCTGTGTTTGTGTTTGTGTTTGTGTTTGTGTCTGTGTCTGTGTTTGTGTTTGTGTTTGTGTCTGTTTTTATGTCTGTGACTGTGTCTGTGTTTGTGTTTGTGTTTGTGTCTATGTCTGTGTTTGTGTCTGTGTCTGTGTTTGTGTCTGTGTTTGTGTTTGTGTCTGTGTTTGTGTTTGTGTTTGTGTCTGTGTTTGTGTTTGTGTTTGTGTCTGTGTTTGTGTTTGTGTTTGTGTTTGTGTCTGTTTTTATGTCTGTGTCTGTGTTTGTGTCTGTTTTTATGTCTGTGTCTGTGTTTGTGTCTGTTTTTATGTCTGTGTTTGTGTCTGTGTTTGTGCCCGTGTCTGTCAGTGCTCACCGTGGTCCACAGGAGACATGTAGACGGGTTTGGAGGTGATGGGGCCGAGGGGCGTGTCCCTCTCCAGCCACAGCCTGTAGCAGTTCATCCGGAGCGGGCGGATGCTGCAGAAGCTCTGGTTGTCGCACTCGGGGCCCGGCCCTCCGAGCGTCTCCCCCGCCGCCTCCCTCTGCTCCATCTCCTCACACAGCACGTCAGCCCACCTGCAGCAACACGCACACGCTGTCACAAAGCACGGGCAACACCGAGCGCCTCACACTAAGCACCTCACACCAAGACAAATAATAATAACGACAATGAAATGACAAAGTATTTACAAGATTTTCGCACCTTTTTTCATAGTTGTGGCCGGGGTGCAACTTGTACTTATATTTATACTTATATGCTGATACTTATACTCCGGAGTGACTTATATGTGATATTATTATTTTCACACCGCACTTCATACTCCAATGCGACTTATATATGTTTTTTTCTTCTCTGTTATGCATTTTTTGGCTGGTGCGACTTATACTCCGGAAAATACGGTACTCATTTAAATTGACCATGCAGACGTTTAAGTTATGGTTGTCATTCGAGTTTAATTGCTTATTTTGATCAAGATGGCCTAGCCCTAGACATTGCCGAGAACAGGGGTACCGGTCCGCAACGCGTTTGCTACCGGGCCGCAAAAAATGGAAATAATCTATCAGTGACGCATCTTCTCCGACGTAACTTTGGCCTGTCACTCATGACACTAATGAGCTCGTCTGTGGATATATCATGAAAAGCCTGATAGGAAATTGCAAATGAAATCCATTAACTATAATGGCAAGTATATTATCATATCTCTGTTCTTGTCCTGCGTGAGAACATTTCTGATACGTGCATTATACATGATACGTCATCGCGGATGCGTCGCATCAAACGCGCTGCCCAAAAGTCGACCCACAAGCCAGCGAAAATGAGTAAAAAACAAAAGTCTTTCAAGAGCATTTTTACAAAGGGGAAAAGGCCAAGTGAGGAGCAGACGAGGAGCCAGCGAGGATTTTGGAGGACACGTCACCTGGGCCAGCATTCTGCAACTGCTACGCGATCACCTGTTTTTACTTTTACAAGAGTTTGAGCGCTACTTCCCGTGCGCAAAAGATCCATGAACTGCGTGTCAATGGATCCACGACCCATTAAACCGGGCGAATCGAGCATGTGCAACAAGAGGACAAGCTGTTGGAGATTGAATGCAACAACTCTGCACATTCTGGATGAAAATCAAGCCAGAATATCCTGACATCGCCACAAGAGCACTAAAAACCTTGCTACCATTTCCAACATCCTCTGTGTGAAGCGGCTTTTCTGCAGTTACGGCAACAAGACAAAACTAGAAACACACTGGGTGTCATTGTCTCCCATCACTCTTAATGGGACCATCTCATTGCACAGAAACACGCGCAGGGCTCCCACTGATTCAGTGGTGGTGAGTTGTAATTTTTTTGCACTTATTTTTGCCATATTTCTGTGATGAGCTTCCACCAGTCAGAAGAACAGTGAGGACACGTGTAACTGTACGTTATGTTACTCCAATTCAGATCTTTTGGTGTGGTACACTTAATAATGTACAAACGCGTCTTTTGAGAACATTTCGCCCTCTGAGCTGAATCAAATGGAAGCCTAAGCCCCGCCCACTTCCGAGCAAGTGAACCTGACCGCGACTTAACCTGGCACACCGGTCCGCAAAAATAAAACCTACATTATTCTGGTCCGTGGTGCAAAAAAGGTTGGGGACCCCTGGCCTAGAATACAATGTCCTTAACAGCTTATACATGTAGTTTTCTTTGCCGAATAACAACATACTGTGTAATTTCATATCCACAAAGCCCTTAATATCAGAGCACGTTTGAATTATGAATAAGTCTTTGTCTCCCTCAGGAGCCTTGTGGCAGCTGTGAGCAGAACTTTGCAATACATCATGAAAATAATGCTATGATAAAATATTTTTTTACAAGTGCAGCTAACGCAAGGGTGTTAATAAAACAGCGACATATGGTTAGTTTGTCTTACCAAGACTTGAATTTGGGATGGGTCAACCGGTTGGTCTTCCAGTTACAGTGCATTGCATTAATGTCCCCATTAGTTTGGCAGTTTATGGCAACATCAGCGCCTGGAACCAGAGCCACTATTAATATACACTTCCTGTTATTGTGCAATTCACGTCCAAACACTTTACTGTTTTGCCATTTTTACAGGACACATTTTAAGTGATAAACACATTAGAATAAATCTAAATAAATAGAGCTCGATTCCATAATTGAACAAACTCGCCTTGAACATAGATGAGGCTGTAGGTGAGGAAAAACTCCTGCGTGCACTGCAGCAGCTCGTACATGCCGCTTTCCGATGCCCGCACCGTAAGCTGGCTCACCTAAATAGAAAGAAACGATGTAAATAAATACATGCGGAAATGCTAAATGTTTACAACGAATCCAAAAAGTGCAGTGTCGCGTGGATGACTGGGAATTTGCTCGCTGTTTTTATGAAATTTGCGAGTCACATTTTTAAATAATCACATTTAAATAGCGTTTCCTACCGTCACGTTGAGGACACACACACACACACACACACACACACCACACACACACACACACCACACACCACACACACACACACACACACACACACACCACACACACACACACACACACACACACACCACACACACACACACACACACACCACACACACACACACACACACACACACACCACACACACACACACACACACACACACACACACACACATACACACACACAAAAACGTCCCATTTAGTCCAGAGTCTATGAATAAACAGTAATCTTAATTAAAATCTGAAGTTGTTTAGTCTTTTTTTGACATTTCTAATTAATAACGCCGCTGTCTTTGTTCCAAAAATGTATTTTCCTACGCGTTTCAGACTCCAGATAATGAAACAATGAGAAAATCGCTTCATTGTCGCGGTCCACCAAGTTACAGGTCAGATCTGTGTAAGAATGCGTGTATTTTTGAGCAATAAAACCTCTACAGTGGAATACTATGCAAGATAACCTTTGACCTTTACTTACCCGCTCGCTGATCGGACGGTACTGGCTGCTCGGAATCGGCTCTTGATAGTTGAGAGTCCAAAAGGCCGATTCGGCGTGAAAGTTGCGATCGTTGAACACGCAGTGGAGCGTCACGTCTTCGCCCGGACGCGCTCGCACGACCTCGGGGAAGTAGCTCACGACTGGGACAAAAAGTAAAAGTGAAAAAAACAATGAGTCAGACGTCGAGTCGAAGTAAACGGCCCTTTGTTTCGGTGGAACGACGTTGCGGAACAATCACCTGAAGCTGACAACGCCTCGTCGCTCGTCCTTTATGCACATTTTTCCCAAGGATTTTTAAAGTTTTGACATGTCTTTTGTCCAGTTTTCAAATGTGTTTCAAATGCTTCTTCGCAAACTTGAAACGTCAATGCGTTCGGTCGATCACATTTTTGTCCTCCTTTGGTTAGTTTTATTTAGAGCTTGCAAAAATACCAAAAAACCCTGATTTATTTCGTTTAAATTGTTGTTTAACGATCAGACTGTAGATGTTTTGACCTGTGGTGGACGAAGCACACGACTTAAAGTAGTAAAGTTACAAAAATCTAATTTACATTGATTTTGAGAACTTTTAAAGCGTTAAATGTAGGGATTTTGATAAAGAATTGCATTGATCTTTAGTCAACGGTAACAATTTGAAACGATTTACTAAATTTTTGTTGTGAATTTACGTGAATATTAACGTTTGCTCAAACTTTGGACTCAAAACCTTCAGGCAGAATGTCAGGATGATAAAAAAATAAATGTAAAAACTGGGCCAAAATGTCACTTTTTTTGAGAAATAAAAACTATATTAGAGCATCTTTATTTTTGTTGAATTAATGTTTAAAAAAAGAAAAAAAATAAGAGTTTTTATGGGTAAATTGTGCACAAACTTTGCACGAATAAGTGTAATTTTCAACCGATTTTTAAATTAACATTTCTCCACAAATAGCCACTCAATCTGTGTGTTTTTCTTTGCAACAGGTATAAATACACAGAATTAAGTCCTGCCACACTTAAAACCGTCTTTTCGCTTCAGAAAGACACGATTGTTGTCAGATGAAAGCTCAAGATTAACAATCCCCAATAAATGATGACGAAGTTCAACATTTGTGGATCATAAATTTGGATATTTTGTTCAAAAAACAGAGTTGTACCGGCCCCTGCCCTCCGTTTGAAATCACAACAGACTCAAACATCCACGACATGAACTGTGCATTCTGGTCGTATGGTAATTCATCATCTTTCATAACGTACATGGCCATATTTTCACACATGCATTTTAATCACATGTTCCCCCTGGCGCTGTGAGTGATTCAGGAGTATCAGCGCTTTACAACGGTCTGGACTAATGAGAAGAGCCACGAGCGCACATATATCTACAGAAGGCATGATGGGTAATGGCGGAATCACACAATGTTATATCCATCGTATTCAGTCTTAAAAGCACACGTGGAGTCGTTTTTTTGTAAATAAATCTGCAGTTTTCTTTTTAAATATTCTGAAATGATCACTTTAAACTTTAAGCAAGCAGTTAAACACACAGAAGAGCTTATACTAGCCTGAAATGTGCGCGGATCACCCACAAAGGACCCATGAAGGACCCAACTGTCCCACACTGAGGCCACGTCATATCCATCTCATATCTATGTTTGGAGGGATTTGATAACGAACCCATATGCGAAGTAAAATCTGCTATAAGTTCGGACGATTGGTTGACTTGAACAGAGGAATGACTGTTATTACAAAAACTAATTCTGAGTAAAGAAACAGTTTGATTGCTCTGCTTTTTTTTCTCGGAACATGTTGCAAAGAGACAGAAAATCGGCTGAATTGATGCCCCGGAAATGCCGTTAAATTCAAGCCGTAAAATGCAAGCGCGCTCTGGAGACCGCCTCGATAATGCGCACTTGTTTTTCACCGTCTTGTGTTATTTTTTATCTGTTGTAACTGTGTGCTGAACTTGGCTGGCCAGAACTCCCCTCGTTAAATAAAGATAAAAACCGGAAAAACATCTTTTCTATTATCGTCTTTGCTTATTTGTCTTGTCATAACATTTACTCAGTACAGTTGACGGCAAACAGCGACAAACTCCTGCGAACCCCCCCACGCGGCAGAAAAGGATGATGGTTACTCACAGTCCAGGTAGATGCGGTGGGGTTCGCTCCAGTCGCTCCACACCGGGGGGTCCGCGGGGCTCGAACAGCGAGTCTGAACGCTGAAGTTCACGTTGACCTCCAACTCTAAAAGCGTCCGAGGCTCAAACGTCTGCACGACCTGGAAATAGAAGAAAATTCACGCGTTTTTTTATGTTTTCAATATGCCCAGGCTTTTAAATGTGTCCGATTAAACTGTCTTTTCTACAATGTTATTTTGGGTTGGAAATTCATCAAAAATATGGATAACATCACGGACAATGTCGCAAATGTTGTTTTTGAGCTGCGGAATTTGGAATGATTGAGTAAATTGTCATTAATAAAAGGCTGCAAAATGAGCCGAGTATAAACAAAAATGTCAAAAAAGTTTGCAGTGTTATCATTTAAATGTAAAGTTTTAAGTGAGAGTTTTTCTGGATTATTACCGTATTTTCCAGACTATAAGTCGCACCTTTTTTCATAGTTTTGGCCGGGGAGCGACTTATCCTTATATTTATACTTATATACTTATACTCCGGAGCGACTTCTATGTGATATTATTTGTTATTTTCACACTTGCAACCGCATTTCATACACCAGTGTGACTTATAATATAATAATATATGTTTTTTTCTTCTCTATTATGCATTTTTTGGCTGATGCGACTTGTACTCCGGAAAATACGGTTTTATTTATTTTATTTATTTTATTTTATTTATTTTATTTATTTTATTTATTTTATTTATTTTATTTATTTTATTTATTTTATTTATTTTATTTATTTATTTTAAATTATTATTTTCTTCTTCTTCTTTTTTTTTAATCCACTTAACCCTGAGATTGTCACCAAGAAAAAGAAATACAAAGCAAAAAATACATTGTCACCCTCTCTTAAATAACTGCTTTGTATTTTGCTTTCCAAATTACATCCACATCTTTCTAGGTATATTACATTTCTCATTCCTAATCCCCCTTGGCTCATAACAGATTGTAGATACGATGACTAAACACACACTTTCCACCAAAACACTGCCGTTTGGTGAGTCACGGCGCACATTAGAGACAACTTGCTCCGGGGCGGCAGCAGTGACAGACGCTGGAACGACTCGAGCTCTTTTTCCATCCGATATTTGAAGTTTAGTGTCGCTCTAGCGTGAATCACACCGGTGCCACGTTACCGGAAAGGGAAAGTTGTGTTCGAGGAATTTGGCGCGGTTAAACTCTGATCGTACGTCTGCATTTCATCCTACTAAACAGAGCGGAAAACTGTTTAAAAATACTGCTCACAATATAAAAGTTTGATTTAGTTGGAGCTATTGATACTCAGATACTAATCGATGCTAGAATTAGAATCAAAACTAGATATTAAATTGAACGTGTGTCATTATTCGGGTGGAAAACTGTAGAAATGTTTTGTGTCATGAAAACAGAATCGCTTCGGCAAGACTATAACGGCCTTTTTTGTGTAAAATGTGCCTCCTCTTTGTGTTTTATTGACTGGTGCATCCGTCATCCCTCAGATCCTGATTCGGATGTTTAGGGAGGTTGCGATATTGTTTTTGTTGTTTTGGAAAAAAAATATCGCAAGACAAATAAAAAAAAACAATGGCCGAAATAGGACAGTTATTTAGATTTGAATATGCTCGAATTTTGATTTTATGCCACTTATTTTCGTTTACTCCTTTACTTGCCTTATGTTCTTCCTGGTCCAGCTCGTTCTTTGTGGGATTTTTGTTTAGTTTTTTTGTGAGTGTGTTTTCTTTGTGTTTTTTGTATCTTGCATTGTGTTTTGTTTTTTTGTGTTTTGTGTTTTTTTTTGTATTTTATTTTTTTTGTATTTTTGAGTTTTCTTTGTGTTTTGTATTATGTTTATTTTTTTTTGCATTTTTGCATTTTTGTGCTTTGTTTTTTGTATTTTTGTGTTTTCTTTGTATTTTGGTATTATTGTGTTTTTGTATTTTTGTGTTTTGTATTGTGTTTTTTGTATTTTTTGTGCTTTTTTTTGTATTTTTTGTTTTCTGTATGTTTGTGTGCCAGTGCAACAGGTGCATTTTAAGCAGCTTCATGCCTCAGACAAAGCTGTCGTTGCAGAGTTGTTGCTACAGAAGAAACGCACACGAAGCTCAAATGTGAAAGTGCAAAGTGGCATTTTAATCTGTTCAATCCACAATCTCTCCACAGATTTAGCAATAAATGAAATGTAAATGTAATTGCACACGTCGAGCACCGAGTGTTCTGTTGTGAAATGTGGTTTAAGGCAACATAAGGATCATCGCAAGTCCAAACTAGAGGACTTTTATGACTTTTTTGATGAATTGATCTAGCCTAAGAGAGAAAAATTAAGTATGAATGTTTCTATGACAGAAAAAAAAACTATGACAGAAGATCCCAGCTAGAGGGTGTGTAAGTCGTAAATCTTCATACACTCACGGTATAAGATAAGATAATGATAAGATAAGCCTTTATTTGTCCCACAATGGGGAAATTCCACTGTTGCAACACAAAGTAGGTACAGAAATGAATAATAATAGAATAACAGATAACTTAAAACCTCTTTGTGTCTTGTTTTGAGTTTTATTCTGTTTTTTGGGGGTGCTTTTTGTATTTTGTTTAGTATTTTTTTTTTGTATTTTTGTGTTTTGCTTTGTGGTTTTTATGTTAATTAGTGATAGTGAAATGGATGTCTGCGTGTGCTCAGATCGTACACTTTCTTTAAGTTGCCGTGTCCACAGACCGCAGTGATTTACCTTCCACGCCGCTCGAGCCTCGTCGCCGCGGTACCGGACCTCGTATCGCAGCCGGCCCCAGACTCCAGGTGGAGGATCCCAGGTCATGACCAGCTCCGCCTCGATGGTCTGATGATGAGCGAGGTTGACCGGAGCGCCCGGTTTCACTGGAAAAACAGAAGAAAAAAACAAATTTTCCAACTCAGTTTCAGTCAGTGGACGTTTATCTGATTGGTTTATGATTCATTCTGAATTAAGACTCCGTTGTGACCTTGAATCACATATAGAGAGAGGACATTATAGGAGAAATGCTCTTTTCTTCGCAGCTTTAATCTCTCTTTTACTATCACTAATTAATATGAAAAGTGAGTCATATCGTGCCCTTAACTCTGGCAGTTAATTAAAAATATGGGACCACTGAGCGGTTAGTGGTTTAAATGGTCATAAACGGCTATTCAACATGAGTTCTTTAGTAGAATATTACAGTGACATCTACAGTAAAGTTAAATGACCATAAATATGTGTCAATGTTTATTATTTTGTTGTTATAAAAACCCTCTTTGCTGTGAGAGACGTGCTGGTGTCCACACACGAGAGTTAGTCCAGGTCTAAGGGCCAAATACTTTTATTTTCAAAGTGTATACTAAGAGTTTATTAGCGAAAACAGATAAAATGCTATTGTTTAAGACGGTAGAATAAGAAAACGTATTAATTTCCAAAAAGGAGATCTGTCTTTGCAAAGTTTATACCGTATTTTCTGGACTATAAGTAGCACCAGCCAAAAAATGCATAATTAAGTTAATTTCTTAAGTAAATAAGTTGCACTGGAGTATGAAATGCGGTTGCAAGTGTGAAAATAGCAAATAATATCACATATAAGTCGCTCCGGAGTGTAAGTATATAAGTATAAATATAAGTATAAGTCGCACCCCGGCCAAAACTATGAAAAAAGGTGCGACTTAATGTCCGGAAAATATGGTATATAAAATATATACTAACAAATCAGATAAATACTATTGTTTAAGACATTAGAAAAAGAAAACGTGATTAATTTCCAAAAAGGAGATCTGTTTTTACAAATTATTATCATTCATCCATCCATCCATTTTCTACCGCTTGTTATTATTATTATTATTATTATTATTATTATTATTATTATTATTAGTAGTAGTAGTAGTAGTAGTAGTAGTAGTAACAAACAACTTCACTGGTTAAATGAAGGTTAAATACATGAACAAAATAAAAATATGTTCAATGTTTTTGTTCATTTACAAGCTTCTGACTGAGCAAACATGAACCATGATTCTTCAGTGCATTTCCTTTAAGACGACATGATTAAAGGTGTTTTATGTCACTTTTCTGCTTTACCTGTCGATTTTTTGCATTTATTCAAGTACACACGTCTTTCATTGCCAAAGAAATACTTAACCTGGTGACCTCATCTGCGTGTTTCCATGGCGATAGATGCGTTCGATGCCGCACAAGCAGGTTTCAGACCCTCCACCAGATAAGTTGACTTTAACCGCGTTCTATTCTTACTCCCGATGTTCTGGCTTTAGGTCAGAACGGCTGATTAAATAACGCAACATGGAAAAAGCCTCTCTTTAGTCCAGTCACGCCTGCCTCTGAGCTCAAGTCCAGATCATCACATAGATAAAGGAAGAATGGACGTGTTCTGACATCTCTTCCCACAATCAGGTGCCAACGTAATCGCAATCAACAGACAGATTTTGAAGGTTTGAGAAATCCCGGACCGTCTCCGCGTCTCGAACACGCGCGGCGGGTTAAAACGTGTTCCGTGGCCGTTCTTCACATTAAAAAACACAAACACGACAACGCTCCGCTCGCTACTGTGCCACGTCTGCAGTTTTGAACGAGAAGTCGACCGAACTGACTTCAATCACTCGTCTGATTTAGATCGATGTCGCTTTTTACAATAAACAAAACGTTGTAGTTTAATGTTGAGTTCTGGTACAATATGTATTACTGTATTTTCCGGAGTTTTTTTCATACTTTTGGCCGGGGTGCGACTTATACTCCAGAGCGACTTATTATTTGATAATATTAGTTATGTTCACATTGACAACCTCAAGAGGGCGCTCTAGGCTCTAAGCGACGCAGAAGAAGAATCTGCACTTCCTCTACCTCTGGAGTTTGTGGAGTTGTTTAGAAGTGACACAGAGGAAGAAGAATTCAATGGATTTAGTGATTTGGGGTAAAACTGATGCTTTGGTAAACTTGTTAGCATGTTCTTTATGCTATAGTTATCTGAATAACTGTTAATATGTTACGTTAACATACCAGACACTTACCACAGTTTGTTGTCTGTGCGTCATGTAGCTGAAGGTGTTAGCGTTAGCATACGTACACCTATTCCCCATGTTATCTAATCTGTTATTATTTTAAACTGCATTTCAAGATGAAATATCTGTTCTTGGTCTTGAATTTTCTCAAATAAATTTCCCCCAAAAATGCGACTTATACTCCAGTGAAACTTATATATGTTTTCTTCTTATCTACTAGGCAATTTTTGGCTGGTGCAACTTATACTCCAGAAAATACGGTATACGTCTAATTTAAATAGTCGGTTGTTCTGTAAAGTACCTCCAAATCTCACGTACCCTTTTATGCTTTGAAGTTGCGTCATACATTTACGGTTGACTCTTACCCAGGGTCTTCGGGAGTCTGAGGTGAACGGGTGAAGAAGTGACGTCTGCGATGGTGATGTTTAACGTGATGTCAGAACTCGTGGCGCCGAGAACCAGGGAACATCTGAGAGAACCGTTCCCTTCACAGATGACAGGATCTTCAGACGCGTTAATCCTCTCTGAGCCGGATCTGGAACGAGATGTCTCCGTCTTATCAAGTCATTCGGGAGATTAAATACATATATGTGTTTATTTAAAGGCATTACGGGAATGTTTAATTATGAAACTGGATTTTTATCATCAAAACTGTTGTCAGAGGAAGCAGTTATTTCACTCGCGCTAAGAGAGAATGTTGGAGGTCTCAGTCACAGGACGTCGCTAACATCTCTGAGCTTTCTTTGCATCTCTCTTTTATTTATTGGTTTCAGAGTTTAGATCACAAGTCCTTGTCATTGGCTTCGTATCTTGCTAGGGTTTAAACAGCTTATATCTTCTGCCTAAACTTGATTTAATGTGTAAAAATATGGATCCGCTCCGACCATCTTTTACTGCAATGATCGTTGCAAAAACACTAATAGGAGGTTATACTTTCATGGTTCTATATCGATACAAATGATAAGTCCTATGCTTTATTTACATTTTATTCCATCAACTGTGCTCGAGCAAACACTTTTAAGCTGATGATCATATTGAAGGTCTCTTCTTTTAACTTGACATTAGGGCTCTAAGCATGTAACCTCATTAGAAAACCTGATGACGATCACGCTACATCACATTTCCCATAAAATACTTGATGTTTTATTCTCATTTCTCGTATCCATCATGTGCAGGACTCGACCCACACTTGTTACGTAACACCGTGTATTTGCCTGACCGTTCTCAAATTGCCTTTATCACAACAGAGTCACACAGGATCCAAACTCCTGTCAGGGGTAAATAAGCAGACTTCGACAGATCGCACAGCTCGATACGTATAAACATGGACCCGCAGAGAAAAGCGGCGAGCGAGTGTCTTTACTCACGACGCGGGCCGGAAGCTGATGGCCGCGGTGGTGCTGCTGAAGGCCGAGTGGTCCGAGTGCAGCGCACAGGCCAAAGCGCCCTGGTTCTCTCCGATTCTGCACTCGACGTCAACGCAGAGACCTGCAGTGAGAAGCAGAAGCTCGTCTTTACAGGAAAACACTGCTTTTCTGGGTTCAAAATCTGCTGGGATGTTTACCCTATTTTTTTCATAGTTTTGGCCGGGGTACGACTTGTACTCCAGACCGATTTATATGTGATATTATTCGTTATTTTCACACTGACAACCTCAAGAGGGCGCTCTAGGCTCTAAGCGATGCAGAAGAAGAATCAGCACTTCCTCTACCTCTGGAGTTTGCAGAGTTGTTTAGAAGTGACACCGAGGAAGAAGAATTTAGTGATTTGGGGTAATACTGATGCTTTGGTAAACTTGTTAGCATGTTCTTTATGCTATAGTTATCTGAATAACTGTTAATATGTTACGTTAACATACCAGACACTTACCACAGTTCTGTCTGTGCGTCATGTAGCTGAAGGTGTTAGCGTTAGCATACGTACACCTACTCACCATGTTCTCTAATCTGTTATTATTTTAAATTGCATTTCAAGATTAAATGTCTGTTCTTGGTCTTGGATTTTATCAAATGCATTTCCACAAAAATGTGACTTATACTCCAGTGCGACTTATATATGTTTTTTTCTTCTCTATTATGCATTCATTGGCTGGTGCGATGGTGGTGATTTATTGGACGGTACTTGAGCTGACATAATGGAGAGTTAGCGCACATAAATTGGATGTGGCGATAAGGAACATAAAATAATTAGGACATTGTTATATATTATACTATGTTAAAGATCGCATGGCTTATCTACATTTTACCACCAGACAACCTGCTTCAGCCCTTTTCATTGTCTATCTTCTAAAATGAGCCGCGTCGTCCTCCGTGACCACAGGCGGCGTTCGGGATGGATGTGGGACCGTTCCAGGGGTCACCAGACCGCCATTAGACTTTAATTCGCCGCGACGATCGATGCAAACAAACTAATCTTCCTCCTTGTCGCGTTTAATGTCTTCATTCCACCTCCGCGTTCTTCTCAACACAATGTAATCATGATGCTTTTTGGAGCAGAATATAGACTTTGGGAAGTATTTATGACTGAAATGAATGTTGAAATCCAGAAACATTTGCTCGTTCGCGTGTCATTTCCATATTGGTCGGGCCTTAAATCGGATTTAATAAAACTAAAGCTCAATCGCAACTAATTGATTGTTTAAATAACTGTCAACTAATTTAATATTCCAATAGCCGTCTGCACATTGTTACGTTAATGTGACATAGCCAGAAAATAATTTAGATTTATACAGAATTTAAACTTGAAATTGCTATTTTTTTTCTTCTAAAATGGTCCCAATTACCGTATTTTCCGGACTATAAGTCGCACTGGAGTATAAGTCGCACCAACCAAAAACTGCATAATAGAGAAGAAAAAAACATATATAAGTTGCACTGGAGTATAATTATAAGTATAAATATAAGTATAAGTCGCACCCCGGCCAAAACTATGAAAAAAGTTATAGTCCGGAAAATACAGTATTTTCATACTTTTTCATACATTTTTAGTCATTGCTGATTTATTGTGACTGTGAATACTCTAGATATAATTAAAGAAGTCATAATCTTGACAGCCTTATTGTACACAGCCACGTCCAGGTAATTTTATTACCTGGACAAGTTAAAAAGCAATTTCCCTTGTGCATCAATACCATTTGTCTGAGTCTAAGTTGTTGTAACTGTAGCTATTATTTTCATTTATTGTTTTCATTATATTTCATTTGAAAATGAAGGGTGAAAAAAAAAACAGTTTGGTCTTCTTTATACTGAATAAACTGCATAAATGTGTCATAAAATGTACCGTATATTGGCTTGTTTCCTGAAACAAGGTTAGTAAATAAACAGAAATGGCAAAAAAAAAAAGATTTCATAATAATAAATGTCATTGAATTAGTTATATCAGTTGATTATTGATCCTCTTATCCATAGATTTATATTAAAAAGGTAATTCCCAGTGTAATACCAGAACCAGCTGTTTCACGATGACTGTACGGACCTAACACTAATATAAACTCCTTGGAGAGTTTGTTAGCGCTCTTACCGCCGGCGTCGTCGTGACGATGTTCACTCCTGAAGCTACACTGGGTGACCCTCAGGGAGTCTTGTTGTGGGGGCTTCTCCTCTGCAGTGACGGGGGCGCCTGGTGAGTCACAGCACAGCTCATCGTGCCACGGGATGCTCAGAGCCACCGTGTCTCCCGACGACGGGGGGTTCTTCACACTCTGAACACCTGCAAGGTTCAGACGCGGAGACGCTCACATTAATTACACTGATAAAGTCATGATTAATTAAAGAATAATGATAGAAATGTGCTCAAATGTGACGATCATCATACGTTTTATTTATCAGGCACATTTCTGGGCACTCAAAAGTTAAAATCATACAGTTAAAAGGGACTCAACTTTGCAAGAATATGACTTATTATTTATAGCGTTGTTTGGAAGATCTCAGGTCAAATCTAAAGAGAGAAGGGAGTGAGGAGCATCGAATTCTGCAGAAAATTAAACACTTCCTTTTTCTTGGTTCAAACAAACTCACCGCCGGACGCCAGGAGAACAAAGAGCAGCAGTGAACGCATTCCACTCCAATCCCTGAGGAACGAGACACAAATGAAAGGTTATCAAGCTTGATCGTGGACTAATAGTAGAAGAGTCGGCGTTCTACACAATCAGCATTTTGGCAAAGCACGTTGGTTCAAAAGGTTTGTTTAATTTGAAAGATGTGGGAGGAGTGGGCGCAATGTCAATAACCGACTTGGACCTGGGACGTTAATGGAATTTTCTGGTGAAATTACTCATGAGAACAAGTGCCAAGTGCTTTGAATACTTGAACAATTTGTACTTATTTAGATCAGTTACAATTGGTTTGTTCTCTGTTTTTTACATTTAATTTCAGGGTTGGTGATGTTGAATAAAACGTACTATATCGACAGTGACGTTGAGTCCTTCTTTAAAAAGCTTTTATTCTCTGTTGTCTGGTGTTTTATTGTCTTTTAACTTGTGACGTGACCGTGAAAGTCATTATTATTAATATTACAACATATTTTTACGACCGTAATGACAATTTTCAGACATGTTTTGGCAATTCAAATCAGAAATGTGTCAAAAAAGTGTCTGTAAAGTGTAAAATTAAGCAGAAGTACAGAACGGTTTACTCTGTTTTATTTTTCAGCCTTTATTCGCATTTTTACCACTTAAATATTGTCAAAAATCGCAATTGTAATAAGAATTGTTCAATATCTCAAAGTGTTGCTTATAATTTAACATATAAAACGCCACATTTGTTCCTCTAAAGTCTAAATTCTGCCCCAAACCACATGTTTTTACTGTTGCACTCGCCATTCAAGAACATGGTAAAAATAATAATTGACTGTAAATGGCTTGACACTTGACACTTTGATTGAGATTTGATTAATTGCACTCACATTTTCACAGCAATAACATGGCCTGGCTGGAAGTCGAGCGGGATGAATCACTGCAGAAGAAGAAGAAACAAACGTTAGCAGAAGTTGTTTGATCTCACACATTAATAATTGAAGCATTAAGTGAAAGAACTCGCTGTGATGAGAATATAAACGCAAAGTCCAGTAAGTTCCGTGACATCGAACAAGTTTAACAGACAGAGCTTTATGGTAATGAGCGGCAATGAACGATGAAAAGAATAAAAGCCAAGGCTGAACCGCAAACACTTTCACTCCAGCTGCAGTGTCACAATCTGAAGGTGTGAGAGCTGTGGAGACAATAATAATTGAATTGCAAAGACAGAAACGATGTCTTCTCTCAGACGTTAATGCTCTTGTTTTTTTTTTACCATGTGCACTTTGAAGAGACTGTGACTACTTAAACATATGCTGCGATTCTGTGGTAATACGATGCAGAAAAATCATGATTATAGTATTTTATTTAAGATTACGTTGCTCCTAGAGATGGACTCTGCACGTTCCACAGCAGTGTTGTTTGTTTGTCAGAATACTAAAATACTCAGAATACTCAAACTCAATTTTGATGCTAAGGAATAGGCTTGTACACGATGCCAAGTCTTTTAAACTGTAATTTTCAACCCAAAATAATAATAAAGATCTCATTTTAAACCTTTCAGGAAAGGTCAAATGGCTTTAAACAACTTACTTATCCAATTAAGTATAGGTGTCTTATTTATTACTAAATAAAATTTCTTGAAAAACATGTTTTTTGTGATTTTTTTATAAAGAAAAGTCAAAAATATAAGAAATAAAGACGGGAACAGAGAAAAAAGAATTGTGCGTGATTGAAATGAAGAATTTAATAAACTATTAGGTATATTTATTTACATAAAAATAAAGCATCAATCAGCACCTTTGAACAGTTTGGACCTGTAACCACGGCGACGCCAGCTTGTGTTTACTTACTGTGGAACATGACGCTGATAAACAAACTAACACAGCAGCAGTGTCTGTCATTGTCTGTCCTTATGTGTTTGGTTTTCTGTTTGCTCCAGTTCAAAACAAACGTATCTCTGGGAAAATCGAGTCAACTCTGATTCTTCAAAGTAATAACGTCTCTATGGCGACAACCAGGTGGCGAAAACTCCCTCAAAAACATAACATAGTGCACCTTTAAAGTGACTAACAAAGCCTGATAAAGCGAAACACATCCACCTGCCTTTGGTTTTCGATTAGCATTTTAATGAAAAGGTCCTCTCTGCTTCTCTGCTCAGTGAGGGGCTAAATTGGGGCTTTCCCTCTTTGCACAAGTCAATGACCACGTCCTGCAAACAAGGTGAGCAGGGCAAAACCGCCTGGCACTGCACGTCACAAAGAGGCTTTCATAGGGCACATAAACGTTCACTTCTGTGGCACAAGGAGAGCGTTCGAGTTCATCTGTAAAGGCAGAAAATGTGTTGCACAAAATATACGGGACTAGATCTAGAAACGATCCACAAAAACAGACATAAAAACACAAAAACAGACACAGGAGAACTAAACTAAATGATTTGGGTCTTTGAAATGCAATTAAATGCTACACAAAACCAGGTGCCATGATAAAGGTTTAGGTGTCTAGTATTTTATATATAATAAAACTGAAACAACAGGAGGCAGTGGTGACACAGAAGATGCCGTTGTTGTTGTTGTTGTTGTTGTTGTTGTTGTTGTTATTCTTTGGACAATATTCCCTCCAATGAGCTTGTTCCATTGCAATTAAGCATGTGTTTGTTTGTTTGTTTGTTTGTTTGTTTGTTTGTTTGTTTGCGTATAGAGGGAAGAGCTCAATGAGAGAAGCGCTCTTTTTCATGGGCACTCTGTGTTGACAAAATACACATAAAACAAATATAGAATATCAAAATAAAATGTGAATAAAACTATCAATGTCACAGAAAAAAAATATAAAATCATGCAAAACAGAATCCCCAAAAAGGGCCCAAAATTCATCAAATGGCACAAGATTATTCACTGTAAATAACGTTTTGTTAGATATGGAGCAACGGCGCTGAAAGCCTTTTTTCCTGCTTCTGTGCTGACACAATGAGACTGCAAAATAAACATGTCCTGAGACTAAAACCGATGAGTTCCCAATGTGATGTTCAGCAAATGTGCCAAATAATCTTGTAAACAATCAATTGGCCAGTCACAATAACACTTTTTTTTGTAAATTAGCTGCTGGGTCGATTCCTTCCCGGTGACAATTTGAGCTGTTTTCATGCACAAGGGAAAAACATTGTGTTTGTCAGTATTTCAGTCGTGTGATCAGTGTGATTTCGAGCTAGAACGCTGAACGTGCTGTGTCATTGCCTTATGTGGGATATACCACATGTTTGCCTTAGCGTTGGACGATTATGCAATTGTAAAAAGCTGATGGAGGATTTTTACCAACGGACAGCTCCTCTGACCGCTGTTTCTTGGAAAATTTGTTTCGTAAAAAGTTCACATTTTGAAGTGCAATATATGACTATAGAAAAAAGTATAGACGACACACAATATAATGGAAACTACTTTGCACATTACCCTAATGCAGGATTACCCAAAACGTTTCTAAAAGTACAATAAATATCCTCTTATTAAAAAAACAACAACATAGAAATGCATAAATACATAATTCAATATCAGAATGAAACACTTTTAGTAGTTCATCTGTATCTATAATGAGTCATACAAGTTATTTATTCAGCCATTTGTCCACAGCACAAAGTATTCATTATTGCAGAGCAGGAAAGTAACAAAAAAGTCCCCCACAAAGCACCCACTACACACATGGAACCCCCAAAAGTATTGATTTATCTTTCATGTACTGAGTGATAAGTCAGTACAGTAATCATCAGGTCAGGCTGAATAAAGCTGAATAAAGTGCACACGATTAAAGAGGATTTCAAGTTGTAAACACGTGATGCAACGAGTTTATGTCTCTCTCTCTCTTTTCATTCCAAAAGTCTGGTAAACTAGATTAAACTTCATATTTCACCACAGCAGCAATGACACAACGGTCATCAGCACTATCACTCCCGGCCGTATGTTCTTTTATCTCAAGCAAAACTCTTTCTGCACACGCGTTTCCTCTCCTTTTATTCATGTGAAACAATAGCCAGATTCCGAGAACAATTCCAGGAGTATTTCCTAAAATGAAGCATAATGGAACAGCCAGGGGCCCGTCCCATGCGCTCCGGGGAACGCGCCTTGTTGCCAAAGTAATCAACAAAGTCTGACGCATTTGCTCGGCTCCAAAACTGCTTCAGGGACGTGCGGGCTGCAACATGTCCCCCACCCCCCTGGCATGGGAAACACATCAGCAAAAAATAAATAAATAAATAAACCTCTGACACTACAAGAGCCACTCAAGTGAACAACAACTAGTACTTCAACCAGATCCCGCCTGGAAGTAGAAAAAGTTGTTAAAATGTTCTGTTATACCATGTTAAATGATAAAAGGCGTGCTTAAACTGTAAAATACCATTGCAAAAGTAATCATTATAAAAGGAGTTTGAGTCAGCAGTAGTTTATAGTGAATAATTAATTTAGCACGTCGACATGAAATAACGCAATTACCCAGACGTCCAACCGCGCGCGCCTCAAGTGTGGGCGACGATTTTGCGCCTTCACGTGAGAAACAGATGGAGCCAAATAGACAACAATGAATGGCAAACCCTGCAAACCGGTCCATACAGTCCGTAAAGTTAAATCGTGCAAGAAAATTGTCATAAATCCGCCGTTTCTTACGTTGTTTACGGTCATCGAGGCAAAAACGTTGAGTTGAATCGTCCCGACGCGCGCCGTCTCCGCTCCACGCACCGGATCCGTGTTCAAAACTGACTGAAACAACTGCAAATCAACCCGGGGTTCTTGAATGAAAATTACGGTTCCGCGGGTGTTGTGTGCAGTCCTCCTGTCAGAAAAGCCGCGGCGTGTCCGTGCGCTCGGTCGGGGCGCACTGACACTGAGGACCGGCGGAGCGGAGGCAGCGCGCCCTCCCCGCACGGATGCTCTCATGGCGCGTTCACGTGCAGCTCCTCAAAGGCAGGTCCTCGCAGTGTAACGGGAGCGGAGGAAATACCATAATGTTTCCTGGGAAGAACTTGCAAGAAGCTGCATCTTTTGTTTCGATTAATGGTCCATCGTGGTCCACGTCACGAGTTGGATGTTTTACGCTCGAATAACAGCAGTAAAGTGGACGCGGTGGTACTGGACGTAATGAATTTGAGTTTTGATGTACTATTAGACCGTATAATTTGCTGTTTTAACAAGCCATAACGCACAGAGAGAGAAGAATATAGCAGCAGGTCATTTGACATACAGTTGATAACCAAAAAAATAGGCACAATGACCAAAAGGCGATGATTTTTGTTCAAAAAATGGCAAACATCCTTCATTGGATCACATTTTTAGCTTTCTTTCTTTGGACCAAACCAGAAATAATACCAAATATATCCTAAACAAATAAACAGAACACATTAATGAACCATTCACCAACCAACAAAATGTTATAATGTTCATTTTGATTATATGGTAAAGAAAGAAAGAAGGAAACAAGTGCTGCTGTTATGGTGTCTCTGGAGTTCAGAACGGCCCAGTCTTATCTTCTGCCTCATGTTTAGATTGCAGAAAGGAAGTCTCAATTCTACATAAGCTTAATCTCATGGTAACGTGACAAAAAAGGGCATTTGTCGGAGCAGCGAGGGCAGCAGTGTACATGTACTAAACAAAAACCAGCCAAGTCAACGTGGCAATATTTCACAGTAATCAGTTGACACTTCGCACAAAAGTCAAAGTCCCTTTTTAAAAAAACGAATCCCCTAATTTTAGCCCGGTTACTGGAGCACGTGTCTGTCCAGATGTGGAGTTTTCCGAACCCAAAGGAAAGTATGTGTATTCCCTGCACATTATAAAGCATGCTGGGAATTTGACATAACCCTCTTAAAATGCCTGACATTAGTGAACAAACAAACCCAAACTCCACTCTTTTCCATGTAGTTTCTGACAATTTAATGCCACAGGAAGTTCAAACTACTGCACAAATCTGGACTAAAAGAGGACAATCTTAAATACTTTTGGAATGACCTCTTTATCAGAAAGAGTACAGGACCGTGTAATAATATTCAAGAAACTACCATTGTTTTGTCTTGATAATGACATTACATTGTATAAAAGAGGGTTTTAAATTCTCATTATTAAAAGTCTTGAGAATGTTCCTTAGTTTCAGAATCAATTTGACATTTAGTAACATGAAAACACTTCAAAATAACGGTAAAGTTATGGCCTGTAGCGTTTGTGTCTCTTGTGAAGGACGCACAGGGTTTTTCGTGTGGTTTGCTTATCTGCGCCTGCCACAGACACGCCATTTAATTACACATCCGGGGGTGCGAACGGGCCTCAATTCATTAAACAAAAGGAAGCAGATTTAAATTTACTATTACTGCTCATGGGCCGACGCTCTTTGGGCTGCGGTCACTCTCTCTGGAGCGTTCCCATAATCCAGAGAGCGTTGACTTTGTGATGACAGATAGCGGAAAACATTTGTAGCGATGCAAGTCCCTTCCTCCGTTTAGAGCGGTTTTCCTTTACACAATCTACCTTGTAAGGGAAAGTAAAAGTGTGATTTGCATGTGATAAGTGCGGTCAAAGCCATTGGTGTTACGGAGAACAGCTGCCCCGCATCCCGACTTCCCGACACGATCCTGCCAGTCTTTGGGTGTCTTTAACTTTGGTTCTAGAGACTGCTGCAGACCAGGAGAACCAAGAAGGAAGCTTAGTGTCCAAGGCAAGTTGAAGCACATAAGAAATACCGTAATCTTCGGACTATAAGGCACACTTAAAAACCTTCAACTTTCTCAAAAAACGACAGTGCGTCTTATAATCCAGTGCGCCTTATATATGGAAGAATTTTGGTTTTGCTTAATGCGCCTTATAGTTCGGTGCGCCTTATATATGGATGAATTCTGGTTGTGCTTACTGACCTTGAAGCGATTTTGTGTGGTACACACATGTTTGTTTTCGCTTAATGCTCCTTATATCGCCTTTATATATGAGAAATGATCAAAAATAGAACATTCATTGACAGTGCGCCTTATATTCCAGTGCGCCTTATAGTGCGGAAAATATGGTACTAGACAATTGCACACAAAAACAGGCACGATATGTCTAGATATTCGCTCAAGAGCTGATAAAGTTGCCCCGATGCACCGTTGGAATGATGGGTTTAATGTACAAATGTCTATACGTTGGCGCGTTGTTACCGACAGCTCTAAACGTCTTCAGTTATAACACTCTCTACATTGGAAGCATGTCCCGACCGGAATGGACAACACGAGCACGGTGAGATGATTGTTCCTGTCTCTGGTAAATAAACTTCTTCAACTCGCCCATCATGAGACTGTTTTCGTAGCAGAATAATAAAAAGTATAAGGATTGACCATAATTCTTTTCTCCACGAGCCTGCCTCAATACTCGCCCTTGTGCGTTCACGACGAGACCCTGAAGTGTGCAGGGTGTTCCAGTTCGTTGGAACGTCTCGAGCCACACTTCCAGCGAGTGTTGAGCGATGCGGACTTCGGGCAAAGTACTTTCCCCACAATGCATTTCAAACTGCACAGCCTTGTACCTTAGAAACTTAACAGCGAGCATTACCTGAATACTAAGTGGAAGGTCGTTATAGTTAAACTAATTATATTTAAATTTGTAAGCGTCTGTCCGGGAACAACACTGTGAGACCTTTTCAGAAAATGATGAAAACTAAACTGGGCTGTGGTTTTGTGATTAATTTAACTGCAGTTTAACGACCCCTGATGGCTGTTTCACTTTAGCGCATCTGCAGCGCTCTGTACTGTGGACCGTCCAGATCCTCATGTGTTTCTGTGCGTCCTTGTGCACTTTCTTCAGTGTGTAGCAGTGGGACAGGGCCTACTGTGCGTGTACAGCCAAGAAATACTACTTGTTATTAATCATGTTTTCTTTTCACATTATTGCACGAAGCTTTACCAGTAATGACTAATATTTCATTACAGATTCTGACAATGAGGTTCTTCTTTCGTGTTTAATGGCAGTTGGTATCGTAAAATGTTACATTACCGCCACCTACTGTACTTGTACATCTTCAAAGTATGTGTTTTACGCTATAGAGTAAAAAAAACAAAAAACAAACGATTAAAGAAAGAGTGAGAAAGAGAGAGAGAGAAAGAATGATTTTTTTTTAAATGTCAATAAATAAATACTTCAACAAACACTGTTTGCCCTGAACATGTGTCGTTCATCTTCTTAATCATGTGCAATACTGTCATATTCATGTACAATACTGTCATTTTTTTTTGTTTTTTTGTTATTATTATTTTCTATAAGAGTATAAGAGGTTTTTTCATCAGATTTTTTATAAGAGCTTTTCTATTAAGAGGGTTTTTAAAAGTTTTTTAATAAGTTATCTGTTTTTTATTATTTACTTCTGTACCTACTTGTGTTGCAACACAGGAATTTCCTCGTTGTGGGACAAATAAAGGCTCATCTTATCTTATTCTAACAGTGAGGTTTGGTTGATCAGGTCCATTCCTCCACAGAGCTCAAAGAGTCAGGCTGATGTCGTGGAACTCCGAAAGACGCCGTAAACAAAGTGTCGCTATCAAACCAGATGACGTGGAGCGGTGCGTCTGGGTACACGCCCGCACCGAGGGGCGGAGTCCTGTTTGCACATGGCTTCCCTCTGTCTCCGGGTCGTTAAGTTTACACAGTGATTAAGATCCGTCGTTTGCGTCAGGCGCGTCATTGGTTTTCTCATATCCACCGCTCCACGTGAGAGAGAGAGGTGCAGAACCAAGGGGAGGGGCTCCATTTGTCCCTCCTCTCTCTTTTCTTCAGTCCCTTCTTCTCCATCTCTCTCCCCCACTGTTTCTCTCTTTATTCCTCCCTCTAGATCTTATTTTATTTCTACATATATATCATTTTCTCGCTCTACTCGCCTTCTCTTTCCCTCACTTTCTCCCTCTCTCACTGTCTCTCCTCTTTCTCTCACTCTCTTTCTCCCACTGCATCTCTTTGCTCTCTCTACCTCTCCTTCTCCCTCTCTTTCTCTCCATATCTCTCTTCGCTGACTCTCTCGTATCGCTCTCTTTTTCCTTCTTTCTTTCTTTCTTTCTCTCCCACTGACCTTTCTTATGTCCCTTCCTTCTCCATTTCTCTTTCATAGTCTCTCTTTCTCTTGTTCCTCTCTCACTCTCTCCTCTCTATGTCTCTCTCTCTCTCTCTCTCTCTCTCTCACTCTCTCTCTCTCTCTCTCTATGTCTGTCTCCTTTTCCTTCCCTCTGTGTCTCATTTTCTCTCTCTACCGCTCCATTCTCGCTACTCTTTCTCTCTCTTCATCTCTCACTAATTATTGTCTACCTCCCCCTCTCATTCTCACACACTCTTGCCATATATCTCTCCTCCCTCTCTCACTGTCTCCCCTCTCTACCCTTCCCTCCCTCCCATCTTGCTCTCTTTCTCTGTGTCTTCTCTCACTGTCTCTCCGAATATCTCTTTCTTTCTCTGTCTCTTCTTCCTTCCTTCTATCTCGTTTTCTCTCTGTACCTCTCAAGCTATCTCTCCCTCGCTTTCCTTTCCTCTTTGCCTCCCTCCTCTCCATCTCTCTCCATCTCTCTCTCTCTCCCTCTCTTTCCGCCCCCACAATCAATCAGCTTCTTCTGAAATGCAGATGCTTGGGTGATGTGTGAATAATGACTTCTGTCATGGGTTTAATGCTCTGGAGGAATCTTCAGACTGGCATTGCACTAAAGGCTTTATAAATCAGTTTGAAACTATTCTCTATGTTGTTTAACCTTTGTGCCAGCGCCATGTCTGGATAAATGAGAGGTTCAGGAGTTCTGTTATGACACTTTCACCACATTTACATTTAAAACATTAAAACATGAATAGTGACATCATTATACTGCAGTGTTCGATACCGGCATCTCATGAATATCATAAAGACAATTAAAATGCTCTTTAGGTCATCATAATAGTACTTTCTTTATTAAACATTTTGGTCTTATTCTAGTTCTGATAAAGCTCAGAATAATTTAAAAACTGTTTTTATTATTGTTATTATTTTCTTAATAACTACTACTACTACTACTTACTACTACTGCAGCCCCAACTACTACTACTACTACTACTACTACTACTACTCCTACTAGAGCACCAACTCCATCTACTACTACTACTGCAGCACCAACTACAACTACTACAGCAGCACCAACTACTACTACTACTGCAGCACCAACTACTACTACTACTGCAGCACCAACTACGACTACTACAGCAGCACCAACTACTACTACTACTGCAGCACCAACTACTACTATTGCAGCACCAACTACTACTACTACTGCAGCACCAACTACTACTACTACTGCAGCACCAACTACTACTACTACTGCAGCACCAACTACTACTACTGCAGCACCAACTACTACTACTGCAGCACCAACTACTACTACTACTGCAGCACCAACTACTACTACTACTGCAGCACCAACTACTACTACTGCAGCACCAACTACTACTATTATACCGGTGGCAAATTTACTTCTGGTTCACTCCATTGACACACCTTTCCCAACATAGTACCACAAAAGAAATTAAACATAATGCACTCGTTTTTATTTAATCATATATGTCTTGCCGTATGATCACGTGTGTTGTAGTACTGTATGTGCCGTGCGGACCCTGAACGCAGCACGAGGAGCGACATCACCTGCAAACACACCATGACATCACCTCAGCTCTGTAAGAATGAGATCACCACGCGGCGACGTAATGCTGTGTACTATAATTCTAATAGGCCATTAAAATTCTGAATAGGCTAGCTCGGTAGATACAAGGGGGGAGTTTCTGTTGAAACAAACAACTCTTTCTACTTCAGGAAGGCTCCTCCCAATGGGCGGGTCTTACCACAGAACAGTATTAATATCGGAGTTCTCGATCTAAATTCTTTTATTGACAATGACTCTTGGATGAGAGTCGAAACGTCTATTTTTTCTAACTGAGTCCAGATGACTACAACTGAAGCTTTTTTCTGCTGTGTAATATATACTGTATGCTATTTTTAATCCACAAAAATGCAATCCTTGGATGACATCAGCTTTATATTTTTAAAAGTGGTCTAAGTAATATACAATCAAAAATACTAAAATATAGCTATGCATGCGTTCAATTATAGTGTTTTGAAATAACTTTGGTAATGTTTTTCCTACAGATAATTAAGGGAGTTTTACTGGATTTGTATTATTGTCATAGTGGAATTACATACTTTTATCATCATGTGGGAAATGTGATGTCTTATCTTTTGTAATTGTAAACTACCAAACAATTTAGTCCCACTGCAATCAATCAAAAGTAAATATCTCTGTTCATTAAAGAAAAAGAAGAAGAAAAAAAACATCCATAGCAGTGGCAAATAAATCTTTCAAAATTGTCCTGTGTATTTTTATTTCTTTTTTATTCTTTTTTTAATTACAAGAAAAAAATATTCCCCTCATTAAAGTCAAATTAGTGCAATGCAATATCGTCTTCCCTTCACGTTTATATTCGAGTTTGTTCTAATTCACCCGCGCGAGGGAGAAGCCGCGGTGCCGTTTCGCCTCCGCAGCATGAGACGGGTGTTTCGAGTGTCGCTCATGACTCATTAATGAAGTCCATGGAAAAGGAAAGGGATGATGTCATGTCGCGTGCTGCGCTGTCACTGCGGGGTGATGTCATCGCCTCATTGCAGACACGCGGAAAAGGCAGAAACAAGGGCAAAAAAAGGGCAGAAAAGAGACCCTCTCCTTCTCTCTCTTTTTCTTTTCTTCCTTCTCTCTCTCCTCTCTCTCTTTATCTTTATTTATTTTATTCAGCTATTATTTTATTGATATATTTATTTTTAACGGTGTGGCGTGAGCACACGCTTTGAAGACGTACAACTACAGAAGGAGATACAACTATAGAAGACGTACAACTGCTGAAGACGTACAACTACTGAAGATGTAAAACTACTGAAGACGTACAACTACTGAAGACGTACAACCACTGAAGATGTACAACTGCTGAAGACGTACAACCACTGAAGATGTACAACTGCTGAAGACGTACAACCACTGAAGACGTACAACCACTGAAGATGTACAACTGCTGAAGACGTACAACCACTGAAGATGTACAACTACTGAAGATGTACAACTGCTGAAGACGTACAACCACTGAAGACGTACAACCACTGAAGATGTACAACTACTGAAGATGTACAACTACTGAAGACGTACAACTACTGAAGATGTACAACTGCTGAAGACGTACAACCACTGAAGATGTACAACTACTGAAGATGTACAACTACTGAAGACGTACAACCACTGAAGATGTACAACTACTGAAGATGTACAACTACTGAAGACGTACAACTACTGAAGACGTACAACTACTGAAGATGTACAACTACTGAAGACGTACAACTGCTGAAGATGTACAACTGCTGAAGACGTACAACCACTGAAGATGTACAACTACTGAAGATGTACAACTACTGAAGACGTACAACCACTGAAGATGTACAACTACTGAAGATGTACAACTACTGAAGACGTACAACTACTGAAGACGTACAACTACTGAAGATGTACAACTAGTGAAGACGTACAACTACAGAAGACGTACGACTGCAGAAGACGTACGACTACAGAAGACGTACGACTACAGAAGATGTACAACTACAGAAGACGTACAACTACAGAAGATGTACAACTACTGAAGATGTACAACTACTGAAGACGTACAACTACTGAAGACGTACAACTACAGAAGACGTACAACTAAAGAAGACGTACAACTACAGAAGACGTACGACTGCAGAAGACGTACGACTACAGAAGACGTACGACTACAGAAGATGTACAACTACAGAAGACGTACAACTACAGAAGATGTACAACTACTGAAGACGTACAACTAAGATGTACAACTAAAGAAGACGTACAACTGAAGAAGATGTACAACTACAGAAGACGTAAAACTGCAGAAGACGTAAAACTGCAGAAGACCTAAAACTGCAAGACGTACAACTACTGAAGACGTACAAAAAAGGCAAAGAAATAGTAAAAATAATAATAATAATGAGCCAAATAAAAGCACAAAAAGCACAAAAACAAAAAGGAAACTAGGCAAAAGGCCCTTGGAAGTCGGCATTCATTTAACGCCTCTGTTATCACTGCAGAAGAAACCATGTTTGTTAAAATCATGTAAACAGTCATTATTATTATCATTATTTTTAGTATATAAATAATGCATAAGCTCATGTTGTTTTTCATGAGTGCTAATGTCCTCCTCCTACACAGATCATTAGAGTCCATTTGATGTGATTCTAAATAAACAGCTGACCTAGAGTATAAGCGTATGATGTTTTCTAATATAGTATATGCAATGTAATAATGTAAATATTATATTCTGTCTGATGGTTTTAGAGCTAAATATTTGCTATCTATTGTATGCCGCACTTTGGAAACAGTTGTTGGTTTATAAACGTTACGATGGTCAATCAATTTGTCATCGAATATCCAAAATAATTAAGCATTTTCATTCACTTTTCAGGTATGACATTATCTATGTAAAGCTATTTGAATGCCTTGAAGGTAGAAAAGCTTTATAAATGTGACCATTTACTGTTACTAATTACTATTTTTGATCTGGTTAATTAAGTATTCTGATTGTGGTTTCTCATAAACAAACATTTGCTTTCATCATCCCCTGACAGGCGCTGCTGAAGTGTCACATGATGTTCCTTTGACAGGTTCGCTGACAGGAAAGTTATTACACCCCCTCATCCACTCCTCCAAATTATTATATTATTATTAGGCCCGAGCGCCACAAACTGGCGAGAGGCCTATTAGTCTCGTAAGGCCGTGCAAAGCACGGCTGCGAAAGTGCGCACGTAGTGCGCACAAAATCGAGCGCGAAGCGCTCGCCCACTACTTCCAAACACTCACTAACGCACTCCTCCACTCATGCACGCCCCGTGCATACTAATTAGTTGTAGGAAAATGGAACATTACCGTTGTAAACGGGCGAAGCCCGTGCAAAAGTTCGCACTAAACGAGCACTTTACATTTGCGGTCGTCATCCCCATACAAAGCACTCATTTGCGCTAAGTAGCTCACGAATACGTTCCCCATCTCTTGCATGTTCCGTTAATATAAGCATGTAATGCAAAAATTTAACTTTATTACTGTATAGAGGGCCAAAAACACAAAGTGGGCGGAGCCCACTCAAAATTATCGAAAGTACCCGTCAGTGACCAGGGACCCACACCATGAGGTAGGAAAGCGCGAGCGCTTTCCGAAAATGTATAGTTTATGATATTTGAAAAATGGGAAACATTGTTTTCGCATCGGAATATTCTTCTTCTTCTTCTTCTTCTTCTCGGGACCAACCCCCCTATTTTTCACCCAGTGAACATTGACGAAAAGTCACAAAAATTTACACACCTCTAAAAATCGTGCCTCCTTACATTCTGGCTATCTCCCTTTTCTAAAATTTAAAAAATTGGCGTGTCAGCGCCCTCAAATTTACCAAAAATGCATTAAGATAGAAAATGACCCAAAAAAAATCTTATCGTAGAATCATAAAATTTGGCGCAGAGGTAGATGGTGACAAGAGAAGTAAAAAATATCATTACGGCAACGCCGTCCGCCCAACCAAATGTTGGCCATATTGGTTCAAAAATGGCTAATTATGACTTGGGAGTTTTTCCAAACGTCGTACTTTTACGAACTCCTCCCAGGGCGTTGGCCCTAAAAAGCTGAAATTTGGTGAAAATGCTACTGAGGAGTGGGACATCAAAAGTTATCCAAATTACATTGATACCTCTCACGGTCTCTGTGCGGCGAAGCCGCAAACTGTAGCTAGAATTTCAGAAATCTCCCAAATTTAACATTTCTGCCGTTTGCGCAGATAAAGTCTGAATTGCGTCAAATTAGAATCAGTGGTTAAACTCTTTGCCCTAAACCTACTTGAAGTGAAATAAATTAATTTGGCGCCACAGCGCCCCCTACAGATTTTATATGGAGGTTAAATGTTTAGTTTTGCGAAATTATATGAAATTTGACATAAAACTCAATTTTGGCATCCACATCAAAAAAGTCAATGAGACCCATGTCATAATTGTTACGGCGTTGCCGTAGCGATGACCAAAACCTCCCATGTTATTCCAATGGGGAAATCGCCAGAACATGTTTACACTTTATACTTTCACAAACTCCTCCCAGGGCGTCAGCCCTATTAACCTGAAATTTGGTGAGACTCATCTTCAGGGGTGGACCATCAAAAGGTATCCACATTTTTATTCAAAGAGTCACGGTGTCTGTGCGGCAAAGCCGCACATTTTGCCAAGAATTCAAAATAAAATTGCTTTTTGATGGTAAAACAAAGGGGAGAAGATGTGACAGCGTCACAGATTCAGCAGTAGGCGTACTAAAAGGACCATTGGGGCGCGTTAGCGCCCCCTTCTCTTGCGGCGTGGCGAGGGCCGATCATTGCCGCTTGCAGCTTTAATTTCATTATTATTTTCATTATTTTATTACTATTTTATTATTATTATTATAATTACTATTATCATTATCATTTTATTATTATTTTATTTTCATTATTATCATTATAGTATCATTATAATTATAATAATTAATATTATTATCATTATCATTATTATTATTATTTAGTTATTATTATTTGTTATTATTATTATTATTATTATTATTATTATTATTATCATTATTATCATTATTATTATTTTATTATTGTTATCATTATTATTATATTATCATTATTATTATTGTTTGAATCTTGTCTTTGTATTATTTTAGACATTTTAGAAATATTGTATTAGTGTCTAAAGTAAGACATATGAAGTAAACACGCTTCTTATCTGGCAGAATGACAAAAAGAGAACATTCATGGATAGTCTGAGCAGTGGACTTTATTATTGCTGGCGCTGTGCCCAGGGTGTCTCTAGTGTATTCATATCTCTGTTATTGAGAAAGCCGCCGTGCAAAGCAAAGCATGTGTAAACGCCACAGTTTGACTCTCAAACGTACAAACTGTTGTCGGTCTTAAAATGACAGAATCAGATGTAATTTTCACCTGTAAATGCCTTGGTGAGCAGTGACGTTTGCTGACAGAGCTGATGATGACTTTTTCAGGGGGACTTTTTGGCCGATCGAATGAAGCTTCGCACAGATATTTTCAAGCTGCTTTTGTCATAAAGAATTGCCATAATCTATCAAATAAAACAGAGCATTGCCTTGTGGGAATACAGCTGCAGCGTCAGAGGAAAAGTCCCAAAGTTCAACAGTTTCATAAGCGTTTGTGAAATGGGGCAACACACTTTCAACGCACTTTTGGGTCGAGTTAACTGTAAAAGTGAAGCCGAGGTATAATCAAACACTAAAATCTAACATAATGTAGACTAATACTACGTAAAATACTTAGAATTTTCGGACATAAGTCGCACCTTTTACTTATATTTAAGTATATAAGTACTTTTACTTATATACTTATATTTATACTTATACTCCGGAGCGACTTATATGTGATATTATTTGCTATTTTCACACTTGAAACCGCATTTCATTCTCCAGTGCAACTCATATATGTTTTTTTCTTCTTATCATTAAATTACCAGCCAAATAAGACTTATAGTCCGGAAAATACGGTATATGCTTTGCTTCATTTACAATCAGGAACAATCATGCTTTTTATTCAAACCAAATACTGTAATACTAATTTAATGTATAAATACAGCTGTGGTGCTTGACTTTATTCATGTTACAGCAGGTTTTATGTTTAGTTTTAGTATCATTTATCTATATTTCTCACCTGTAAACAGTGCTAGTGCCCGAGTTTCACTTTGTCCTCTAAAAATGTGTTGGAAAGCCGGGCCTGGGGCAGTAAATTAATCCATATGAATATTAACCATGTGCCAGAGGTGTTTGTGAAAGTAGGAACTAGTTGTATACATTCACATAAATACTTCAAAATTAAGTAATGCAGCTTTAAGTTAACAAAATACTTGCTTTTTTACTTGCTCTGTGTGTAAAAGTGCTTTTTTACTTGCTCTGAGTGTAAAACTTGCTCTCACTTGTAAAAGTGATTTTACAAGTTCACAAACGTCCGGCCCAGGACACAACTGCGGGGATCAAACTGCAAACCTTTCGAACACAAGTCAGATTTGTTGTGGAGGTTCTGGAACAGCTGGGGCCAAAATGGGACTCGTGTTACGTAATATATTTCCTGTAAACACCAGCTGGGTGTCCAAAACACACTGAAGTCCATTGTGCAGGTTTGTGAAATCTCTGCACAATTAGATCCAGACCCTAAATAAGAAACAGAGCTGAGAGACAGAGAGAAACGATGTCACAATGCAGTTATTAAACCGCTTCTGTGCACAACAGCGCCACCCTTGTGGTCAAGTCGTTCTCTTATTTACCTGTAATTTACTGCTCGATTTACCTGTACTTTCACTTTTGGTCGTGAGCTCTAGGGTATATTTCATTATTATGTACTGTTCACAAATTTAAACTTTAAAATAGGATTCAGAAGACATAAATACCATATTTTCCGGACTATAAGTCGCACCTTTTTTCATAGTTTTGGCCGGGGTGCGACTTATACTTAGATACTTATACTCCGGAGCGACTTATATGTGATATTATTTGTTGTTTTCACACTTGAAACCGCATTTCATACTCCAGTGCAACTTGTATATGTTTTTTCTTTTCTGTTATGCATTTTTTGGCTGGTGCGACTTATACTCCTGAAAATACAGTACTTTGTCACGTAAACAGAAACCCCTTGACCAAATGAGGGAGACGTATGTGGGTATTGATTATGAATACTAACTCATCGGCAGGTTTTCAAAAGTTTTCAGTGTTGAGATTTATTTTAGACTCAGAGAGTTCAAAAACATGGAAACTACTGCGAGAAGCTGAAGGCACGATTGGATATTTGTAATAACAGTTATAGTTTGTTGATCAGAGTAAAAAAGAAAAAGAAAAAAAAACGCATGTGTAGAAACAGATCAGTCACAGTGACAGTGTTGTGTTTGCGCTCATTCTGTTTGAATTGACAGAAAATCTTTAAAACTTACATTGTTCTGGTGAATTGCTTGTGTCTACATAAATGTCATTGCTTTGCACAGAATTATCCTCTATATGCCATTGGAAATATTGCATTTCTTGGCCAAAAATACACCGTATACACCGGATTGCAAAGGTGTTCGAACCCTCGGAACTTTTTAACATTTTGCCACGTTGAGACCATAAACTTAAATAAATTGTGTTGGCATTTTTTGTGAAAGGGAAACACACTTCTTCTTCTTCTTCTTCTTCTTCTTCTTCTTCTTCTTCTTCTTCTTCTTCTTCTTCTTCTTCTTCTTCTTCTTCTTCTTCTTCTTCTTCTTCTTCTTCTTCTTCTTCTTCTTCTTCTTCTTCTTCTTCTTCTTCTTCTTCTTCTTCTTCTTCTTCTTCTTCTTCTTCTTCTTCTGTGTGCCACTTTGTGTTGCTCTTTCACAAAAAGGCCAATACTATTTATTTAATTTAAGTCAGGCATGTCCAACCTACGGCCCAGGGGCCAAATGCGGCCCTCAGACCAATTTTTAAAAGGTTCTGGGGATATGAACACTTTTGTGAGCCATCTGAATAATAATAATAATAAATATAGCCGCAAGCGGCAATGATCGGCCCTCGCCACGCCGCCGCCACGCCGCAAGAGGAGGGGGCGCTAACACGCCCCAATTGTCCTTTTATTACATCTACTGCTGAATCTGTGACGCTGTCACATCTTCTCCCCTTTGTTTTACCATCAAAAAGCTATTTTATTTTGAATTCTTGGCAAAATGTGCGGCTTTGCCGCACAGACACCGTGACTCTTTGAATAAAAATGTGGATACCTTTTGATGGTCCACCCCTGAAGATGAGTCTCACCAAATTTCAGGTTAATAGGGCTGACGCCCTAAGAGGAGTTTGTGAAAGTCTAAAGTGTAAACATGTTCTGGCGATTTCCCCATTGGAATAACATGGAAGGTTTCGGTCATCGTTACGGCAAAGCCATAACAATTATGACATGGGTCTCATTGACTTTTTTGATGGGGATGCCAAAATTGAGTTGTGTGTCAAATTTCATATAATTTCGCAAAACTAAATATTTAACCTCCATATAAAATCTGTAGGGGGCGCTGTGGCTCCAAATTAATTTATTTCACTTCAAGTAGGTTTAGGGCAAAGAGTTTAACAACTGATTCTAATTTGACGCAATTCAGACTTTATCTGCGCAAACGGCAGAAATGTTAAATTTGGGAGATTTCTGAAATTCTTGCTACAGTTTGCGGCTTCGCCGCACAGAGACCGTGAGAGGTATCAATGTAATTTGAATAACTTTTGATGTCCCACTCATTTTCACCAAATTTCAGCTTTTTAGGGCCAACGCCCTGGGAGGAGTTCGTAAAAGTACGACGTTTGGAAAAACTCCGAAGTCATGTTTAGCCATTTTTGAAGCAATATGGCCGACATTTGGTTGGGCGGACGGCGTTGCCGTAATAATATTTTTTACTTCTCTTGTCACCATCTACCTCTGCGCCAAATTTCATGATTCTACGATCAGATTTTTTTTGGGTCATTTCCCATCTCTCAATGCATTTTTGGTACATTTGGGGGCGCTGACGCGCCAATTTTTTAATTTTAGAAAAAGGAAATAGCCAGAATGTAGAGAGGCACGATTTTTAGAGGTGTGCTAATTTTTGTGACTTTTCGTCAATGTTCACTGGGTGAAAAATAGGGGGGTTGGTCCCGAGAAGAAGAAGAAAGAAAGAAAGAAAGAAAGAAGAAAGAATAATTATTCCGATGCGAAAACAATGTTTCCCATTTTTCAAATATCATAAACTATACATTTTCGGAAAGCGCTCCTACCTCATGGTGTGGGTCCCTGGTCACTGACGGGTACTTTCGTTAATTTTGAGTGGGCTCCGCCCACTTTGTGTTTTTGGCCCTCTATATAGTAATAATGTTCAATTTTTGCATTACATGCTTATATGCACGGAACATGCAAGAGATGGGGAACGTATTCGTGAGGTACTTAGCGCAAATGAGTGCTTTATATGGGGATGACGACCGCTTTGCGCTTTGCGGTCGTCATCTCAATGTAAAGTGCTCGTTTAGTGCGCACTTTTGCACGGGCTTCGCCCGTTTACAACGGTAATGTTCCATTTTCCTACTACTAATTAGTATGCACGGGGCGTGCGTGAGTGAAGGAGTGCGTTAGTGAGTGTTTGGAAGTGGGCGAGCGCTTCGCGCTCGATTTCTTCGCACGGCCTTACGAGATTAATAGGCCTCTCGCCAGCTTGTGGCGCTCGGGCCTAATAATAATAAAGATAAAATAATAATTTTAACTCCCGTTGCCGTGGTCGCACCCTCTGAAACCCCGTGCTTGATGAATGCAGGTCAGGCTAATGCTGTTGGTGAGGTCCTGTGAGGTAGTGGAGGCCCCGGGGCAGATGAGGCTGATGCTGGGGCCAAAAACAGGCCTGAACACAGAGGCAGAACTCACCACAAAACTGAACCCATGAGGAAAGAGTCATCAGACGCTGAGGAGGACATTAAACGTGATTAAGACCCCACACTGATTCATTGTGCATTGTTCATCTTATTTTTGTCTTTCGTTTGTGGTTCATATGTGAAAGTGACCGTGACATGAGTTTGAGGGGGAAAATAATAATGTCGCAGCAATTGAGAGGATTCAGAATAAGATGAAATTGAACGCTTACAATGTTGTGTTTTGTCCTTTTGCCAGGCCACGCCCCCTGTTGGCCTGGAGTAGCGGGTCCCATGTGTGTTTGGAAATCAGTTTTTTGCTCTTTCAACATAAGAGCGTTCACATGGAAACAACAACACTGTCCAATCTGCAATTAAAGATGTTTTATCATTTCATTTCTTCATACTGTTTTCTTAAAAGGCGTTTTTCTTGTATAGAAACGTAAAGAGCAGTTCTTAAAGTAGCACATGAATCTTTACTATCTTGTTCTTAAGATTTTGACTGATCATAACAGCAGATTTGTTCCCATTTTATTCTAAGTCTGATTTATGAGACATTTAACTCCAGAAAATGAGGCAAAATCAGAATTTTGAAGCAGATTTTCAGTCAAATATAGTTTCCAGCTTAAAAAGTTTTCTATATCTCAACAAAATAAAGCAAGAAATTTGAACCTAATTAAATATTTTTTATCAGATCCCATTTGGTCTTAAACTTTGGGCATTTTTACACATAAAATTCCTTTTTATTTTTTAAACAAAATCGATAAAAATTATTGAAATTCAAAAAAATATATATAATCTTATATTTACCAATTGATACCTCTATATTTAAGATTTAGTTTCCTTTTCGCCTGCAGTGCCTGCAGTGTCTCGTCTTAATAAGAAGAAGATAACTTATTTATATATTTATTTCCTTCTGATTTATGATGTATCAATGTTATTTAATTCGTTTTTTGTTTTTTTTTAGTTGTCTTTTTGTGTGTAAATTTGTGGTGAAGGTGGAATATTTTTGTTTTGTTTTGCGACTTATGTGAATTTTTGTAATTTAAATAAATAAATAAAGAAGATAACTGCGGCTTAAACGTGTCACAAAACAGTCACAGTTCTGAAAATGGACCACAGTCGTTACAATGGCATCAGTGGGAGTTTGGACTTTAACTTCCTGGTTTACATATCCTACATTCCGCTTTCAGTTTCCGTGTAACGCATTTATAGAATTTAAGATGCTAAACGCAGTTTCAGAAGCATTCATTCAGAAGTATTACCGATATTCAAATGTTATGGTCCGATCTATCTGAAAATTCCGAACAACCATAAAGTGACATACTGTATTATTTTATTTTAGCATTCTGACACATTTCTTATGTTAAATTATTAAGTTATGTGCGCGCAGGGAATTCTAAAAAAGGGAAATAAATGTAGGTATAAAGGCAAGAGAGGGAAGATATGATCTTTGTGCGTGCGTCACAACTTTTATGGCTTCACATGTGCAGAGATTGCTCCCACAAGCCAACGACTCCACTTCAGCCCAATGTTGTGACTCTAAACTGGGAATAAAGGCATGCGCAAAACGTCTATATCTGTCCAAACGTAGCAACTGAAACATCACAGTGTAAAATAAGGCTTTACGTGACATGGAGAACAAAAGACATTACCGTATTTTTACGGACAATAAGTTGCACCCGAGTATAAGTCGCACCAGCCAAGAAATGCATAATAGAAAAGAAAAAACACGTGTAAGTTGCCCTGGAGTATAAGTCACATATTTTGGGGGAATTTATTTGATAAAATCCAAGACCAAGAACATTTCATCTTGAAATGCAATTTAAAATAATAACAGATTAGAGAACATGGTGAATAGGTGTACGTATGCTAACGCTAACACCTTCAGCTACATGACGCACAGACAGAACTGTGGTAAGTGTCTGGTATGTTAACGTAACATATTAACAGTTATTCAGATAACTATAGCATAAAGAACATGCTAACAAGTTTACCAAAGCATCAGAATTACCCCAAATCACTAAATCTATTGAATTATTCTTCCTCTGTGTCACTTCTAAACAACTCCACAAACTCCAGAGGTAGAGGAAGTGCAGATTCTTCCTCTGCATCGCTTAGAGCTTAGAGCGCCCTCTTGTGGTTGTCAGTGTGAAAATAATCAACATATGAAATGCGGTTGCCAGTGTGAAAATAACTGATAATATCACATTTAAGTCGCTCTGGAGTCGCACCCCGGGCAAAACTAGAAAAAAAGGTGTGACTTATAGTCCGGAAAATACGGCAATTATTCCAGTATCTGTGTCAAACGCAAAGCCTGTTTTGTGGCTGATCGACATTGCTGATCTGTCTGATACGTGTAAAAGATAAAACACAGCAATGTTGTGAGTTCAAATCCCGACTCTGACAATGTGCTGCGTGTCCTCCCTTCTCTCTCATTCCCATTTCACACTGTCCTTTCCTGTCTAATACAGGATGTGAAATGTCATCGACACAAGCGCTGCAAAACAAACCAGGAGATTGCACCGGAGTATAAATCGCACCAGCCGAAAAAGGCATGATAGAGAAGAAAAAAACATATATATAAGTCACTCTGGAGTATAAGTCGCACCCCGGCCAAAACTATGAAAATAGGTGCGACTTATAGTCCGGAAAATACTGTACAACTTTCACTGTAAATTCTCACTCAAATTGTGCATAAATGTGAGTTTGGAGGCAAAGCATCTGAATTTGTTTAATAATTCAAGATTGTCATAAGCCTCTGTGAAATACGTTTTTTCTGTCGCTTAAAATTGGCCTTCGAGACGGTAAACGCTAAACCTTCTCCTTTATCGAGTCTTTACTGCGTCCGGAAAACGTTTGACATTTATTTTTCGGGGATTTCGTTTTTTTTTCATAATAAGTACGCGTGTTTGTACATATTGCTGTGGATGTTGTTTTGAAACGGGTTCATCCAGACGCGCAATACTTTGTTTTTTATGTTGCTTATGCACTTTATGTTTTATTCAATTTCAAACCGCGCACCTTAATCAGAGAAAATGGACAGAGACGGCGAGGAAAGAACGCGCGAAATTATCCAATTTGAGCAGAAATGCAGGATGTGCCGTACTTTTGTGAGGTAGGTTTGATTTTTCCAGTAACATTAGTTTAGAAGACAAACAAGAGGTGAATAGTTTGGAGCGTTATTTGTAGACATAGAGGAAATTGATTTGATAAATACCTTAAACTGAATTCGAAAAACTCTTACGTGTGTAATAAAAAAATTAATTAAAAATTGGGGTAAAACTGTCGAAAGGAAGAGGACATGGGACTGTAATATTCTTTTTGTAGAAACAGAGCAAATCTGCAAAGAAATCCATTTTCAGCAGAGAGGGGAGGAGCCAAATATTGTACTCGAGCAATAATAGGAACGTTTCTTCAAAGTAAAAGTACAAATTACCGTAGAAGGATAAAAAATTATGTGGGGGAAATACTACTCGAGTAACTGTCTGGGCGTAGCATTTAAAATTGGAAGTTAATGTAATTAGAAGCACAAAATACAAAATAAAGCACAAAATCTGATGTTTTCTAATTAAGGATAAACTTAAATAAAATTTCTAAAACTAAATAATATCTGAATCACAAATTCAAACCATTTAATATTGTCGCCATAAAGCTTTTGGGAAGAGGAAGCAAAACTTTTACTCAAGTAAGAGAAGCCAAATATGCCTCAACTATCGTAAAAGTATTGTCTCCAAAAAGTACAATTTATTCAAAAAGTTACTCGAGTAAATGTAACTGAGTACACACACTTTCCACTGACTCATGCAACAAGAAATAGCGATTTTGATGTATCGCTTACTATATTTATATTGCATCATTATTGAGTAAACCATAAGCCGCCTGAGTGTCCACACTTGTCTGTGATTGGTTAAACCCACCTGTCACTCACTCAGAGCATGACGGAGGTCGACCAATAGCATTAGAGGTGGAGAAAAGTGACACGCATTACACATAGAACGACTGACTATTTCACCAAACTAGCAAACAATCAATTAGATTTGCGTGCGCATATCGCTATAGCGACTACCTATTTCTTACAAAGTGTATTTTGCATAACATTAAAGCAACAGTAGGTAACTTTCTTTTCTGAAACTCTGGAAATTGAGAGTTAAAACCACACTTTGAAACATTCTCCATGGAGATAGATTCCTTTTATACCGTTACTGAGGAATAGCATAATCAAAAGAACAGTATTTCCACGGAAACAAGCATTTGGAGGCTCCTCCAAGTCAAGTACGAGTCAGGTTTGTGGTGATGGAAGCTCGCTCTCCACAGCAGTGCAATAAAAACATGTTAAAAACACACACACTCTTTTTGATGCGGCGCGCAGGAGCGTGTAACAGTAAGGCAAGGCAAGTTTATTTGTAGAGCACATTTCATACACAAGGCAATTCAAAGTGCTTCACACAGCCGGAAAAATGCATTCAAATCACAAAGAAATTATAGAAATATAATAAAATTAACTAAATTAAAAATGAAATAAAAAACAACAAGCCACAAAGGTTAACGAGTTTTGGAGTCCAACTCCCTTTTAAATCAATCCAACTGATTGTCTAAACTAAAGACAGTAGATTTAGTGTGTTTTGCATTGGTAGAACTGACGCGTCTAAGTGTGCACTATAGTCACGGCAAAACACGCTGGAGAAAATGTGGTAAACGAGTTTAAAATGTGTATTTGCGATATAAAGGAGTTGGTGCTGTGCGCAGCAGACAGGGAAACGGTATTCACATGCTCTTCCGGGGCCGCGCGCAGGGACGGACCTGCTCCGTCACAGACTCCCGCAGGATTTTGGCAAAAAATTGCTTCACGCGCTCTTATCTTTTGACTTAATACCGCTTTTATATTTCATTTGAAGCTATTTTGCATTGACGGGGGTACTTTATAAAAAAAAAAAAAAGTATAATAATTTATTTTATTTATATTGTAGAAAACAATAATCTAAGTGCTGCGGATCCGTAAACCAAGTAATAAAATAACTGCGGCCTAAGGATAAAACCGTAACCCGCCTCGTGTTCTTCAGTGTTTCCCACTCGTATGTTTGTATGTACGACGTATGTTCTGTCAGTAATGATGCTTAAGTAGCTCTGTGTCATCTTAAAACAGCAGGTCAAACGCTCTCTGATTACACTACGCTGCAAGTGTCCCCGTTACCATGGAGATCCTTTTTGGCTTGAGCAATAGTTTGAATAGGCCTAGTGCAGACGGTTAAATGGGCAGAGTTAAAAGGAGAGACACTTGTGTGAGAAAGGTCAATGTTTGCCTCTGGTCAAACTCACTGGTCTTGATCGAGGAGCTCCAGCTGCTCTAGTGCTTATATACACTCCACGTTTACATAGTACTAATATTGACTCCATTCTTCATCCATTCCACACTGCCACGGCCGCCCTGAGGCAGACAAAGCTGGGTACCACCTGTAAAAGGAGGTTTTTACCAGTTTCATGTGTTATTTTTTTTTAATTTAAACCGACTCTAGCATGATTCATCTTCTACCCACACGTCCACTTTCCATACAGAGCTTTACATTTATCTTCTCAATCACTAGAAGCTTTATCAACAACGCAAAGAAACTTTTGATATTTTGACATTGCGTTGACATATTTTGTCGCACGGTGAACGCAAAGCAAACTAACACGAACGTTTGGACATTTATCACCGAAGACAAAAACAAGGTGACAATGGAGAGGTATGAGTCAGAAACCTGCAGAGGAGCAGAGCCTTGAGCCTCGCGGTGGTTATGCAAGACCTTCAAACTCTTGGTGGAAAGTCAGAGAAGAAAAATCAAAATTTAGAATTCAAGAATCATAAGCGCCGGAGAAGAAATGAGCCCGACCCTCAACACATTACAGAAACTACCCAACATCAAATTTGGACCTGTTATCGCCATGGAGACAGAGCGGGTAACGCCGGGCCAAGCTACGGGTCTGATCTGCGGAGAGACGCCGACACTCGTGGTGAGAAGGCGTGTTTTTAAAGTGCGTGTGACAGTTTCTAAGCCTGACTTTATCTAGTGGGACGAAACCTGTTGGAAAAAAACAAATGTACACGAATCAAGTAGTAGAGAAGTTTGAGGGGGAAAAAGTGGACAAAATAATTCTCGTAATATTTGTGAGTTCTCAAACGTGATAAAAGTGTAGAGTTCCATTCAGAGTGATGCACGGGTTAGAAATGACAGAAAGTAGAGCGTTCCAAAAGTTCTAAAACATGTTGAAGGTGTTTTGAATGATTTTGATTTGTCAAGGAGGAGGAGGAGTTTTGGCCCAGCGTACAAAACATTCAAATTATAAACCTTAAAAATTGCACTTAAAAAAAAAAAAAAAGAAAAGCTAAAATGTCTAGGAAAAGCTTAAGTTTGATGATTTTATGTGTGAGTAAAATGACTGGTCCAAATTGTCATATAGTCACTTTAAGTAATAAAATCATGATATAGAAAAGTTCTATTCCACAAAAAGTCCATGTCATGCGTGTGTTCAGTTATACCGTATTTTCCGGACTATAAGTTGCACCAGAAAATGCTTAATAGAGAAGAAAAAAACATATATAAGTTGCACTGGAGTATGAAATGCGGTTGCAAGTGTGAAAATAACAAATAATATCACATATAAGTCGCTCCGGAGTACAAGTAAATAAGTATAAATATAAGTCGCCAAAACTATGAAAAAAGGCACAAGTTGTAGTCCGGAAAATATGGTATTTGTCAAAACGCTCTCAGAATCCTTCGCTTTTTGACACTGACCTGTGACTCCAGCTCCTCAGACCAGTTTGGTGCCGTCCAGGGCTTCGTTTGACCGCACAACTCCCACATGTTTTCTCATCGCGCTCGTCCCAAACACTGACCGTAACGTGGAGTGTCTCTGGGCATGAGCGGCTATTTCGGACTGCGGTGTCAAAATACACATCGGAGTCTCCCAACAGGCTGCGCGGGGGGAGTCCGAGCCACAGGGGAGGGGCACGAGGCTTTTATTTACAAAGTACATGTCACTCCAAAGAGAAAAAGTATTTAACCTTTTTACAATCTTCTGCTTTTATTGCTGTGGAAATCGACCTGTCTGCCTGAATCTCAACACGGCAAGTTATATTCAATCATATATTCTTATTCGTATTACTGTGGAAGTTTCCAGGTGAGGCAGGACCATCTCTCTGGAGACGAGGGGGTGAAAGACCAGGAAAATGACATTGTGCGCCAATTTTAACCAGAATCATTTTCCAAAACAGACAAAAGCCTTATATTGAACATAATAAACACAAAGAAACAAAACAGGCAGACATCCAACATAAACCCAGCCAAACGTCCCACTTGCCCATTGTCCATTTTCAACTCAAGTTCAAATGTGATTTTTCTTTTCCTATTTTGTGAATACCCAAAGTAGTGTCACTCCAGTCCCTGATTGTCGGTGCCATTTGTGTCATCCACTTTTTTGTGAGGGCCTTTTTCGCCGCTGTGATATTATTCATTCTTTTCACACTGGCAAAAAGGCTCCAAGCGACGCAGAAGAAGAATCTGCACTTCCTCTACCTTCGGAGTTTGTGGAGTTGTTTAGAAGTGACACAGAGGAAGAAGAATTCAATGGATTTAGTGATTTGGGGTAAAACTGATGCTTTGGTAAACTTGTTAGCATGTTCTTTATGCTATAGTTATCTGAATAACTGTTAATATGTTACGTTAACATACCAGACACTTACCACAGTTCTGTCTGTGCGTCATGTAGCTGAAGGTGTTAGCGTTAGCATACGTACACCTATTCACCATGTTCTCTAATTTGTGACTGAACGTGGCCAATCCAGTTACATGTCTACCCGGAGACATTTTGAGTTATTCACATATTCTGAAAGTGTGAATTCAAAGCTTTCCAATGATGCCTCACTCATGTAGATCTGATAATATTTGAGTAAGTTGTGGTCATTTGAATGTATACAACTCTCAAACCCATTCACTGAGAAAACGGCTTCCAAAGTTTCTCACCGGAGTGAGCCCAGAGTCACAGGGGGGCTCATTTGCATCTCATTGAGATAAGCCCTCCCCCCTGTCACACTGACACCACCTTCCCCCTACAGCTGTCACTGCAGACTCAAGAGGAGTGTTGTTATTGATGGTAACTGGACTTGAATCAGAATTAGAAGTTACTATATTAAAATGGAAATACTTGGATTACAAAAGGCCCTGAATAGAATCAAAGAATCAGAATGAGAATAGGGTTCATTGCATTTGTCGATAAACATAATTCACAGGTGATTCAGTGCAACACAAACAACAAAAGATAAGATAAGAGCCTTTAATGTTACAACGCAGTAGATACAGGGGGAAAGGACAGTAACTTATAGGAAGTTTAAAAAACACTCTTAATAGAAGAACTCTTATAAACAGATGCCAGGGCCAGGTATACGAACTGCAACGGGTCCATGGCTTTGAATATATGAGATATGAGATAATAGATATGATATGTACACCACCAGAGTCCAATTACATCAGAGATCACATCCTCATCCTCTTCTTCGTCTGTGCACTCTTCTGTGCTGTGACTCTCGGCTCTTGGCATCAAAGCTGTAAACAAATAACAGGACATTTAAGAAATGGCTAACTATTTCACATAAAACACTCATTAACTATTTATTTTTTTTAAGTAATAACAAATTTTGTTATTACTTTAAACTGCATTTCAAGATGAAATGTCTGTTCTTGGTCTTGAAATTTATCAAATACATTTCTCAAAAAACTTATAGCGACTCATACTCCAGTGCGACTTATACGTTTTTTTTCTTTTCTATTATGCATTTTTTGGCTGGTGTGACTTAAAGTCTGGAAAACACGATAACTGTTTATTGTTTCCATGGCAGAAGTCCTGAGGCCCAAGTATATATTTCTGAGATCCAGTGAGAAATATTGCGTGCAGGGCTTTATTGATCTCGGTCCAAGATCTCACCAGCATTTGGAATTTCCCTGTGAATAATCAGCATTGTGACATAATGTTATGAGGAGACACTTTTTCCAAGCAGAACTCTCTCCAATGCGATTTCGTGGTCCTCCTTTGAGCTGCACAAATGCATTCCCACTCTTCAACCGACAAAACAAAGCTACCTTCTATTACCCATTAGATTTTGACAGAGACAGGCCGTGCTCGTGTCGAAAGATGAGTCTGTAAAGCATTCCACACTTTATTATATCTGACAAATTGACGAGATATTGTGCTGTCGGCACATTCTCCACGTCGCCCTCTTTCCCGGGGGATTTCTCCATCTCTCTAACACCGTACGACACTCGATCCCACACACATAACACACACACACACAACACAAACACACAAACACACACACACACACACACAAACACACAAACACACACACACACACACACAAACACACACAGAGGCCGAGCTTTACTCCAGCCTCTAATCTCGCCCGGCTCTCTCTCTGTGCCGGGGGAAATGAGTTCATTGGTGGAAACTACCTGCACGAGTACAACAAATACTGCAGTAAGTCGCCTCAGTTTAAAAATTATATGAGGTCGTGAGTCACGGCAAAAACGAGATTCTGTCCATACGGAAACTATACAAACACAGCGTTAACCCTCAGCAGCAGAGCAACAACAGAGCGGCTGTTTTAAAGGCCACATGGAAAACGCCGTGCAGGTTATAATGGAGTTATTGTCCCACTGCAGCTGCTGTTACTATTAATATGAGCTGCCAGTAATATATGTAAATGTAAACTGTAAAGTCTAATACACCCCAATGACCACTGTATTTGTTCAGTCCTGTATTATTGGTTTGAAATACTCTGCTACCTTGTTTAAATGTGCATTATGTAAATTGACTTTTCACCGTGGAAGTGTCAGAGCTTTGCCTGGGATGACCAATTATTAGTCACAAATTTATAGCAAGGCAAGTTTATTTTTAGTAATTCAAAGTGAGTTACACAACAGGAACATATTCATGAACATTTCATATACAACCAGATAAAAACACAAATAATTGATAATATAATTAATAGAGAAGAGGGCAGATAAAACGTGTCTATCTAAATTTTATTATTTACTTCAAATTATTACATAAAGTGACAATTTATTTCAAACTTTGAGAGACTTGGACATTAAGGAATTTTGCCAGAATAAATTACCTCATAGATTTTAGTTTAGTTTTTATTCTTAAGGGACGATTGACATAAAACCACTGAATAATAAGTTAAAATACAATATTACACGTTCATTAAAGCTGGAGCACATGAGTTTTTGTTGTAGTAAATGAGTAGATTTTCTGTTTTACACCAAAGAACATCTTGTAAAAGCAGTAAAATTAGACCACCGCTGATGATAAAGCATTTGATCTCTCGTCAACCTGGAAGTACGAGCCGAAAGCAGCGCTCTGATTGGCTCTGCTTGGGCGGACCATCCCAGTTTCACTTTGCCGTCTGAAAAAGCTGTTTCGAGGTTTCAAATGTTTTCTTATTTATTTATTTTTTTGTTTTTCCTTGCCCAGAAGGAGGCTCAAAGGACAGAAGATGCTGGGACAGTTATCCATTTGCTGAATTCTTATGAACATTGTGCAATCTGCGTCTCTATTTGGCCCAATGCCAGTTTTGATGTTTGATTTTTGAACTTGTTCCTGAGAAAATCATTATTTTTGCTGTTGTGATTTTGGCCTTTACAAAGATTACATTGAATTGTTAATAACAGATAACAAGCCTGAATTGTTCCTACCTACCTAGAGGTGAACCTACAGAAAAATACAACTAAATATGCACATTATTTATTTACTCTAGTGCCAAATGAATAGATATTACACAATACTTGACTTTCCCAAACAAACTTTTACTTCATTGTACCACATTATTCTTTGTATTACAACCGGTTTGGGCTTTGATGTGTTGAAATGACTGTCCATCATCTCTTTGTTTATGAGTGACAAACTTCTTTCAAGTAATTGTCTATAAATCAGATTGCACCGCTGCCGTGGGTGAGACAAACCCATTTATCACGGCTCACGACGCGCTGCAGTCCAAACCCACGCAGGTTATCTCCCCGCGTTGCAACATCCTCTGTCAAGTCCTCACAAGTATCAGGCCACAAAGTGTGATCTCGATTTGAACATTTTGACAGCTTCAGCGGTAAATCTCTATGTGTAGCTCTGACCGGGACACGAGGTGAAACGGGGAGAGAAACGTGGAGGGAAACGTGGAGAGAAACGTGGAGAGAAACGTTAACGTGGAGAGAAACGTGGAGAGAAACAGAGAGAAACGTGGAGGGAAACGTGAACATGGAGAGAGACGTGGAGGGAAACGTGGAGAGAAATGTGGAGAGAAACGTGGAGGGAAACAGAGAGAAACGTGGAGAGAAACAAAGAGAAACGTGGAGAGAAACAAAACAGAGAGAAACGTGGAGAGAAACGTGGAGAGAAACGTGGAGAGAAACGTGGAGAGAAACAGAGAGAAACGTGAAGAGAAACGTGGAGCGAAACAGAGAGAAACGTGGAGAGAAACAAAGAGAAACGTGGAGAGAAACAAAACAGAGAGAAACGTGGAGAGAAACGTGGAGAGAAACGTGGAGAGAAACAGAGAGAAACGTGAAGAGAAACGTGGAGCGAAACAGAGAGAAACGTGGAGAGAAACAGAGAGAAACGTGAAGAGAAACGTGGAGCGAAACAGAGAGAAACGTGGAGAGAAACGTGGAGAGAAACAGAGAGAAACGTGGAGAGAAACAGAGAGAAACGTGGAGAGAAACAGAGAGAAACGTGGAGAAAAACGTGGAGGGAAACAGAGAGAAACGTGGAGAGAAACAGAGAGAAACATGGAGAGAAACGTGGAGAGAAACGTGGAGGGAAACAGAGAGAAACGTGGAGAGAAACAAAACAGAGACAAACGTGGAGAGAAACGTGGAGAGAAACGTGAAGAGAAACAGAGAGAAACGTGGAGAGAAACAGAGAGAAACGTGGAGAGAAACGTGGAGAGAAACGTGAAGAGAGACAGAGAGAAACGTGGAGAGAAACGTGAAGAGAGACAGAGAGAAACGTGGAGAGAAACAGAGAGAAACGTGGAGAGAAACGTGAAGAGAAACAGAGAGAAACGTGGAGAGAAACGTGGAGAGAAACGTGAAGAGAGACAGAGAGAAACGTGGAGAGAAACGTGAAGAGAGACAGAGAGAAACGTGGAGAGAAACGTGGAGAGAAACGTGAAGAGAGACAGAGAGAAACGTGGAGAGAAACAGAGAGAAACGTGGAGAGAAACGTGAAGAGAAACAGAGAGAAACGTGGAGAGAAACGTGGAGAGAAACGTGAAGAGAGACAGAGAGAAACGTGGAGAGAAACGTGAAGAGAGACAGAGAGAAACGTGGAGAGAAACAGAGAGAAACGTGGAGAGAAACAGAGAGAAACGTGGAGAGAAACGTGGAGAGAAACGTAGAGAGAAACGTGGAGAGAAACAGAGAGAAACGTGGAGAGAAACAGAGAGAAACAGAGAGAAACGTGGAGAGAAACGTGGAGAGAAACGTGGAGAGAAACGTGAAGAGAGACAGAGAGAAACGTGGAGAGAAACAGAGAGAAACGTGGAGAGAAACAGAGAGAAACGTGGAGAGAAACAGAGAGAAACGTGGAGAGAAACGTGGAAAAAAGCCCCTTTTTCTGAGTCTTGGTACAAGGACGTTATCAAGCACCAGTCTTTGTTAATCTGAGTTAATAAGTATGAATGGTTATTATTAATGTCCTTGTACCCAGACCATTCAGAAGTACTCCTTAAAAAATATATAGTCAGAGTTAATTAAAAGTCTACTTATGCAGTAGAAAGTAGAAAGTAACTTAACTGTAGTGAAGTAAAAGTAAAACATATCCACTGTCAAAAGTACTTAATAAATTACCGATACCTAAAAACTATACTTCCCTCAGTGGGTGAATGTATATTTGAAGTACTAACTGCTAGCTTGGTCATTCTGCTTGTCTTTTATGACCAAAAACGGCTTCATTGTTTGATTTTCAGCTTTGAAGTGACTTTGAAACACAGAGTCCCATAGAAGCCACGCCCTCGTCCGTAATGACCCTAGTGCACCGTCCAGCAGCGGTCAAACCTTTGATCAAACAGGTTTTAAATAGACTCACATGGGCTCTGCTGCACAGGCCAAACAAAGGCTGAAGGCTTTGTTAAAGGCGCAATGGACAATTTTTTGGCGATTTGAGAACGCAGGCGGAAGTGCGCATGCGCACTCCCCCGTGCGGACTGATACAACACACACGTGCGTTTGTTTATTAGCGCAACGGATCGCATCGCATCTCTCGTCTCCCGTAGATTTTCGTCTCTTCAGAGACAACTCGAACTGTCTTTCTTCGTCTTCATTTTGTCCTGTACACTGAGGGAACTATATTATGATAGATTCATGCGCTTAGACACGCGGAAACATGCTGCTTATGGGGACGAGCCACACGCGGCTGCAGGTGAGCGATAGGTGCGTTTTATGATTGATACGAGGCAGGACTAATCGGCAGTCCACGCCACAAGGAAATAAGACTCAGATTTGGGCCAAAAAAATCGTCCATTCAACCTTAAAGCTACAACTTTAAATTCAGACAAATATAGACTAATACTTCTATACTTACTGTACGTTCTGGCTTTATTTTTAGTGGTATATGTTGTTGTGTTGACGTCAATAAAGCTTAACTGCCTAAAATGAACAATGACCCTGTCTAGCTTTTAATTTGTCATGATAAAGATTAGATTTTCAAGTTCAGGGACAACGACACTCTGTTGGGCTTTTCAGTTGGTGATGAGTTACATAAATGCACAAGTGTCAAACTTTTTAAAATGTAAATCTATACAATTTTCAACCAAATGTGGAAAAAATAAATAACACGGAGTATACACGGAGCACGGAGAGCGGGTCCTATACTTGGTCAAATGTTAAGCACGTGGGTCAATACAAGATTAAAGAAGATATATTGTGCTTTTTGGGGGGAATTTACTAGACTACAACATACATACTTTATGATTGTACATTTTGTTACGAAAGAACTGACAAATTTTAAACTGACTTTTCACCATTTCGAGTTGTGGATTTTCCTTATTTACTTTTGTGTTGCTGTCGAATGATTGCGTGACACTTTTATTAGTCCTTTATGTACGACGAGTCCGAAATATATGAATGATAACAATTGAAGTGGGTGGAGCTAGGGGGTAGGTGAAAATGGACATTTTCAATACAGGAGTAAAAAAACATGCATAAATTCCTCCCATACAATCTTGAGTAAGGAAAAGCATTATGACATGGTTACTATTATAAAAAGGTACCATAATCATTATAAACATGAACAAGCTTTTGAGTAAATTTAACATCAGTCCAAACATAAAAGCAGAGCATTAAATAATTTAAAAATCTGTGTGAAAATCGTTCTTAATTCCCACTCGTACAGAGGTTCTTTGAAGAGCGTTTGGCGTTTCCCGCTCTCTCTCTCTCTCTCTCTCTCTCTCTCTCTCTCTCGACTGGAAAAGAAGTGCCTCCAAACTAAACAATCCTGTCTGCTTCAAATTAGGCCAGACGTGGAGAAGGGCGCGCGTTTCCAGGCACAGTGGCATTTTCAGGAAATTGCACCCCCGACTCTCACTGTAGCATAAAGAAAGGAAGAGTTTAAGGATGTCCAGACAGTGAGGTGCGGCCTCAAAAAACATTCAACAGCTTAGAACGACTGCCACTGCGAATAAGTGTGTGTTTCTACAATTTAGAGATGCAAAATGTGAGTTATGTTATTATTATTATGCATTTTTCAGCCATTTACAGTCCTGGATGTGGGCCAATAAACTTAGAAGTGAAATAAATACTTAACAACGATGGTTAAAAGCGACGTAAAGTTCTGTAGTTAAGTCAAATGTTAAGATGTTTTAAGATGTGCTTTGATTGAGTCATTTTTACGGTGGATACTTTTTTCCTTCACAACATTCGAGAGCACGTGTCTGCGCTTTCAAGTGTGAAAAATATACATGAAAAGCACAAAAAAACTGGAAAACTTTAAATTTATTGAGCAAAAATTCACACAATTCTTCATCAAAATCACCAAATTTCGCGCTTTAGCAGATCTCAAAATTTGTGTGAAATGCTTTTACTTTTTACTGTCAAAGTACATTTTTTAACAGTAAACAGTACTTCAAAACTTTTACTTAAGTACGTTGATTAGTGTATGTGCTACTATACATTTACTCGAGTATCTGTACTTTTACTTAAATAACAAAGTACTTCTTACTACCAAGCGCAAAAGGGAAGAACCTCAGAGATGTTTTTGACCAAGACTTTCTATTAAATCTGACAAACCAAATCAGCAAAGCCTGGTGGAGGGTCATGCGATTTACGGGTCAGATCTGTGGAGAGATGACCCTGCGCACAGAAAGAATACATTTTTTTTAGGTACTTTTGAGCAAAACACCTGCAAAACACTTGCAAAACATCTGCAAAACACCTGCAAAACACCTGCATAACACCTGCACAACACCTGCAAAACACCTGCATAACACCTGCCTAACACCTGCAAAACATCTGCAAAACATCTGCAAAACACCTGCATAACACCTGCAAAACACCTGCATAACACCTGCAAAACACCAACAAAACACCTGCATAACATCTGAAAAACACCTGCATAACACCTGCAAAACATCTGCAAAACACCTGCATAACACCTGCAAAACACCTGCATAACACATGCAAAACACCAACAAAACACCTGCATAACATCTGAAAAACACCTGCATAACACCTGCAAAACATCTGCAAAACACCTGCATAACACCTGCAAAACACCAACAAAACACCTGCATAACATCTGAAAAACACCTGCAAAACACCTGCATAACACCTGCATAACACCTGCAAAACACCTGCAAAACACCAACAAAACACCTGCATAACATCTGAAAAACACCTGCAAAACACCTGCAAAACACCTGCAAAACACCAACAAAACACCTGCACAACACCTGCAAAACACCTGCAAAACATCTGCAAAACACCTGCATAACACCTGCAAAACACCTGCAAAACATCTGCAAAACACCTGCATAACACCTGCCTAACACCTGCAAAACACCTGCCTAACACCTACAAAACACCTGCAAAACACCTGCATAACACCTGCAAAACACCTGCATAATGTTATGGAAAAATAATAATAAGAATCTGGCCCTCTGCCTGGTTTCAATTTCGATTCAATTCAATTCATTTTTGTGACGCCCAAAGTCACAGCCTGACATCTACATGTCTGGACACCCTCACACCATCAGCTGCTTTGTTCTTCAGAGCCGGTAAACTTCCTGCCTTCCCAATCGAATAAAAGGAACCACGGGTGTCCAGGACGAGCCTGTTCTCTAAGGTGTCGGCAGTCAAAATGTAAATGTAAACCCTGTATTCTCTTGTTGTCCTTTTGCCTGTGCCATTTGCATCTATGTCCTCTAAGACCTGCTTGTGAATTGAATTAATGCAAATGTTATGTATGTCTCCTTCCTCCTAAAACCACTGTTTCTTGGATGTCCCATTTGCTCCTTGGTTCCTTTGTACCTGAGAGACCAGTGACCGGGAACTTCTGTGTGTGTGTGGTCATGTGACCATCTGTGATATAAGGAAGGGGACAGAGGTGGGACGGGGAACTTGGGAGAGACACATTTTGGGAAGCAGGCAAGAGACAGACGCGTGGACTCGGCCTTCCATGAGAATGGCCGAGTCCACACGAGTCAACTTGCTTCTTTGTCTTATCGAGAGATTTTTGCCACCACAATAACACCTGCAAAACACCAACAAAACACCTGCATAACATCTGCAAAACACTTGCATAACACCTGCAAAACACCAACAAAACACCTGCATAACACCTGCAAAACACCAACAAAACACCTGCATAACATCTGCAAAACACCTGCAAAACATCTGCAAAACACCTGCATAACACCTGCAAAACATCTGCATAACACCTGCAAAACACCTGCATAACACCTGCAAAACATCTGCATAACACCTGCAAAACACCTGCATAACACCTGCAAAACACCAACAAAACACCTGCATAACACCCGCAAAACACCAACAAAACACCTGCAAAACACCAACAAAACACGTGCAAACCATGCAATGCTTTCAAACGTAGCTGTGATCAACATGTTTGTGTCCAGCCCTTGTCCTTAACGCCTCGGACAGACTGCGAGAGGAAAAAAGACTCTCTGATAGTTCTCTGGCTCGTCCGTGTAAGTGCGTCAATGCTGTTGCCACCAAAGTGAAACCGGGGGAAAACATGCGTATTTAGCTATGAATCACTCGCTGGTGGAGGTTTATTTTCAATTAGGGTAAATAATTTCCCTCTGGACGGCCCCATCTCCGACAGTGCAGGCTCGTGTTCACTGAGGCGACGCCACGAGGGAGCGATTAGACCGGGACTGACAGATGAAAACAGTTATGGGACAGAGCAGAGGGGGCCAGAGGGGCGCTGGACATAATGAGGGTCTATTACAGAAGGAGATGATCAGTGACGACTACTCGGAGGAGAGACGTGGAACTAATGACGTGGTCAAGACAACTCCACCCGGTGTGCGCCATATTCAGAGTCATCAGAGGCGGCGTAGCTAAAAATGTAGAGTAACACAATAGTATTCAAGTAAAAGTATGTCTTAGTGGTCCACACAAGACTTAACAAGTATTCAACTCGAGTATGTGTAACTTTAAGTGGAACTGTCTGAGTTATAGGACAAAGATAGACACAGAAATATGAGAAAAACAAATTAACACCAGAAGAATCACCAACATTTTTAGATTTATACTGGTAATGCTGTAGATTAAAGTCCCTTAGTAAACTATCTATAATGCGGTAATAAGCACTTTTAGTCATTTATCACTTAATTACTTGAAAACCGTTTCACAAGCAGTTTATAAGAGCTATGTTCTGTCTAATCAGAGGCGAAGTAGCTAAACATTTAGAGTAAAACAATAGTATTCAAGTAAAAGTACAACGTAGTGGTCCACACAAGATTAAACAAGTATTTAACTTGAGTATGTGTAACTTTAAGTGGAACTGTCTGAGTTAAAGGACAAAGATAGACACCAGAAGAATCACACCTCCCTTAGTAAACTATTTATAATGCGGTAATAAGCACTGATTAAGGCTCGTATACACATTTTGTACATGCTTTACTAACACACACATGCATTTGTTCAAGCTACAAATGCTAGTAATTGTTTAAGTGCAAATAGTTTAAAAAAAAAAAAAAATCTTATCGACGCATCATAAATAGTTGACTAAGGAACATTAATCTAAAGCGTGCATCATTGACAACACAACGTTTTTGTCACTGTTACATCAAACCAATCATTTCCCGAGTCGTTTGAGGAAAAAAACGACTCTGAGAACTAAAGTGTGTTCTAAAAGTGACTGAAATGAATGTGAGTGAGTAAATGTACTGCCCAGACATAAAACTAATGTCCCAGTCAGGACCACTCTATTCATCATATTCATACTATCGCTCTCTCTCTCTCTCGCGCTCTGTCCTCGTTCTTGTTGCTGTAACAACTGTATTCTGCAACCTAAGTTCACCTCGTCTCCACGGCAGCGACAGAACCATCTGCTTCCTCGGCCTCTTCAGCCTCTCAATGTATATTTTCCAAAACAGCATGTCCAAAGCGCGATTGCAAAAATAAGTATCGGAAAGTAACTGAATGTATGCACCGAAAATACATATTCAGAACGTTCCTCTTTCTATCGTTTCTTTCCTAGAATCAAAGGAATACACTGCAGTATTTGATCACGTAAGTAAGTGCCTGGTATTACTAAGGGAAACAGAAAACACTGCTCTTGTGGTGAGTGCATTTTTTTCATCTCCTTGTCAAATCAGTAATAAATAAAATCATAAGAAACATCCTATGTCACGTTTTCACTATCGCAACTCAGCGTCAAAGTATTCTAAGTACTCAGTAGACAACCTGATTGGACCGTGTAACAGAAGACGTTGCAGAATACATTTTAATCCAGGTATTCTGTAACTAAATACATGTTCTGACTAGTATTCTTCTGCACACAGGCCACGTCGAACCTGGAAATGAACTAGAACAAAACCTTCGACTGAACCTGGACTAAATCAGGTTTAAACCAGGACTAGAACTGAGTCAAATCAAGTCTACATCAGGACTAAACTGAGCTCAAACTATAAGAGCAAACATAATGTGAACACAACCCAAACAGAAACTTCGCTCTTATTTATTCATCAAATATTTGCATGTTAAAGGCCAAGGGAAGCGCGAGGAGATTTTCTCTCGAATTTAGAACCATTTTATCTTGATCTAGTTGAGAAAATGTAGAATTTATAAAGATTTTCTTTTAGATAAAGTGATAAATATATTTGAAATGCTGTTCAAGCTGTGACAAACATGACTTGTAAATGCAATTCATATAAAATGACCCTCTCTTCAAAGTGTTCTTGCAATAATCTTGTTGTCGTTGTATTTTTATTTTATTTTTTTGCATGAAGTGAAGTTGTAACCATGTGTATTTACTGTCACTTCACAACACATCAAAAGTACTTGTTTTAAAAGTTGACTGCAGTGTTTCGATCGGTGCGTAATGTCTCCCTCTAGTGGTGAAAAAGACGCCACTACGAGCCGTGTGTTTTTCTCCAGTTTTCCTTTTTATTCATGTGTGCACTGCACCTGGGCAATATGTACATCCTGTAAACAGAACTGAAAGGAGCACGTCGTACACATTATTTTCTTTAGTAATACTTTGAACAGCAGACAGGCAAACACATAACATACAGTAATGAGGACCCTCCTAAACGGGACCCTCGCCCACACAAACGACTCACATCCTGGGACTACCTTATACTAGAGGCTAACTTTAGCTGTAAGATCAGAGAGAGCAGGTGGAGGAAGGGGCAGAGTGTGTTCCCATCGACTTTCCTGCTTCATTTGTCCTTTGAACCGAACAATATCCTTCAAAAAAACAAAAAAATACACCGTCATTTGAGACATAATGCTCTAAAAAAGTGAAATAAAAGAGATGTTTTTCATGATACTGTCTTTGAACAAGCCCTCCATACCAGACTGACGTTAAACATTTGAATGAGGATATATTTAGCAGTCTTCAATGTGAAAAAGCAGAAATAAAAAAGGCATTAAACAATCAGTCAGTCAATTAAATTAGTATTTATATGCGTTATATTGTGAATTCAAGTCACTGGTTGTAATATATGTCTTTAAGGTCCAAAATAGATTGAATTTAATTAATTATAAATAATAAAAAGTGTCAGTGCAGTCATAAGATATAATAATGTACAGTATATATACAAAAATAAACTAAATTAAAGTAAAATGCACATTCCAGAAATATCTTATAATCTTTCACAATTAGAAAAATAATGAGAAGGAAAAAAAACATTATTGCATTAGTGATATAAAGAAAACACATAAATAAATAAGTAGGTAAATCAGTATTTTAGTAGCATTTTAGAGACATTGTTACGCTCAGGAGACAATTCCACATTTCAGTCCAATAAAGAAACTATAAACAGCAGTTCAAGAAATGGAAATAAGTCATAAAATAAATGAATTTCTTTCAAAGCTGCAGTGTGCTTTTATAGCGTTGGTTATGTGCTGTTATGTCGTGGTTTTCAGTGCCGTTTGATGTATAAATGTTAAGTGAAATGTTATATTTAATCAAATAAATAAAATTAATATAATTATAAGAGTACATAACAATTTATCACTAACAAATCGCAGTTTTGATGGTATTTTACTTCAGTTTATACCAGCTCAAAGACATGAGAATGCATGTTAATTAAGATTTTTAACACTATTTTTTGTGAATTATGTAAACAACTTGCCATTCAGTGATTTTAAATGATAGACTTTTTTCATTTAACCTGAAGTGACGACTTAAAACACTGTCAAATTAATGTTTTTTCCCCATAATTCCCTTAAAATTACCTAATCCAATATCTGAAATTTAATCTTAGACACTTGGAATCCCATGTTTGAATTTGTATCAACATTCAAACTATTTTTATCCATTTTAACAGGACGTTTATTAAATTTTCCGGAAGACGTTTGCATCATTTGGACCTTAAAAAAACATGTTGCAAATGAAACGCCGGTGACCGTTTTGACCGTCGTTAAAAGTAAACAACCAACACTCAGGCCGTCCCAGAATCCTCCGCTCCCATTGGTGGGTTCAAGTTTCAGGGACGTCGACGGAGGAAAAAGTGGTCGTTGCACACACACCTACAGTACTTTAGAGCTAAATATAGTCTTTAATATCCACGTTTGTATCCGCTTCAGCCGCTAGCGCTTCGTCGCGTAGTTTGTCTGTCCCTGTTTGTAACTACGGGGGGGTCGGTTTGTAGCAGGGGGGCACATATAAAGGCAGACGTCGCGGGGGCGTGGCCGGAGACCAGGCGTTTCTCATCAGTAAAGCGCTTTCTGTCCTTGGCTGTCGAATTCCGACCAAGCGTCGTTCAGTTCCATGAAAATCATCTTGGCGTATTGTTCGTAAGGTTGTCCCGTTGCCTGTCGAGAAAGGGAAACGCAAACAAGTGTTAGTGGGACAATAAACTGAAAAGAAAAGAGAGCTCACGAGTCACGAGTGGTAATTTTGACGTCGTAATGAAAGAAGAATACTAGGAATGTGAGTAATGTGCAAAATGTCCCCCTGAAAACATGAAAAATGAGTAAGATTTGTGCGATATGTGTAAGGAAATCAAGGAAAACTGTCTTTTAAGTTGAATTCAGGCATCACGTTTACTACTACCCAAGAATTTGAAGTGGACCAAGTCAAGAATCAAGTGCAAACGCAGCCAAAATTAATAATTAAAGCGGCATTACACAGTTTTCAAACCGCAAAAAACCTTAGTATGTATTTAAATATAGTTAAAAGAAGAAGAAGAATATATTTGGTTTATGCAGCACTTTTCAGGGCACGCAAAGACGCTTTACAAAACAGTCATATAAAGAAAATTAATCAAACAAACTGTACAGAAACAACAGAAACAGCAGTAAATCACATGAATTTAAAGATTAAAGACAGTTTCTAAGTATATGTTTTCAACCTTGTGATTGATTGCCTTCCATTGATCATCTAATCCACTCAGTGATGTGATTGTACTGCATGATTTACTTAAACTCATCGCTGAATGTGACTCTCTGTCCCTCTGATTGGCTAAAACGTCCACGTTTATGAGCACGAGATGTTTAAAGGGCCAAAATGTGAAGCGTTTGAGCATTTGTCGAGAGGGATTTCAGACCACAGCTGCAAAACTGGCAACGGCAACAGGTAAGAACACAATAACTGACTATATTTGTTATTTATGTCAACACTAAGTAAGGTCAAATAGTTAGTTTTGGGTCCTCTTTTCTAACCAGGGATATACTTGTTATTAGGGATGTCAAGATTATTTATTTTGTTAATATTGAAGATTATTCAAGTCGCAAAAAGAGCGTTTTAGAAGCCAAGTATTTTTAAATTGCCTTTACCGTATTTTCTGGACTATAAGTAGCAACAGAGTATAAGTCGCACCAGCCAAAAAATGCATAATAGAGAAAAAAAAAACACATATGAGTCACTCCGGAGAATAAGTACATAAGTATAAATATAAGTATAAGTCGCACCCCGGCCAAAACTACGACTTATAGTCCGGAAAATACAGTATTTGTTTAGTCAATAATCAAGATTTTTCAGGTCGCAAAAAGAACTAAGCGAGTTTTAGAAGCCAAATTAAGTATTTTTAATTCACCTTTACTTGTTTTTGAAGCTGGTCATAAACTTGTAGAAAAGTAATGTGTTAAACAAATGCAAATTTGGAAATGCAAGAAAATGAACTATTTATCCATTGTTTGGTCATGGTCCCTGTAATCGTGCATAATCTTTAATCGTGACACTGTAATGTGACGTTGTAGGTGAACTCCTCTGAAATTTGGCTCGCCAGACCACGTTTTGCCGCCCCGATGTCTCCAAGTTCAGTCCTGACATTGCTCCTGAACATCTTGGTCTCCGCCGCGGTCGCACCGGGAGACGCCAAACCCCAAGATGAACACATAGACGACGTGAACATCTTTTTGACGATGGCGTGGCAGGTCGCTAACCACATCGGCCCCAACTCCAGCTGCTACGTCTGCGGCCTGATGCCTTACACCGCTGGAGAAGGCCTCCCCCTCATGGCCTTGCCGGCTTCGGACTGCGACACGTGCCACCTGCTCCACGTCCGTGAGCCGCAATCCTACTCGCACCCGCGCTGTCCCAGAACGAGCAAAATGCGTCCTCTGAACTGCTCGACGACGTACGGCAACTGCGTCAAGTGCGTGGGCGCCCCGAAGCCGGTCCCCGTGCAGCTCGTGCCCCAACCGTTCCAATGGTGCCTGGAAAACGACGGCGGGACGACCGTGGGCTATTCCAACTGCGTGCGCACGTTCAAATGGGACCCCGAACGCGCCGTGCAGGGGTTCCCCGCCGTGAACGCGCCGCCGGACGAGTGCCTGGTGGAGGCGGGAGCAGAGCATCTCGCCGCTTTGGCTCGCAGGTCGGCGGAGTGCTCCATCTCCTCGCCCGTCGGGATGTACTGGGTCTGCGGCGGCCTGGCGTATCCGTACCTTCCCGTGCATTACAAAGGCAGGTGCGGACTGGCCTATGTCGTCCCGGCGATGCGTGTGGCGCACAAGCTTCCGGGAAAAAACACACAAGCGACGAGGCGTAAACGCGGGGCTTCGGATGTTTTCGGGACGCACCACCAGTCGCCGGTCAAGAACGTGCTCGGGCCGCTGCTCCCCTTCTACGGGGTCATGTCGGCGCTGGATCAGATTGCAGACCTGTCGCACGCCATAGAGATGATCGCCAACGAAACGGGGAGAGCCCTGCAGCTGATGGCGAGCGAGCTGGCGTCCGTCAGGCTGCTGGCTCTGCAGAACCGCGCGGCCCTGGACTTCCTCCTGGCAGCGCAAGGCGGGACGTGCGCCGTCATCGGGCAAGAGTGCTGTACGTTCGTGCCGGATTATAACGCCACCATAAACGATATAGTCAGTCACTTGTACAAGACCGGTCAAACGGTTCATCAGAATGCGTCGTCGTCCCTGTTCGACTGGTTGGCGCCCACATTCGGCTTGTTCACCCATCGTTTCGTGGAGGCTGTGATCATTTTGATTGTGGTCATCGTGGTTTTGTCTCTTTTTGTATCATGTGCTAAGAAGTTCCTTTGCAATATGTCTTAACTTGATTTTTCCTAAAATGCCGGAATAAAATGTCTGTTCCTGAACCCTGTGTAGTGTAATATATGATTTTATTCACCAATTATTTTATTTAATTGACATGCATTTGCATGATCTCTCTGGGTGGAGTCTGCATGTTCTCCCCGTGTTACCGTGGGTTCTCTCCGGGTTCTCCGGCTTCCTCCCACCAACATGCATGTGTGAGGCAAAATTGGTAACTCTAAATTGGCCCTAGTGAATGAATGTGAGAGTGAATGTCTGTAATGTCTATGTCTCTGTGTTAGCCCTGCGACGAGTTGGCCACTGTCCAGGGTGTACCCCGCCTAATGCCCGAAGTCACTGGGATAGGCTCCAGTCACCCGCGACCCCGAAAGGGAACAAGCGGTAGAAAATGGATGGATGCATTTGGGGAATTTGGATTTTGATATTAATTTCAGTCACACCCACAGCCTGAACCCGCCACACCCATTTTAGACCTGGTTTGGTCCTTGGTTGACCCTTGTATATACCTGGAATAGTCCTGTTTTAGACCTGGTTTAGTCCTTGGTTGAACCTTGTAAATACCTGGAATAGTCCTGCTTTAGACCTGGTTTAGTCCTTGGTTGACCCTAGTATAGACCTGGAATAGTCCTGTTTTAGACCTGGTTTAGTCCTTGGTTGACCCTAGTATATACCTGGAATAGTCCTGTTTTAGACCTGGTTTAGTCCTTGGTTGAACCTTGTAAATACCTGGAATAGTCCTGCTTTAGACCTGGTTTAGTCCTTGGTTGACCCTAGTATATACCTGGAATAGTCCTGTTTTAGACCTGGTTTAGTCCTTGGTTGAGCCTAGTATATACCTGGAATAGTCCTGTTTTAGACCTGGTTTAGATCCAATGGCACTTGGAAACATTTTAGTTCTAACTGTAAACCGTACTTGATTGTGTACCTCTGCTTTGCGGTTTAAATAAACGTTACTCATACAGTACGTGCACGGGTCTGACCTTGTCCGGGTGCACCACGAGGACGGCCTTCCTGTAGACCTTCTTGACCTGCTCTGGGGTGACGAGGTCGGCCATGCCCACAGGCTTCCAGCGCGTCTCGCCCTCCCACAACACCGTGTGCATGGTGGACAGCAGCGCCCGGATGTTACGCTCTTTACCCTCGATCCAGTCCAAGATCTGACACACAAACGACCAGCGGTTTATGAGAAGGAGAACACATCAGCAAACGCCTAAAACCTATGTGCTTCCTTTGTAGTGAGATGATGGGTCCTTTGTAATGAGTTAATTGTTCCTTTTGTAATGAGTGATTGGTTCCTTTGTAGTGAGTTAATGGTTCCTTTGTAATTAGTTAATGGTTCCTTTGTAGTGAGTTAATGGTTCCTTTGTAATGAATGAATGGTTCCTTTGTTGTGAGATGATGGTTCCTTTGTAGTGAGTTAATTGTTCCTTTTGTAATGAGTTAATGGTTCCTTTGTAGTGAGTTAATGGTTCCTTTGTAATGAGTGAATGGTTCCTTTGTAATGAATGAATGGTTCCTTTGTAGTGAGACTATGGTTCCTTTGTAGTGAGTTCATATTTCCTTTTGTAATGAGTTAATGGTTCCTTTGTAATGAGTTAATGGTTCTTTTGTAATGAATTAATGGTTCCCTTATTATGAGTTTATGGTTCCTTTGTAGTGAGATGATGGGTCCTTTGCAGTGAGTTAATGGTTCCTTTGTAGTGAGATGATGGGTCTTTGTAGTGAGTTAATGGTTCCTTTGTAATGAGTGAATGGTTCCTTTGTAATGAATGAATGGTTATTTTGTAATGAATTAATGGTTCCCTTATTATGAGTTTATGGTTCCTTTGTAGTGAGATGATGGGTCCTTTGCAGTGAGTTAATGGTTCCTTTGTAGTGAGATGATGGGTCCTTTGTAGTGAGTTAATGGTTCCTTTGTAATGAGTTAATGGTTCCTTTGTAAAGAGTTAATGGTTCCTTTGTAAAGAGTTAATGGTCCCCTTATAATGAGTTAATGGTTCCTTTGTAGTGATAAAGTCTAAAGAATAAAGTAGAAGGCGGTAAATGCACCTTTAAACAGCATTAAAAAGCAACAATAACAACATTTAATTGCATTGTCGACTGTATTAATAACTTGTATATGACACATCTAAATCTAATATAACATAATCTACAGCTCTGTTTTTCTTTATAATTTACATTACAGGTATTTTATAACGTTTGAATGAGAAATATGTTCAGTGTGTCTAGTTGATATTGTATTACCGGTAGGTTATTAGGTTTTTGCACATAAAATGTATATAATTTATAATTTAAATATTGTATTCTAATCTAATTGTATTGTCTCTATCCCTTTTTGTCATTTTCCTAATTATATTTATGTCACAAATCATCAAAAAATAAAATAATACTCACAAACTGAAATTGCAGTTTTGATTGGATTTTGAAATATTGTGCAGTCCCAATAGGAACTGCTTTTTTATACTTAATACTGCTATTTTAAAAACCGTTAACACTCTGTAGATGCCCAAAACCGCCTCAGATGAAAGCCATTTCCTGTACCTTCAGTTTCTCTGGGTCCATCTCTCTGGCCATCTCCTCCTTCCTCATCTCGGCTATCGTCCTGGGGCCCTTCTTCTCTTTGGTCCCTGCGAAGCCCTGGGCCGACAGCAGGTCATCGAAGTTGGCGTTGGAGGCTTTGGGTTTGGCGCCTGGAGAAAGACACGTGCAAAAGACCGCTTCGTAATCGGCGTTTTAGTTGTTTGACACGTGTTATAGCAGTAGAGTTAAGTTTGTCTGTTTGCTAATCAGAGAAGTGGTAGAACACCTCCACCTACAGGCCAATATTGTAACTGTGGTATTTTATTGTAACGGAATTTTTACTTCTGACTCAATGCACTCCTCTTTAAATGTCTCAGATCTATACAAAAAAGGAAATATTTTTTTTATAAAAAAACATCTGGAACGTATGCTGCAATTATTTAAAATTCATTCATTTTTATGGAATCTTGATCGGGCGCTTTTTAAGGAGTTTCTGGCTTTTACAGTTTCAAGCGAGTGAGGGCAAAATTTGTATCGTAAATTACATTTTGTGGCGTAGTGGGATGAATATCGCTGCACACACAGGGTTCACACTCGCCCAATGTTTGTCCCGATGTGGACTTGGTTTGGTCCTGTTCTAGTCCAGGTTTAGTCCTGGTCTAGTCCTTGTTTAGTCCTGGTCTAGTCCTTGTTTAGTCCTGGTCTAGTTTAAGGTTTATTTTGATGTGGCCAATGTCCATGTGTGAACGCAGCCTTAGAGATTGTGAAGGAATATGTTTTTCTTCAACAAACATTGGGCAAATGTGAACTGGGAATCTTGATATTTTTTGTTGTTGCTGATTTTTGGTCAAAGGTAGCAAATTAATTTATAGTAATTTTATACAATGGTGTACACCAGGGGTGGGCAATTATTTTCCTCCGAGGCCATATTCGAATCCAGGCAAGTAGCGGATCATTGGTGTGAAAAAAAAAAAAATCAAGAAAATTAAATATCAAATAAAATATCACTTTTCTGTCAAATAGGCTATTGAATCTATTATTTAATTAATTTCAAGTCATATTTATTAAGGATACAAGTGCAGACAGATGCCTAAGGGCAAAAAAGAAAAAGAAAAAAAGTATAAAAATATTACTTGGCATGTTTGGCGGGCCGGATTATAAATACAAACGGGCCATATGTGGCCCGCGGGCCGTAGTTTGCCCACCCCTGATGTACATGGTAGTCAACACAGCATCCCTAGACAGGATGTTACCAAGACCATTTCCCTACAGAAAAGTACTTTTTACTTTTTAGTCCAGTTAAAATATGTACTATAAGTCGCACTGGAGTTTAAGTTGCACCAGCCAAAAAATGCATAATAGAAAAGAAAAAAACATATATAAGTTGCGCAGGAGTATGAAATGGGGTTGCATGTGTGAAAATAACAATTACATAGTTCCTTTTGTCATAATCTAAATATATAGTACTACTAATGCCACGGTAACACATCTGGCTCACCCATGTTGGCCTGAGCTTTTCCCGCTGCGCCGGGCGAGCCTCCTCCCATGAACACGTTGTAGTTGGGTCTGTTTTGCGGCGAGGCGTGGGGCATGGGGGCGTGGCTTGGGCTGGGTTTGGGCTGAGGAGCGGAGCCTGGTGCCTGCGGCTGCCATGCCCCAGCTGCCCCTACTGCCCCTGCTGCCCCTGCTGCCCCTGCTCCTCCTCCTCCGGGCTGCCACGACGGAAACCCAGCTCCTGTGTGCGGCTGCCAGGCTCCGGCGTGCTGCGGCGAGGGAGGGGGCCGCGACGGAGAGCCCATGGGGGGGACGGATGGGGTGGAGCCGGTGGGAGTGGTGGGTTTGCTGGAGAAGCCTGAGCCCCCTGAACAAGATGGGTGGAAAATGTCAATTACAGAGATAACTTATGATGATGAGTGTTTATGATCGTCGTTTTTTTCATATAATTTTCGAGTTTTAACCGTAGGAACACACCTGTTGGAATAGCTTCATACAAATCAAGAGACAGTTTGTGAATAAAAGTGGAAAAATATGTTAATTAATTTAATTAATTTAATTAATTTAATTAATTTAATTAATTTAATTAATTTAATTAATTTAATTAATTTAATTAATTTAATTAATTTAATTAATTTAATTAATTTTATTCAACACAATTAAATACAGTGAATTACATGGCAGGAGTACACATCAGAAAAACATTTTATGACAATTTAAACACTAATCAAACAAAATAATGTAAATTTGTCCTCATTTTATTTGTCAAGTAAAAGTTTTAGTGTACATTAGAGTGCACAACATGGCTAACAGTTACGTAAGTTTTCCTTGTGTAATGTCATGATTTACATTGGGAAGTACAATTTTGTATCTTAGCTGCAATGAGTCACTTTAAGGTGCGCTTTTAACTTCCCTGTGAGTAAATGTGTCTTTTTTTTACTTATTGTGCCTGTTTTGTGCCACCTTGGAGTTGAACCCGCAACCTTCTTGTCGAGGGAGTGTGTTGGCGAGTCTGCATCATCATCATCATCATCAGGTTCTCCTTTCTACACTGCAGTTTGATGTTTTCATAAAGTTCTATATTGCCTTCCACTACAGTTCGATCGTGCGTATTGCAGCGTGCATGAAGGACGTACCCAGATTGCCGATGTCTGCAAACGGGTCGAGGCTGCTGGGCTTGTTCTGGTGAGTGGGCGTGCTGTGGACGGAGCTGGTGGGACTCGTGGTGGCCGAGCGGCTGCCCACGCCGAAGCCTCCTCCTGAAACAGAGAAAGGATCGTGAAAGGAAACGAGCGGGTGAGTTTACAGTATGAACGGCAGCACACTATTTAAGATAATTATACTTTTTGCGAGTAGTAGCCAAACGTTTACTGTACATGTTGTTTTATTGACAATATTACATTTTTCATGCGTCTTTTACCGTCTTTTATACGATTTGTTTGTGTATTTTTTTAGTCTGTTTATAGGAAATACTATGAATCTGTGCATGATTTACAGTTTTGTCTTTTGATTTATTTATTTTTTTGATTAATTACCTTTTTAAGTAGTAGTTCCTCCAAAAACGTTCTACTTCTACTTATAATATTAATATTATTTCAGATTTAATGTTATTCTTTCTTGAGTACACTGGAAAAATGTACAATCTTAAATAAGACAATAAGTTAAAATGTGATAGAATTATGTAGTATTCATCTTGATTTGATCATATTTTGACTTAACAAGATTAGTTTTTATTTAAGTGTAGTTAATATTTTTTGTTAATATTTTTAAGTGTAGAAGCGTTTCTTTTCAAATTTCAAGTAAAAAAATGCTTATCTTTTTCTTATTTTGAGTAAAACAAGATAGACAAGTTAGTCAAAATATGCTCAAAACACCAGTTTTTTTTAGCACTTATTATCTTGTTTCAGATGATAATTTTTCCAGTCCACACATTTCCTCTACTCTGGCCATCTCTGCCTATGACACGTTGTCAGAAAAGCTATGCTAACAGTTCCGTGTGTGATGTAGCTCTGGGTTTGCGTACCTGTGGTGGTGGTGGCGGGCCGGTTCCAGTCCCAGCCCCCCTTGGCGTTCTGCTGCTGGATGTTGACCGTGGGGGTGGCGGGGGGCACCGGAGAGCTGTGCCCTGTCCAAACATCAGAAAGGAGGTCACTGACAGAACACATTCTCATTTCAGACTCAGAAATGATCCAAATGCAACACAAAAACACCTTAAATTAAATGAATGTTACTTTTATGACATATAATGACACACAACTTTGAACATATTATGTTCAAAGCTACAGCGTGGAAAAAGACCAAGCAATAACACCGAGCAGATGGAAGACCCTCCTAAGGAGAATTTACATTTTATTTTATTTTAATTTCTTTCTTTCATTCATTCATTTATTTATTTACGATTTTATGATTTTATTTATTTATTCAGTTTGAATGTTTTTATTTATCTTTATTTATTTAGTTTTATTTATTATTGTTTTTTTATTTTTGTCATTTTCAATTTTTTTTGATGTTTTAATATATATATATATATATATATATATATATATTTTTTTTTTTATTTAACACAATGAAATACAGTTTAGCAACTCCCTGGTCCCGCAGCAAAAGAAAAGGGTGAATTACATTACCCTCAAATGAAAATGTAAAAAAAGATTTAAAAGTGTAAAATCGTTAAAGAGGAAAGAGACTTCTACAGTAACACAAATGCGTCTCTGCAGGAGCTACAGTGAAATGTGATGAAAGCTGGGTTTGGCACATGTGCAAAGCCGGTCTCTCAGCGGGCGGCAGGAGGGTGGGCGGGGCTGAATGAAGCAGATGTCATTTGCCTCCCGACACTGTAGCTACAACAACGTAGCTACAACCTACCGCCTTCCCTAGCGTTCGGCGGTAGGTTGCGTTCACCATTTGAGTTCATCATAACATTTCGCCACAATAGTTTGGTGTCGAGGTGGAGGATGGGTCCGAGCCCGATGGTAGGGTGGGCATCTGGCTTTTTTCATGTTATAAAGTACAGATATATTACAAAACGGCGCCGTCACGGCATCTAATCATAGAGCGTTATGTTGTCCGTAAAACTCTAATCCATCTATTGTCATCATCATCATCATCATCATCATCATTATTATTAACAAATATTCTCTCTTTCTTCCGTTGTTGTGGTGTGGTCCTTGCAAGTGAATTAAGTAGTATTATTAAGTAGTAGTATTATGCGACTTAAATGTATAAGTTGCATACCTTTGTCTCTTAATTAACATCGTAAACTGACTGGACTGTGCAGTGTGTCGAGCATGAGTGACTTTGACTTTAGTGATTGTTTATGCAATATATTTTCATTATGAATTTCATGTCATGTTTAAATGTAAATTATCCTGACCCATCCAGAGCGCTGCATTAAATCAAGGAAACCTAAACCTATAAGATAAATATGGCAAATTTGTGGCGCCAATCCATGTCAAAAATGATATAGTTCAACATTAGTACAATTTCCTGTTCATTTATGGTTTTAAAAAAGAGTTATTATACTGGCCCCTGCCCTCAATCTGAAATGTACCCAGCCCGGCCCCACGTTACCTGGTCCCAGAAAGGCACCCATCATGTCCTGAGGCTTAGGCATGGGCCCAGCGCCGAACGGGTCAAACGCTGCAGAGAAACAAGAGATGCTCACTGTTCTGTTTAGATAATAATAATAATAATAATAATAATAATAATAATAGTAATAATAATAATAGCAAAAATAATAGTAGTAATAATAATAGTAATAATAATAGTAGTAATAATAGCAATAATCATAATAATAGTAATAATAATAGTAGTAATAATAGTAGTAGTAATAATCATAATCATAATAAAGTACCCCAGCTTTAATGAGTCCGTCAAACATCAAACTCACCCCTTATTTTAATCAAACTTGTCACAATAATTACTACATCGACTTATCATTTAATAAATAAGAGATGAAACTATATATTTTAGGGCTCAATATTTATTGTGTGTAAATTTGAGCTGTTGAGACTGGAAAAAGTCACTTCGATGTCTAATTATTGTTTCATTCTACTATATATTTGCTGCATTTGTCCCTTTTTAACAATACTGCACATTTGACAAAGGATTCTCTTGTATTATACTACTATATGACACAAAGAAGAGTACATTTTATTGTGATATTTCCTGTAACAATCTGCCTCAGGCCTGATTGCCTAAGCGTCTACCTGGTGCGGGTGAAGGGCACGGCGAGGCGGTGCCGGGGGCAACCCTCTGCGGAGTGGACTGGGCGGACGACGCGGCACTGGCGGGCTGCGGGGGGGCTCCGAACAGGTCCCCGAGCAGGTCTGTGGTCCCGGCGGCGGCGCAGCAGCGTGGGGCCGCGGAGCCGACATCCTCCCCTCCGAGCCCCAGCAGGTCCACGTCCTCCGGGGGAACGAGCCCGGCCGGGGCGGGGGGCTCCGGCCTGGGACAGGGGGCCGTGCTGGTGCTGCTCCTCTGACTCGACAGGGACAGCATCTCATCGTCGGACGGCTCGCTCTCGTCGCCTTTGCCCTTCGGTCGGCTCGGCTCTGCGGGACAGAGCCAGACGGGTCAAAACACAAACGCAATGAAATTATACTTTCTTTATTTCTTTAATATAAAAAGGGACACGCTACTAAGTTGGGGATATCTTTAAAAGCTAAAGTGACCACTATGTCAGTTTTCAGGTTATATATCATCCCAAAATGCATACTGTATCAGCATCGCTCATGGAACAACTCTACACAACATCCTGAATTAAAAAGGAATTCTGTAAAATGATTGATCACATCCAAACATAGGGAATTACTACACGCTATTCAAATCTAATACCTCTATTTAGTACAATGTTTGACAAAGATTTGTTCAAATAGATCCATATACTTCACTAACATGGCACTATCTAAGGCTGGTTCTAGTCTAAAGTCTTACCCTCCAGATCCAAGCCCTCCATTTCATCTGGCGCAGAATCAAAATCACATTAGAACATTTCAGATGATGTAAGTAAATTAAGTTGCAGTTGCAGTTGTATTGCCGTGTTCACTTCATGGCGAGTCGAAGTTATATAAAGTGCGTGTGGATAGAGTATTTCTTGGTTTACAGTAGAATGTAGCTTGACGCATGTAAGCCACACAAACATAATACCGATCGCATTTGTGGGAGTTTATTACATGTGTGGGTTCAAACACGATGTCCCGCAAACAAAACACACCACCACACATGTACTGTATTTTCCGGAGTATAAGTCGCACTGTAGTATAAATCGCACAGGCCAAAAAATGCATAATAGAGAAGAGAAAAACATAAACAAGTTGTACTGGAGTATGAAATGTGGTTGCAATTGTGAAAATAACAAAAAATATCACATATAAGTCGCTCCGAGTATATAAGTATAAGTCGTACCCCGGCCAAAACTATGAAAAAAAGTGTGACTTAATACGGTACTGTTTGTGGAAAATGCAGTTATTACACGTTTGTGGCTGGAAATCGTTGGAAAATTATAACATTAGGCGATCTTTTTCGTTACGGTCGTGGGGATTATTAAGTTTTTGGCGCTTACAGAGTGTGGGCTGCCTTACCTGCTATGGCCAGGGCGTCTTGGTGCTCTTGGTGGCAGGAGAAGAGCACGTTGGGACTGAGGTCTTTGCAGGGGAACTGCTCCCAGGGCGGGGTCAGGTCCTTCTGCTTGTCCACGCCCTCCACCTCCATGTCCAAGATCACGTGGAACAGTTGCGGGTACTTCTCCGGAGCGTCGACGGCGTCCAGCTCGGGTCTGCGAGCGCAAAAACGCACGGGGGAAACTCAAACGGTGTCGGTACAGATCATGTTACGGGGACAGGGCACTCACTTGTTGAACTTTAATACGGTTGTTCCGGGAGCGATGAAGCCGGTGTGGAATTGAATCTGGAATATCTGAGTGTTGGACGTCTGTATACCAAAAACATTTGCATTACTGTATAATCCTAACTACATTACAACCCTCTAATTCTCTATTTAAGACATTTATTTAGAAGATGATACATTTTCAGAATATTTTGACACTAACTACTGTATTTTCCGGACTATAAGTTGCACCTTTTTTCATAGTTTTGGCAGGGGTGCGACTTATACTCATATTTATACTTGTACTTATACTCCAGAGCGACTTATATGAGATATTATTTGTTATTTTCACACTTGCAACCGCATTTCATACTCCAGTCCAACTTATGTATGTTTTTTTCTTCTCTATTATGCATTTTTTGGCTGATGCAACTTATAGTCCGGAAAATACTGGCTCAAGTTGACTTAACTCGTTGGGGTACCGGTACATAAAAGGCACATACCGTAGGATTAATATGTACTACTGTGGTACTAAATTAACTGGATGTGAAACTGCACAAATATTAGTTTTATGATTAATTTAAAAACTAAATTAACTCATGGTTATCTACAAAATGGATTGACTCAAAATGTCTTTAAAAACCCTAAAAATAGTGCTGAATTGCATTGTTTGTTTGATTCCTGCTCAGATATTTTACTGAATGTCTTCCCCAGTCTCATTCATATTTCACGCTACACTGTCCTCTCCAATAAAGGCAAAAATAAATCAATTGAGAAAAATTCTTTGAAAAAATAAATAAGTAGAAACGACAATAAATGGAAAAAAACTGACAAATAATCACACAAGTTGGTCCAAGTTGCCTGAGAAATCTTCCTTAAATCAACACTTTGAATACTACACATAATAGTAGTCATGGGCAGATCGATACCAAATACTGTTTTTGATGCTGCCGGAGGGATCAAAATGTATCATCCCAAATGCAAAAATATCAATACTTTAAATCTCTCAATAACTATAATTTTTTGTATAACATTTATGTAAATTTTTATATACATTGTTTCTATCTTGTCGTTATTTGGTCCTAAATTGAGTCCATTTTGAGACCCGCCCGTGCACTTTGGGCTTTGGTCCAGTTCTAGGCCAAGTTTAGTTATGAATTAGTCCTGGTTTAGTCCAAATTTCATCTGCACGTATATTTTTAGGTAATTTCAAGCTAAGAAAATGACGCAAATGAGGTAAAAACGATTTATAGTCAAGGAGTTTCATCGCATTTCAAGCCAAAACTCAGTGAAATCGGTGCAGGATCGATATCCCAACACTCGATATTGCATCGCTTATCAGGTATCGGCTTGAAACTAAAATCAGTGTCATCGTTTATCACACTGCCGTACCTTGGCCTGCAGACGCCCCCCTATGGTGGACCTCATGTGATACACCGCGATCACCACATCTCCCTGGACGCTCACGCCGAGGTTGAACACCACTTTGCCCTCCTGGGTCCGGTGCTCTCTGGAACATAGACGCGAGATGTGAGAAAAAAAACGTGACAGAAGGCGGCGTCTAGAATGCGCGGCGTACCTCATCCTCTCGTACTCTTGCGCCGTGGTGAAGATCTTGGTCTCCCCGATGAGGACGTCGCAGAACGGCCGACAGCCGGTGCGCTGCTTGTTGAAGTACGGGACGGGGCTCATGGAGACGGCTTTGATGAGTAAAGGCTTGGAGTGGGGCAGACTGGGCTTCTCTGACACCATGCTGCACACGTAACCGATGTACCTGCAGGATCCAAAGTGTGTTATTAATATGTCACGACGATGTGCCCGTGCAGCATTTGTCGAGCGAGGCCAATGTTTGGAATTTAGCTGAAGGGCAAGGTGGAAGTCTGCGATAGGATTTGAATTGGTTTTGAATCGGTTTTGAATTGGTTTGCAGTAAATACCTCTATATTTAATTGAAATTCTAAACTTTATGCATGCCTCTTTTGATATATTTGACTACTATTAGTATTCATTGTTGTATGTTGCACCTTAATGCCAAAGCAAGTTCCTAGTTTTTGAATCCTGTTAAATGACAATGGCAATGAATCGCTTTCTGATTCTGGATTTTTTTTTAATAAAGTTCCCTTTCTGTCAAAAAAAATGAGAAAATGTGGCATTATTCAATCACAAAATCATGATTGTCAGCAAAATGGCACATTTATGGACTCAATCCCCAACAAATAATGTTATTCACTAAATTTCAGTTTGTGTGGAATTATGAAATCAAATTAGGGGGATGTAGTTAATTTTTTTTTTTTAATTGTCGAATAAAGATGCCCAGATACAAAAACTACTAAGTACTTTACCATCTTTACAGGTGGAAAGACAAACTAAACTCTCAATTTACTCCAAAAACTCCAATCCACTCGCTCTATGCCTTCTCCTTTCTGCTATTGTCAATATGAATCTTTAAAATCTGAAATTAAAAATAATAAAAATACAATAAACGAAACAACAGCTTTACATCACATTGTAAAAAGCTGCAGTCAGACATAAGCCGTTCCGCTGAATTATAAAACAGGATTAAGGTTGATTTTATTTGTATAATTGGGAAGATTTACCACTTGCTCGATGGGGGAAACAAGAGTACACAGAGGAAACATTTTGATATCTGTGGTTAACGTTTTACTGGACTTTTTTGAATAATTTTACTGCAATCATTTCCACAAAACTGCGATGAAACCCGTCTTAAGTGTGGACAAACAGATGCAGCTGCAGAGGCCGTGTGGCGGGACTGACCTGCGGTGTGAGGGCCAGAGACCGGAGCCGGGCCTCTTGGCACTGAGCAGCTGCATGGCCGGGATGGGGTTGTGGAAGAGGTGGCAGAAGCAGAACATGGCACACACCAGAACACCTGAAAGAGCGCGGCCGTCCTAGCAACACACGTGCAACGGGAAGGTTAGTCGGAAGGTCGTTCATGGTGCATTTCAGGGTGCATTGTGAAAACTCTACGGCAAAAGAATATCTACGTTAGTTAAAATGTAGATAGAGTCTTATTTGTCACTCTTTTTGTCACTTTTTAGAAACAGTTTCGACTAGATTAGATTCAATCCCTTCATTCCTTCATTCTTGAGTTTTTAAACATGTTTTCTTTAGTTGTTCCAATGGTAGAAAAAGCTTCAGTTGTAGTCATCTGGACTCAGTTTGAAAAAATAGACGTTTCGACTCTCATCCAAGAGTCATTGTCAATAACAGAATTTAGGTCGAGAACTCCGATATTAATACTATTCTGTGGTAAGACCCGCCCATTGGGAGGAGCCTTCCTGAAGTAGAAAGAGTTGTTTGTTTCAACAGAAACTCCCCCCTTGTATCTACCGAGCTAGCCTATTCAGAATCTTAATGGGCTATTAGAAACCTCTTTGTCTTTGTGAGACCCTGGCTCAACCACCCTGAGTACCTGATTGTTTCTATCCCTTATGTGTCTGGCCTGTCGGAAAAACTGCAGAGAATTTTTAGACAACACGAAGTCCCTGTTTATTTTAAACCAGGAAACACTTTAAGACAAAAACTGGTTCACCCAAAGGACAAGTTGCCGACTCAAAAACAGAGCAATGTAGTTTATTCGATCCAATGCAGTGAAGAAAGTTGTAAAGAACGTTACATAGGTGAGACGAAACAGCCTCTACACAAGAGGCTTTATCAGCACAGAAGAAATACTAGTTCAGGACCACAGAGCGCCGTGCATCTCCATCTTGAAGCCTCTAATCACTTGTTTGAAGACGGTGAGGTGAAGGTTTTAAGCAGGGAGAAAAGATGGTTTGAAAGAGGAGTCAAGGAAGCTATTTTTGTTAAAAAGAAAGACCTTCTTTAAACAGGAATGGAGGGCTTAGGTTTCATCTTCCTGTTATTTATAATGGGATTCTGAACCCCTGGAAAGGTAAAGGACATTCAGATGCTAATCAGGTCCTCAGGGTGGTTGAGCCAGGGTCTCACAAAGACAAAGAGGATTCTAATAGCCCATTAAGATTCTGAATAGGCTAGCTCGGTAGATACAAGGGGGGAGTTTCTGTTGAAACAAACAACTCTTTCTACTTCAGGAAGGCTCCTCCCAATGGGCGGGTCTTACCACAGAACAGTATTAATATCGGAGTTCTCGACCTAAATTCTGTTATTGACAATGACTCTTGGATGAGAGTCGAAACGTCTATTTTTTCAAACTGAGTCCAGATGACTACAACTGAAGCTTTTTCTACTATGGAACACGCCTGGACGAATGAGGGATTACACCGACAGTTGTTCCAATGTATTTCTGACTGGTTTTGTCATCTTAAGTTTGGGAGCATCGTCAATTCGACCCTTAAATACATGTTTTTGCATCCGAGTCGTGAGATTGTGATCCTTGCTAGTGAATCTATTCGTCAAAAGTATCGACAATCGGACACTAATCGATCCCAAAAGTAGCATCAAAACGAGATACACATTCGAGCGAGCACTGATTGACAAATAAATTGCGTTTTTGAACAATTTCAGAATGGTTTTGAGCTTTATCAGAACTTAAGTTTGATAGAGAAAGTTATTTTGAGTTGCAAATGTCAGTCTATTGTCGAAACTGAGACCTTGATCTTGACCCAATAAAGAGCATTTTCATGTATCGTTGAGGTATCAAAATTGGAATCGAGAATTGAGGATATTCCTTAATATCGAGGTTGAGTTTGACATTTTAGCATCACAACACAACACTACTACACAAGTGAATATGTGTTGTTGTTTTTTTCAATGTATTTCTTTATATCACGAAAATGCCCAATTCTATTAAAGACGCCCTTTGTAACTTTTACAGTGGAGGTTGAAATGACTGAAATGACTTGCACTATTCAAATTCTGAAATCCTGGTCCCGATGGCGGCGTCACTTGCTCGTCTCCATGGCGAGAGCTACGTTTAATGCCCCAGTGTGAGGCAAGGGGTTTTTCGTGAGGTTAAAGTACCACGTTTTTTGTGTAAAACATGGGTAAAACAACGTATAAACTGAATTCAGCAGCTGCCGGGTCGCGCGAGGTCGCAGAGGCAAAAAGGACTGATTGTGCAAAAGCACAAAAGCCAAAGGCAAACCGAAGGCGATCGCACGCGTCGCTGAATACCAATGTGGAAAACCGCTCGAACTGGACTCACGTGACCCAGATATTTTAAACATCGCTCGACGAGATCAGGCCACGATACGCTCGGCCTTTCGTACACGTCGGCGCGCAGCTTACCGAGCAGGTGATGACGCACACGTTCTTGGGGTTTTGCTTGAGCCAGTTGTGCATGTTTTTACAGACGGCGAAGAGGTTGTGGAGACCCGGAGCCTGTCGGGACGGCCAGTTACACTCGGAGACCTGCAACACGCAAGGCAAGAGCTGAGTGAGAGTGAGAGCCTTGAACACGTGCATAGAGAAAACACACACTGCAAAACAAGTGCTATTCAGGCTGTAACATGCGCTGCGTACGATTGTCTTTCACTGTCATAGTTCTTTATGGCTTTGACCATTGCACGGGGTCAATATCAAATGTGCAAGCAGAGGACAGATTAAACTATTTACCAAGAACGTCTTACATTTCAAGTAGCGTGACTAGTTTTATGATGTCAAACTGTGATTCTGTTTCGTGCAGCTGGTGGCGCCCCCTGGAGGACTTCATGCCCTGCGCACTGATGGTTATGTGCGTAATGGGAGCGGCGGCGCGGTCGAATGGTTACATGACTTGTGTAAAGATGAGGCTAAAGCATAGAAATGGTAGTTTGAGATGGATGTTTGTCATTGTATGAGTCATTATAAACATCCAGGCGCTGACCGAGGCCATCTTGCTGTGGTCAAGCTTCTGTGTCCTCGGCACTGTTTATCTGTCTCTGTCTATTGGGCCTTGAGCTCAGAAGTACAGAAATGAACAGGAGACTGCTGTTTGAGATGTGAAATGATCAGTGTTGCGAAGTAACTAAATCCATGTACAAAAAAATACATATTCAGAGAGAGTAACTGTATTCTATAACAAATACTTGTTAGTTTGGGGATATTCAGAATACTGTTACTTTTCAAAAATTAAAGTAATACACACTGCGGTGCTTGATCACTAAAGTTAAGTTTCAAATTGCACAGTATTAGTGAAAAAAATAGAAAACACAAATGCGTGTGTCCTTATCTGATCACAGATAATACATGCATAACAAACTAGGGCTGGGTATTGCCAAGACCCTCGCGATACGATACATATCCCGATACAGGGGTCACGATACAATACGTATCCCGATACTTGTATATTCCGATACAATTCCCTCATTACGATACGTATCCCGATACATTTTTGAAAAAAGGGTCTTAAAAATGTACCAAATGGGTAATGTTTTTACTCTGAATAAGAAAATGTATGAAATCTCATGTTTATCCACAAAGCATCCATCCATCCATCCATCCATCCATCTTCTGCCGCTTTATCCGGGGCCGGGTCGCGGGGGCAGCAGTCTGAGCAGGGACTTCCAGACTTCCTTCTCCCCAGACACTTCCTCTAACTCCTCCGGGGGGATCCCGAGGCGTTCCCAGGCCAGCCGAGAGACATAGTCTCTCCAGCGTGTCCTGGGTCTTCCCCGGGGCCTCTTCCCGGTGGGACATGCCTGAAACACCTCCCGAGGGAGGCGCCCAGGAGGCATCCGGAACAGATGCCCGAGCCACCTCAGCTGGCTCCTCTCGACGTGGAGGAGCAGCGGCTCTACTCCGAGCTCCCCCCGTGTGGCCGAGCTCCTCACCTTATCTCTAAGGGAGCGCCCAGCCACCCGGCGGAGGAAACTCATTTCGACCGCTTGTATCCGCGATCTTGTTCTTTCGGTCACTACCCAAAGCTCATGACCATAGGTGAGGGTAGGAACGTAGACCGACCGGTAAATAGAGAGCTTTGCCTTTCGGCTCAGCTCCCTCTTTACCACAACGGTCCGATGCAGCGACTGCATCACTGCAGCCGCTGCACCGATCCGCCTGTCGATCTCACGCTCCATCCTTCCCTCACTCGTGAACAAGACCCCGAGATACTTGAACTCCTCCACTTGGGGCAAGGACACCCCACCCACCTGGAGAGGGCAAGCCACCTTTTTCCGGTCGAGAACCATGGCCTCGGATTTGGAGGTGCTGATTCTCATCCCAGCCGCTTCACACTCGGCTGCAAACCGTCCCAGTGCATGTTGCAGGTCCGGGTTTGATGGAGCCATCAGGACAACATCGTCTGCAAACAGCAGAGATGAGATCCTGTGGTCCCCAAACCGGACCCCCTCCGACCCCTGACTGCGCCTAGAAATTCTGTCCATAAAAATTATGAACAGAACCGGTGACACAGGGCAGCCCTGGCGGAGTCCAACATGCACTGGGAACAGGTCTGACTTACTGCCGGCAATGCGAACACAGCTCCTGCTCCGGTCATACAGGGACCGGACAGCCCTGAGCAAAGGGCCCCGGACCCCGTACTCCCGGAGCACCCCCCAAAGGACACCCCGAGGGACACGGTCAAAAGCCTTCTCCAGATCCACAAAGCACATGTGGACTGGTTGGGCAAACTCCCATGAACCCTCGAGCACCCGATGGAGGGTATAGAGCTGGTCCAGTGTTCCACGACCGGGACGAAAACCACTCTGCTCCTCCTGAATCCGAGGTTCGACTATCGGTCGGATTCTCCTCTCCAGTACCTTGGAATAGACCTTACCCGGGAGGCTGAGGAGTGTGATCCCTCTGTAGTTGGAACACACCCTCCGGTCCCCCTTCTTGAACAGAGCACTTATTTATAAATCCATTCTGCTCTAATAACTTCACACATCCAACCAACTGATCCAAATAGAAATATATGGAACACATTCTAGTAAAGTATTGCGTGTTTCATGGTCTGAACATGCTGCAGCAGCATCTTCTGCACAGATCAGCTTCTGATCAGGTCCACAGCTCCTTCTCACCTCGGCCCAGAGGAGCAGCACAAACAGCAGATCAAAAGTACTATTCCACCTCGTTTAAAGCCTACGGGCCACTATATATATATATATATATATATATATATATATATATATTGTTTTTTTGTTATTTTTTTATTAAAACAATCGCCGTATTGATATTTTGAACACAACCCTATAACAACCAGACTTGTACAGTAAAGGAAAGTGTGCAGTCTCGGCTGGCCAGGCTAGTAACACTGAGCGGTTAAAGTGACTCTTATTTGCCTCTTTCACGTGTAACTTCTAGCAAACATATAACTTCCAGCATCTTCCTCACCCGGTTGGAAAACTTGGCCCCGCGGTAGTTGCGCTGCGACAGGTTGAAGACGGTGTAGTGGTCGGCATGGCGACTGTCCAGAAAGGAGCGGATGTCCTCCACGTGGTTCTGGTGGCCGATCTGCACCGACTCCGCCGGGTACGTCATCACTGCGAGAACGTTCAGAACATAAACACACCTTATAAAGACAATTACACAACGACAATGAAACTATTGTTTAATCTTTGCACACTACATTTGCTGCATGATCATAAAAAATACTATAAAGTTTGGTGTATTTAAATGAGAAATACAATTTATTTATATATTATACATTTACCTATAATCCTTGATGTGATGTACGCAATGTCCAGCTCTCCTTTAGTATACCTGCAAGAAACAAAAAAACATGGCTTAGCTTTTTAAACACTTATTATCTTACAATAATAAAAAAAGAGAAAACTGCACTTTAGTTTACGACAGAAAGTTTACATTTCCCCATGACAAAGCACACAATAATCTAAAAAGATATTAAAGATAGAATAACATTTCATTCATTAATAAACACATTGAGGCTATTTGGTTGTCATAATTATGAAGCCAATTAACGGATGCTCCAAGTGCGGCATCAGAGCTCCACGTGCGGCGTCAGAGCTCCACGTCAGAGCTCCACGTGCGACGTCAGAGCTCCACGTGCGGCGTCAGAGCTCCACGTGCTGCGTCAGAGCTCCTCGTGCGGCGTCAGAGCTCCACGTGCTGCGTCAGAGCTCCACGTGCGATGTCAGAGCTCCACGTCAGAGCTCCACGTGCGGCGTCAGAGCTCCACATCAGAGCTCCACGTGCGACGTCAGAGCTCCACGTGCGGCGTCAGAGCTTCACATCAGAGCTCCACGTGCGACGTCAGAGCTCCACGTGCGGCGTCAGAGCTCCACGTGCTGCGTCAGAGCTCCACGTGCTGCGTCAGAGCTCCACGTGCTGCGTCAGAGCTCCACGTGCGGCGTCAGAGCTCCACGTGCGGCGTCAGAGCTCCACGTGCTGCGTCAGAGCTCCACGTGCGACGTCAGAGCTCCACGTGCGGCGTCATTCTGAGCTCCACGTGCGGCGTCAGAGCTCCACGTGCGGCGTCAGAGCGTGTGCGGCGTCAGAGCTCCACGTGCGGCGCCAGAGCTCCACGTGCGGCGTCAGAGCTCCACATCAGAGCTCCACGTGCGACGTCAGAGCTCCACGTGCGGCGTCAGAGCGTGTGCGATGTCAGAGTTCCACGTGCGACGTCAGAGCTCCACGTGCGGCGTCAGAGCTCCACGTGCTGCGTCAGAGCTCCACGTGCGGCGTCAGAGCTCCACGTGCTGCGTCAGAGCTCCACGTGCGGCGTCAGAGCTCCACGTGCTGCGTCAGAGCTCCACGTGCGGCGTCAGAGCTCCACGTGCGGCGTCAGAGCTCCACGTGCGGCGTCATTCTGAGCTCCACGTGCGGCGTCAGAGCTCCACGTGCGGCGTCAGAGCTCCACGTGCGGCGTCAGAGCGTGTGCGGCGTCAGAGCTCCACGTGCGGCGCCAGAGCTCCACGTGCGGCGTCAGAGCTCCACATCAGAGCTCCACGTGCGGCGTCAGAGCGTGTGCGGCGTCAGAGCTCCACGTGCGGCGCCAGAGCTCCACGTGCGGCGTCAGAGCTCCACGTGCTGCGTCAGAGCTCCACGTGCTGCGTCAGAGCTCCACGTGCGGCGTCAGAGCTCCACGTGCGGCGTCAGAGCTCCACGTGCTGCGTCAGAGCTCCACGTGCGGCGTCAGAGCTCCACGTGCGGCGTCAGAGCTCCATGTGCGGCGTCAGAGCTCCACGTGCGGCGTCATTCTGAGCTCCACGTGCGGCGTCAGAGCTCCACGTGCGGCGTCAGAGCTCCACGTGCGGCGTCAGAGCTCCACGTGCGGCGTCAGAGCTCCACGTGCGGCGTCAGAGCGTGTGCGCCGTCAGAGCTCCACGTGCGGCGTCAGAGCTCCACGTGCGGCGCCAGAGCTCCACCACGTCGCTGCCCAGCCACGATCAAAGACTGGACCGTGTGATTCGTCCAACTGAGAGTTATCAGAGCCGGAGCAGCTGTGTCCAAAATGTGCACATGGTTCAGCAAAAATATGACTGAGCGTTTTCCCAATCTAAGCAGAAGGAAAAGTTCACTATTACATCATCAGGCACAACCGGACTAAACACGGAATATGAACTCAAACTAGAGGAAAGCATGATTAAACTTTAGGTAAGAGGTAAAAAGTCAGTTATTTCTGAACTTATTTTGCTTGCTTGTATATTTATTAATTATGAAACAGTTCCAAGTGCATTATTCATAGTGCGATGTATAAATAAATGTGATTTATGGTCCAGACTCTGTGGTAATTAAATAGCTAAACTAATAAGAAGAAATGGATTGCCTTTGTTTCTTGAGCAACAGTTTATTTAATTAAACCGTTTAAAAAAGAGCCATCTTCAAGTGAAGTCGTGGGTTTATAAGTGCCATTTTGAGCATTTTCATCATTTTAAAAGAGAGAAGATTAAGATTAAAAGATTTAGTTTTGAATTGGGTTATTCAATTTTTTTTTTTTTTATCACTTTGAAACTCCAGACTTGGCATAAAGAATCTCAAAATAAAATTCTACATATCCAAACTAGGCTTGGGATGGGCAACGGATGAAAACGAAAAAAGAAATGTAAAAAGTAGAATAGTAAAAGTAAAATAAATGATATTAATAAACTTGATTGAATGATTGGAAAGGTTGTGACCCTTTCAAAATAAAAGTCTGGTAATGATTAGACAGAAAACAGCTTTGGCTCCACTCAAACATAATAGTACTGTTAAGTGGGTCAGTTTCTCCTTTTGATGCAACTTTTGTGAGTCCCATGTGGCCTCCAATAGACTATTTTAGGCTCGGATTATGCAACAGCTTTATGTCTTTAAGGAGAAGTTATAAAGGCGGCGTATTGGCACTTCTTTTTTTAGCTATCTTTACTTCCCTAGGTGACTTTGTAACCTTTCCTTCACTACATTTGAGAGCAGATATCTGTACTTTCTATGAACAATGTGCACTTTGACGTCCATAAAATCAGAATCTTTCCAAACATGTGATTTTGCCGTCCTCCATTGAGATGTGTATATCTGTATCATGGTAAATACTGTCAGTTTTCTCAAAATACTGTCCGGTTCGGGTGGCGAGAGAAAGGTGTGTCCGTCTGTGTGAGCGCCAAGGACACTTAAGTGAATCAGAAAACTGCTTCCTCTCCCTCGGCACCAAACGGAGCGATGTTGTCCCCCGGATTGATTTCTCGCCAAAATTTCTCGTCGTCCAGGTAAACAAACAAGCGGGTCAGAGAAGATCAATTATTCAGGAGCGACGGTGCCTTGAATACAGATGAGAGGTGGCACACGGCGGAGGAAACTGAGGAGAGTTCAGTGATCAGGATTGTGCTAAAACGTGTCTGTCAACGTCTTGGTTGAGGTTCAATATCACACAAAACAGGAATGAACCATAAAACTAACCGCAAAAGGGCAGAAATATAACTTTATACCCTTGTTTTGGGGGATTCCACCCGACATTTCTGACTCTTTTTGTTGTCATTTGTGGAGCGTCTGCACTTGCACGGACGCAACATCAAAACTGTACCAAATCTGGACTAGACAAGAACTAAACCGGGACTGGAGCGTAGATTAAAGCCAGAACAAGACGTGGGCAATAATGACAAAAATCTATATCTAAATATGTCTAATATGACAATATTTTAACAATGCGTCAGGAATGTGT